>NC_091455.1:66751237-67065737 GCF_027789765.1 Dendropsophus ebraccatus | reverse complement strand
CCTAAAACCTGCATATATTATTGCCCACTGCTTTTTTATGGGCCTCTGGATATTACAGTAATCTGACAATATTCATAAAAATAGAAAAGAGAAAAAAAACACAAGTATACAGAGCCTTGTATAAATCAGCATGAATACTTGATGAAAGTAATGGGGAAAGGCAATAACCGAGCATTGAAATAACAATTACTAAGAAAACTGATGACATGGTCAGGTGGACTTTGAATTACAAGACTGCTGATTCACTCCTGTTCAATGTGTGAACTCAACCCTAATGTTGGGGTGTTTGCAACTGTATTTTTTTGTCTTGTTCTGTTAAAGGGGTATTCCAGTGTTTTTAATATTATTATTATTATTATTATTATTATTATTATTATTATTATTATTATTATTATTTTATTTCTTAAATGAAGTAAAATAGCTGAAGGCTATGTTCATTCAGCATAAAAGTACAGCCGTTGTTGCAATCGGCAACAACAGCCGTACTTTGTACTCATAGCTACACTGCATAGCTACATCTTCTATGGGATCCCGGCCAGAGCGTATACACATAGTATATGTTCCGGCCGGGATCCATTGCGGCGCCACAATGAACTGACATGTCAGTTTTCTGCGGCAGCAATTTATTGAATAGCGGCCATAGAAAACCTGTCAGTGCACACCATGGAGCGAGCGGCTCCGGACGCTTGCTTCATAGTGTGCTATGGGAAGTTCTGATGCGGGCACGCGCTGATGTGTCCGCATCAGAACTCTGTGGCGTGAAAGATAATCCATGATGATCTTTGCAGGGACCGGCCGCTCCGGGTCACGGAAAGGCCGGTCTGTTCCGGCGTGTGAACATGGCCTAATAATGTAAATTTAATTAAGAATTTTTTTTTTTCACATTGACAGGCAGTACATGATACAATACAATTATGGCAAAGATATGCCCTGTATGTTCACTGTAGGGCCCTGTTTTTTTAGGGCGAGAAATTAAAAGTTTTTAGTTGAGTACAGATGAGATACATAGGCTGATGTACCCTTCTTGTACTTTAGACCATGTCATCTGAATGAGAAAATGCGTCATAAGGCATGTCAACCGGGTGTCAATCTTGTTTTCCGACGCATTTCTCCCCCCCGTTAAGATGCCAACGGGATGGGTTCCTCAGGGAAATTTCGTGTGCCAGAAGATTACAATTAGTTTATAGGTGACCATCACTGGTGTGGTATACAAAAGACAGTAAGCAGCAGCCATACTCTCTGTGGACCAAACTAAGGTTCTCCCATACGTGCATAGTTCATCCAAGTCGTGGACTCCACACGACCAACAAATTCAAAATTCCAAAGGAGGATGACCACTCGACAAAGACATCCTGTGTCGAAACGTTGCAGCTGTATTTTTACTCTTATGGAAGAATAAATAATTTTTTAACGGACTTATGCTGTCATCCTTCTTTGGAATTTGGAATTCATCATTGGTGTGGTGGAGTATAAAAATGCTTATACAGTAGATGATTCCTTATAGTCCAAGTAGGTGGGGCCTTGACAAGGGGTCCATCTCCCTTGGAGGGTACGCTGAGTGGCAAATGAAAAGGAGGATAGGTAGCAGGATTAGTGCCACCTATATATATATATATAGAAAAAGTTCATATGGAACAAATATGGCTATTCAGCGTTTGATTAATAGGAGACAATGTTGTTGGCTAGATACACAGGAGAAAGATTAGTATCATCTATATACAAAAAAAAAAAGAATACTGGTTCCGCCTGTAACATGATATCGGCTGCATAGGCATATCGGCAAGGACAGATGTTTCCAATAAGGAAATGGAAACATGCTACCCTGATGTGCTATCCTGAGGGTGCTCTCACTTTATCATGGGACAACAATCCCACCTGCAGCCGACCCAATATGGGGTACACCCCCAAATAGGAACCCACCCCGTTGGCATCTTGGGGAGGGTGAATACAGCAGAAAACAAGGGTGACATGACTGCTTGACATGACTTATGACGTATCTTCTCATTCAGACGACATGGTCTAAAGTACAAAAAGGGTGAAATCAACCTATGTATCTCATCTCTACTCAACTGAAGACTTTTAATTTCTCGTCCTATAAAAACAGGGTCCTACACTGACCACATGCAGGGCACATCTTTGCCATAATTGTACTTTATCAGGTGTATTTATGCTCATATTGATGATCAGATATAATTCTGTATTTTAGGACAGAGATAGGCCCCCTATCCTTGACTGGGGGATGCCCATAACAGGGGGGCTCCGACTAGTGGTTAGGTAGGGCGCAATAGAAGACTGCATGCTGCCTGGACCTCCTCTTGGCTCAGTGAGGCCCACAATTTATATGTAAATACTTGTATATTATGGTATTCAACCAATAAAATTGCATTTTTAGATATGTACAGTGGTTTTTAGTGCAGATTAGTGAAGTTGCAGCACTGCTTAGCCAATCATTGTTCTGTCCCGCTGCAGCCAGTGATTGGCTGAGCAGGCCGATGACCCGTGAGCCGTGACCAGGAGATTGAAGCAGGAGTGCGCCAAGGGAGCGTCAGCAGTTAAGCATTTGCCATTTATTATTTTTACTAGCCCAACAGCTAATTAGTTAAATATGGCTGTCACTACATTCTTAAAGCAGAATGAGAATCCACTGCGAGACTGCAGGGCCATAGACTATAAATGCACCGAGTATCACAGCGGAAATCCACTGTGAATGCGGTACATGTGACCTCACCCTAAAGTGTATTTTAGTTGTGATTTCTGTAAATACCTAGCATTAACCTTAATATTGACTATTTGCAGAAGTCCTGGCCTTTTGTATCACCTTTCTTAGGGCCCTTTTACACAGAAAGATTATCTAACAGATTACAGCCAAAGATTTGAAGCCAAAGCCAGAAATGGATTTGAAAAGAGGAGAAATCTCAGGCTTTCATGTATCACCTGATCTCTGTTTATAGTCTGTTCCTGGTTTTGGCTTCAAATCTTTGGCAGATAATCTGTCAGATAATCTTTCTGTGTAAAAGGGCCCTTAAGAACTTCATACATAGTTTATACCTTTTTATTCCTTTGAGACAATATGAACATTACTGAAGATGGTTTCTGTATATACAGAATCTGTAGCGCACATTATTTAATAGCTGAAAACTAGATAAAACAAGATCTTATTTTAAAAGGAATAATAAGTAAAACATAAAGGAGTGACTAACATGTTTACGTGCGGAAATCCCACTAGTCCATAACAAACAATCAGATACCTGATTTGATTGGATGAAAAAAATTCTTTATTCATATGCCCCAACATGTTTCATAGCATTCCATTTCAGAGGATGCATGATCAAATAAAATGTAGACATTGCAGAGTAACAACTGCTCCAGGCCATTTTGTTAATGCTGGGGATGTGTCCCCTGGTTGTCAGGGGATTGGGTATGCGGTAACATTAGGCTGCGTGTTCTTACTCTGTGCAGAACCAGCGGCCAATTAGGAGGCAGGAGGACCAAGCCATTCGGCTTCAGCATTGGCGTTCCATGGCTCCTTAGCAATGTGTATTTAATCATGCTGTCTGTTGGAGACAGGTGCCCGTAACTGGTCTCTCTGAGCTTTACTGGAGTTTTGCATTCAACTTTTCCAGTAACTTTATTTTCTGCCTGTATTCTGACCTAGCCTTTTCCTGACAATCTGGACCTGATAAATACCTCCAGGTTGTAACCCACCTTGCCTAACCTAATATACTCTTTCACATTTTGACCCTTTGGCTTGTTTTGTCGGCATTCTCCAGTATTGTGATTGGGCTTATATATGCTGTTTGGTGCTCACCTGGTCTGTCTGGCCTCTCTTCCCCTTCCAAAAGTATGGACCACTAACTTGGGGACTGCCTTTAAGGGGGCAGTGTCCAAATAGGTAAGGGCAATAGCTTCAGTGAGAGCTGGACTGCACCGATCCCTACCTATCGTAGCAGAATCACGGGCACATGGTCTAAGAATTAGCTAAGAGGCACACCACTTGGAGAATGTCCATTCTTAATTCTTGGTACTTCTCCTGCCAAGCTGCCAATAGATTAATTATATAATAAATTATACCATAAATTTAGAGAGGGGATTTTTATTTCACTTCTAGAGGGATATCCCGAAGATTGTCCTTCTCTCTCCAGTTTACTGCTCCTGAGCTATACTCTGTTCACTGCTATTTCTCATCAAACTCTTTAGATAGATGACTAATGGAACATAAACTGTGTCTTTGTATTGAGAGTCCCGAGACCCCTCATAGAGGTATTGTGATGGTGGGGGGGTAGTAACTGTCAGAAACTAACCAGACCCCTGTTCCTGCGCCATCCTCTCTCTGTCGCAGCACTGCTTCTGATCATTTCACTGAGCCTTGGGCTGCTTCTTAAGTTGTTAGAACAGACATAGCTTGTGGCCAGTCAGAAGGCAGAAGTACTGGGTCAATCAGCTCCTGCACCCGCTGACCATGTCTCCTTAGTTCTATGTATTTAATCAGGGTGTCTGTGGGTCACAGGCCCTCATGATTGGGCTCTATGCACTAATGTTAATATTGCTTTAAATCAACAGCAAAGATATTGTGCTAAATAGTAAAATTCAGGCTGGCTGCGTTCACCTTTAGGGGGAGCTAAGAATACTGCATACATAAAGTGTAATAATAACACATGATGCAGTAATGTGCTTAGCCAGGGATAGGGAACCTCCAGCCTTCCATCTTTGGCTGTCCAAATATGATAGGAATTGTAGTTTTGCAACAGCTGGAGGGCAGAAGGTTCTCCACCTCTGACCTACACAATGATTTTTACATAGATTGACCTGTGATCTTCAGGAAAAGATATTTCCTTTAGAGTCTGATAAGCAGCACCTGTCTTCAATGTGCCTCTCGTTTCATTCACTCTAGATATTCTTCATTAAACGGCTTCAGTTATTGCACATGTCATGTCAGCTAAGGAGGTTATCTATATTTGACACCTCTGAGATATAACTCAGGCAGATCAAAAGACAAGGACATTTCACAGCACACAAGTGTGCCAAGTGAAAATGAAAAGAAGCAGCTATTGTGTATGTACAGTACATAATTCAACCAGAATATTCACAAAAATACAAGAAAAAAAAAACAAGAAAAAAATATAAAGTAAAAAGAAATAAATTACACTACTAAAGTTCTATGAAGAGAATGACCTGTACAAATCCCCTACTTGGACTAAAGATAAGATTCAAAAATTGTTTTTGCAAACACAGAAATGTTTATTTTGGGAGCAAAAAAAGTACATATAACTGGTATCGCTGCATCCATAACCACCATATCTATAAAACTGTGACTTTAGTTCTTTTGAATGTAATATATAAAAAAGAAGCAATGACAGAATTCTAAGTTTCTGTTCATAACAAAGAAGCTGGGTAAAAAGTAATTTTAAAAAAGTCATATGCATGCCAACATCATACTAGTGGAAATGTATTGATGGATGAATAACTTGTACCCTAAAAAACAGGGCTCATTGTTCACGTTATTCATCTTCCAAGGCGGATGATGTTAAAACAAATCCCCCAAAATAATGGCTAAACTGCTATTTTCCCATCTTCCTCCCCACAAAATTAATCAAAGTTATACAGCGCACTGTACCTCAAAATTCAGCTATTAAATATTAAATTTGGTTCACAAAGAAAACTCAGTTTTCATACAGTAAGGTTGACAGAAAATTTGAAAAAAGTGACAGGTCTTAGAATGCAACATTGACCAAGCAATTTTTAGTTTTTAATCAAGGACTAAAATAAGTAAAGGTCCTATTACATGGAACGTCTATCTGCTTAATCAGGCAAATATTTCCCCATGTAACAGAGACAATGATAAGCCGACGAGCCAACAAACATGTTGTCTATCAACATGTCAAAAAATCATCTGTAGCCATCTAGCATATCACTTAAAGCCAACGTACTATTACTATCACTTAAAGCCAACGTACATCACTGCTTTTTCTACATCTGGGACGCCATCAGGTATCCTTGATGCCACTCGGCAAGCAGCGCTAGGTTTAGATATAGGTAGCATCTGTTTCTGTTTTTTTGGAAGAAACTGACCACAATGGATGTAACAACTGATGCCAAAAAGGCATAAAGTTTTCTATCATTTTCTTTTTTTTATAAAAACCATCAGTTGGCATCAGTTACAATCAGCTGCCATAAGCTTATTACATCAGTTGTGATCAGTTTTTTCCTCTACATACAGGGGTCATCTATTTTAGAGGGCAGCAGTACAGGAGTAGATGCCCCCCTGTGAGGTGTACCCCTAAAGTAGATGGGATACCTGTCCCTGATAAAGGCGTAAGTCACGCTGAAACGTTGAATGGTCCCTTTGAGACTCCATAGTGAATTACTGTGACGTCACACTTCACATACAAGGAACGCTGAAGCCAGTTGAGGTCGCGCTGCCGGCCGGAGCGCACTCCCGGCATACAACCAACAGACTGACTCGTTGGATCTATCAACTGCCAGATCTGCTATCAGTACCTAAACGGAACGGAGAAACACCAAACAAGAGGATATCCTCTACCCGTATACATCTGGACTAAGTAAGTGTTATCATACCACAGTATTACACGATCACCAGAGTTAGAGTAGCGGCGCTGGATGTATGCATAGTACTTGTTTCTGAAACCACAATCACTTGGAGAAAACGGGTCAGCCTCCGTATAACATCCTTTAGCAGCGAGCTACAGCCCGCCAAACAGTTAGCGCTGTATCTTTAATCACATTATATATATTTTTAATATACACTGAGCTCTCTTTACGTTACGTTCCCACAACGTCCTTTTTACACGAAAAAACTGCAGTTTTTCAATAATGACGGCCGTTCTTAATCATCATGGTCTTTAATAATTGCCATCATTAACAAAACATGGCCATTTTTCGCCTTAAAAAGACATTGTGGAAAAATAACCTTACAGGGTATTCTAAAGAGAGTTTAGGAATTGTGTCTTGAGGCTGTCCTCACAGAGTTCTCAATACTGCTGCACAGTATTTCTAGGATGGGGATCACTGTGTTAAGGTGATCATGTAGCAAATCAGTAGCCACAGTAGACTTAGTGGGCAAGTGCACATGCCTTTTCTGATCACAGAAGTGCTGTGCAGAAGAACTGGGAGCTCAGTGAGACTGGAGGCAGCAGGGGAGCAAGAAAAGTATATGTTATTTATATGCCCTGCCGCTTCCTGGTTTGTGACACGGCTTGAGACATGACATTTCTAGCAAGGAATGTAAATGTTATTTTTCTATTTAGCACCTGCAAGGACATAGTTGTAAAAAAAACGTAATAATAATAATACTTAGAATACCCCTTTAACACAGAGCAGAGAATATAAATCCGGCCGCTTGCTTCATTGTAAGCTGTGGGAGGTTCTGATGCGGGTGCATGCTGATGCGCCCGCATCAGAACACTGCGGCCGGAAAGATCATCTGGCCGGTACTTAAGTGGCGGCCGGTATGATCTGGGCAGAGACCGGCCGTTCCGTGACACGGCCAGGTCATGGAACGGCCGGTCTCTTCCGGTGTGTGAACATAGCCTCAATGCGTGAATTGCATTGTGCACAAAAACCTAATCTCATTAAAAAATTTTTTAGTCCATACTCAGGATCTAGTAACAGGTCCAAATTTGCCAAAATACATTTTCTTTGGCTCATTCCAAAGACTTAGAGGGCATAAACACAGAACACAATCACTACCCAGATAGCACAGTACTTTCAATACTACCGATTGAGTGACATAGTCACTAGTTTATTTTAACATTTTATTCTTAATTCTGCTTTAAAGGGGTGAACAGTGTCAGTCATAATAGTTCCTGGGTGCAGGAAATAATAAAATTAAAAAAAAAAAATACGCTGTACAATAGCACCACCTATGGTTTGCTGCAATACATAATACAACAAAGGTGGATGCTGAGTTTTCCACATATCCTCAATACATTACAGACTTTTCTGTGCATGGTACAGATTTTAGAATCTGCATTAGTGCATTGAGGTAAAATCCACAGTAAATCGTCCGCAAAATCCATGTGTATTACCTGGAATCATCTCCACAAAGACATGAGTGGAATTCTAATTTTGAACAGTTTCCCTACCTTCAGGGTGCCTTCACTGTGGAATTCAATGGAAAATGTATTTTCTACATTTTAATAACTGGAAAAAAATGTGGAATGTTAATAAACTTTGTATATAACAGTAGTTTCTTATAAATAACCCTGACTCATGTTCCCCTGACCCCAAGACTAGACCTCAAACCATTATGAAAGAGAGCTCTCTGTTGCACTGCTAGAATATTGAACTTTATCTGTGTCTATAAACATAGAAAAGCTAGCTAAACCCAATAATGGCTGGGGCGACCAACCAACTGTCTAACGTGTATGAGGTCATCCTGTTACAGATGATAGGTTAAGGTATGTTGAATGCATGTTCAGTGTCTGATCCTTTTATGCCTTGAGAAAAGCAGCCATAGGTGTCTCACGGTGGCTTTCTCTCCTGTTCCCACAAATGTTCCGAGACCCAACGCAAGGACTGTAAAATGGTCACTACCCACCATATTTAAATACTGTCTCTTAATGTGACAGGGGGAGGGCTATCTCATTATCCCATATATGTGTAGCTTTGCTTCTTAAAGGGGTACTCCAGGCGCAAGGGATTTTTTCACTATGGCCAGGGAGGGGGTGGAAGAAGGCAACAACATCTGCTCCCAGCGCTGGGTCTTGCATGTTTTGGTCTGTGCTGCCCTGCCGCTTACTGGTCTGTGACGCGGCTTGAGACATGACATTTCCAGCCCGCTCAGCCATTTAGCGGCTATAGTAAGATCCCGTCTCTCCCACTGAATGGCTGAGCGGGCTGGAAATGTCATGTCTCAAGCCGTGTCACAGACCAGGAAGCAGCGGGACCCAGTGCTGGAATCGGGGAGGTAAGTGGACATTGTTGCCTTCATTAACCCCCTATGTAGTCATAGCGGATAAAGTCCTCCGCCTGGAGTACCCCTTTAAATATAAAACAAAAATTGCAGTGACTCAGAGGGCCAGGTGTTATGTGGCTGGGTTGGTTGCTGTAGTATCAAATGAGGCACTTGTCATGGTGGCCAGTAGTGGTATGTTTGGCCACCCATGGACACACAGCTTTTTGTAATAGAAATGGCGTAGTGCAGGTGTAGCAGTAACACTGAGTCTCAGGCACTTAAACAGTTAGAGGACGGAGCCAATTTCAATTTTTTTACGTTTTTGCTTTTTCCTCCTTGTGCCTAAAAGGCCATAGCACTTGCATTTTTTCACCTAGAAACCCACATGAGCCCTTATTTTTTGCGCCACTAAATGTACTTTGCAATGACAGGATGAATTTTTCCATAAATTAAACTGCAAAACCAGAAAAAAATTAAATGTGTGGTGAAATAAAAAAAACATTTTTTTTATTTGTTTTCGTTTATATAGTTTTTATTTTATTTTTATTTTTTTTTACGCCATTCATTCTGGGGTAAAACTGTCTTGTTATATATATTCCTCAACTTGTATAACTTTTATTTTATTTGATGGCTTTTAAAAAATTCAAACCATTCTTAAAAAATATATGTGCCTTAAAATTGCTCTATTCCCAGGCTTATAGCACTTTTATCCTTTGGTCTATGGGGCTCTCAGGTGTAATTTTTTGCGCCATGATGTGTACTTTCTATCGGTACCTTGATTGCGCATATGCGATTTTTTTGTTAGCTTTTTATTACAATTTTTCTAGATTCGATGCAACCAAAAATTTTGCACTTTGGAATTGTCTTGCGCTGATGCCATTTACCGTGCGAGATGAGGAATAAAATAAATTAATAGTTTGGGCGACTACGCACATGGCGATACCAAATATGTTTATTTATTTATATTTATAAAATGGGAAAAGGGGGGTGATTCAAACTTTTATTAGTTTTTTTTTTTTTTAACTAATAATAAAACATTCTTTTGTTTTTTTACACATATACTAGAAGTCCCCCTGGGGGACTTCTAGTATAGCCACACTGATCCCTAATAAACATGCAGTATAGTAATCCGAAAACAATAAAATGCCGTCCGGTAATAGATGCGGGGACCATGTCGCGGGGGGACACCAGGGAAGTGGAAAAGCTGCCTTTTAAATGCAGCTGTCAAGTTTCACAGCTGCATTTAAAAAGCTAATTAGCGGGCACGGCGATCGGACCGTGCTAGTGACAAAATATTTGTAGTGCAGTACAGGTATATATATATTGGAAGAGATAGCCGTTGGGTTGTACCGCTTAAGAACCTAGCTTGTTGGCAGAAGAGACTCGCCCTTTGCACTTAGCTTAAAGGGGAACTGCAGGTAGAGGTTAAAAAAAATGAAACTTCTGCAGAAGCATATAGCATTGCTTACCTATCTATCCCAGTTTTAAAACTACCAAAAATCCATTTGTTGTTCTGTATTGTGTTTCTGTACTTCCTGGTTGAGCAGTTTCCAGAATGCAGTACTGGTTCCAGAATGCAATGCTTTCCCTCAGCTGTTCATCACAGTCCTCCACCCTGCCTATTCCCCACCCAAATCTGTGGCAGAACATTTAGGCTGTGTTCATACATTGCAGTTTCATTGTGTTACTGAATTATTTGCAGTACTTTATCATTTCATTGTAGTCCCACCCACACAGCACGCTGTATTCTCTACCTGTAACACTGATATTGGAATAAAGTAAGAACCTTTTTGAATTTTCTTTTTTTTTTTTTTCTTTTTAATTTCCACGCACATATTATGATCAAGCATCTTTTATCTTTGAATTTGAGCCCCACAATAAGGAGTTTACCCCATATTATCTTATATGTGATATACTGTTTATGCCTTGTTTTTTGTCCAGGTGGGATTGGCAGTGCCTCTCTGCCGTTTAGCATCATTTGCTTGTGTTACTGCATCATTTTTGTGAATACGCTGCAGTACTGCAATGAAACTCCCAACATGTGTGAACACAGCCTTAATTTAACTGCAGAGTTTTGCACAATCAGTGAAATCAGTGCAGCAGCTGCTTCTGGACTGTCAGAGATGGTGAATTACTCAGGGGATTGGGGGATCCAGCCAAGCCTCCTGTGACATCACGCTCTGCCACCTGCCAGCATCATCAGTCTGTGCCTAGCAAACACACACAATGTGAGACAGAGGCATGGAAGATTTGTCTCCCAAGGGGGGAGAGCAGTGGGAGCAGGAGACAATGTGAATTGGCACAGAGGCCATTTTTCTTCTCTTCCTGGATTTCTATCAGCTACTAGTGTGTCAGAACCGTACAGATATGGTAATACATTATATAGACACATCACTATAACTTTTAATGTATTTTAATAGAAAACAAGTTTTGCTTATGTGGAGTTCCCCTTTAACTACTGGCTTGTACGATACCTCAATACACTTGTATAGCCTTCAGCATCCCAGGGTAAATAGGTTTAAGTTCCAGTTTTCACCGCTGTCCCTCCTTGAGGTGCCCTAACTGGACATGGCTAGGGTATAACCAGACATAAAGAATAGGGAACAGTCCTGCAGCAGGGTCCTGGCCTTAGGCCAGGCCCTAGAAGAATCTCTCAGCATACACTAACTAGCTATGTAACATAGTAACATAGTTATTAAGGCTGAAAGAAGACAAGAGTCCATCAGGTTCAACCCTACTGTGTTAATCCAGGGGGAAGGCAAAAACCTGTATGAGGCAGATGACAATTGCTCCATCACAGGGAGAAAATTCTTTCCCGACTCTAATGGCAATCAGAATAATCCCTGGATCAACGTACCACCAGAAATCTAATACCCATAACTTGTAATATTATATTGTTCAAGAAAAGCATCCAGTCCTCCCTTGAACCTATTTAATAAATTGGCCATGACAACATCATGTGGCAGAGAGTTCTAAATCTTACCGCTCATACAGTAAAGAACCCGCATCGATGCTGATGGTGAAATCTTCTTTCCTCTAGATGTAGAGGATGCCCCCTTGTCATGGTTACAGACCTAGGAGTAAAAAGACCACTACAAAGACCTCTGTACTGTCCATTCATATATTTGTACATTGTAAACAGATCGCCCCTAAGACGTCTTTTTTCTAGCGTTAATAACCCCAAGCTTAATAACTTGTCATGGTACTGTAACCCACGCATTCCCTTAATGACTTTTGTTGAACTCTTCTGCACCCACTCCAGTTTAGCTGTGTCCTTCTTATATACCGGTGCCCAAAACTGTACACAGTATTCCATATGTGGTCTGACCAGTGATTTATAAAGAGGCAAAACTATGTTCTCATCTTTAGCATCTATACCTCTTTTGATGCATCCCATTATTTTATTAGCTTTGGCAGCTGCTGCCTGGCAGTGATCAATAAAGTTCAGTTTACTGTCCACCAATACCCCCAGGTCCTTTTCGGAAGCAGTTTTACCCAGTGTTTTTTTTATTTAGCGCATAACTGTACTTATTATTTCTATGGCCCAAATGTATAACCTTACATTTATCCACATTAAACATAATTTGCCATTTCACTGCCCAAGCTTTCAGCTTCTCCACATCCCTCTGTAATATTATATTATCATCCTCTGTGCTGATTACTTTACCCAGTTTAGTATAATCTGCAAAACTGGAGATTCTACTCTGTAGTCCCTCTACAAGGTCATTAATAAAAATATTAAAAAGAAGTGGACCCAACACTGACCCATGTGGTACCCCACTAGTAACTAAAACCCAATCTGAATATGTTCCATCAATGACCACCCTCTGTTTTCTATTACACAACCAGTTACTTACCCATTTGCATATATTTTCCCCTTGTCCCAGTATCCTCATTTTATAGACCAACCTTTCATGTGGCACAGTATCAAATGCCTTTGAAAAGTCCAGATACACAACATCCACAGCCTCCCCCAGATCCAGTCTATACAGGACCGATCCCTCATAAACCCATGCTGGTGCTGTGTTATAAGATTATTTTCATTAAGATACTCCAGTATAGCGTCTCTTACAAATCCTTCAAATACTTTACTCACTATAGATGTTAGACTTACAGGCCTATAGTTTCCAGGATCACTCTTTGACCCCTTCTTTAATATTGGTACCACATTAGCTATGCGCCAGTCCTGTGGAACAATCCCTGTCATTATAGAATCTTTAAATATTAGGAATAAGGGTCTAACAATTAATAATCAATACTAAACTGCACCCAACAAGCCCTGCCAACACTATATATAAGGCTCTTTGGTTGGGGAGGGGGGGGGACTTAATTAAAAAATGGGACAGGATAACCGTTAGTAATTGGGCAATAACCTCCGAGGTAGCTAGCAAGGCAAAGAACCATAAGACAGTGGCATGAGTCACACAATCAAAGAGACATCAGTTAACCCTTTTGTAGTTTACTTTCAGACATGCAAACATAAGGTGCAAATCACAGTGACACCTGGAGGCGGGAGCAGCATTCTACAGGCTTCAGCTCAAGAGCCTATAACACATAGTACCGACCTATGCATGCTGCTACAATAGCAGTGGACACCAGCTCTGGGACACTGCAAAATTCTTGAGGATCATTAGGTATGTATGTAAAAAAGTGTGTGTGTGTGTGGGGGGGGGGAATTATTAAGTATTGTATATTCCATCATTCTGAACTTATTGGTCCAAGGACATAAAAAAAGAAACCATGGCAGAATAAACTGTTTAAGCTTATATATAGAGGGCAGTATGTTTGGTTAGTAAGCCATGCTATTTCAGTAATGGGTATTGTATTGTATAGTATAAAAGATTTATGAGACATGATCCACAATACACATACAGTAAATGGATTTATGACTTATAGACTCCTTTTAGCTATTTTAGCAGGCTATATCAACAATACAAGGAAATTCAGAATTGTTTTGTGCTGTCATACATTTAAAATAAATATACACACACACACAAAATGAATACACTAAAACAAGATGAAATTTTGATTCTATTTTCTATTATATGAGATTCATAATTCTGATAAACATACTACAAATTTTTGTTATGTGTTGGGCTATGTTCACACATTGTTTTTTTTTTTTTTTAGAAAAGAGCGGACACTAATTGCAATGAAATCCCGATCACAGTAGCCTGAAAGAGAACAAAGGGGTTACGATCCACATCAGTACCTCCAATATTCATAGTATTACAGAATGGGGTACCCTATTATAAAACCAATTACATAAGAACCTTACAAATAGTCCCACTCCACCGTAAATTTCCACCAAATCGTTGGTATAATCAGGGAGGGAGACTGATTTGGGGACAAAAATTGAAGGAGCCACTGACCCTCACATTTGCCCCAAACAGCTGTAGGATATATGTGAGGCCCCACTGCCACTGCAGGCACCTACCATTCACCTAGAGGTTTTTAATCTTTTAACCTCCGTCTGTGAGCTGTCTGTGAGCGATCGTTAACCCCCACCACTGCGGAGGTACAACTTTTTTGACCCTATCACCATATGATATATTTAGAATCAGATATTGTTATATTTAGAATCAGATACTTGTCTTGCTGAGTCTCCCTCCCTTATGATACCAACAATTTGGTGGAAATGTACGTTGGAGTGGGACTATTTGTAGGGGTCTTATGAAATTTGTTTTATAATAGGGTAAACTCAAAGGGGTAGTTCTTGTTAGGATGGGTACTCCATGAACACCCGGTGCGGTCAGGGAGAGCTGGCCTACTGTCACCACAGGGCATAATAGGGTTATCATCTCCCTCCTGTTTACAGAAGTAAGTGGAGTTCAGGCGTTTGTCCTGCATCGCTGAATTGAAATAAGAACACCATGCAGCAGACATCATGAGCAGGTGAGCATAACGGTTCTATATCTATTGCAAGGCTGCACTGCCATGTGCATGGTTGTTTGAGTGGTTTCCCTATTGCTGGAGTTATACTCCGTTTTAAGGTTCAGTTTGACCATCACTGTATGTTTTTTGGGGAGATTGTATGTTTTTAATGCATTTATTAAAACCTATATTTTAGATGTACTCTCTTCTATGATACCTTGCAATGAAATCAGTGGCCGTTCTTTTCTGTAGGGGCAGTATTGCATTGAATTCAATAACATCGTTATTTTAAAATTATAATTAAAATAATGGACATGCCTGTTATTTCCAGATGCTGTTCACCGGACACCGGCAGCGTCCAGAAACAATAGCTGTTCACACAATTTTGTAGTCAATGGTGAATTGATTTGAGAACACACCCAACGGTGCCCACAATTCAATTGTAAAAAAATAATGTTCCTGCGAACAATATAGCAGTATCGGCTGCAGGAACCTGCCCAATGCCATACGGTAGTATAGCACTGTCAATCGCTATGCACATGAATGATAGCACTTTAAAGTGAAAAAATCCTCGGCTTTATTCACACCCCTGCACGGGTGTGAATAAAGCCACATATTTTTTTCACTTTCAAGTTTTGTCTCCTTGTATTACTTTTTTGATTGTCCGCCCATTGAGCCCAGTCTAGTGAGTCGTGCACTATTGAGCCCAGTCTAGTGAGACGTGCACTATTCTAATTTGTGATATCATTGCTGGTGCTGTTACTTTTTGCATAGTAGTCCTCTGTTTTTGTCTGACATTAGTAACACTCCTGTGCTGTACATGGTGCAGGTAAAGATCCTAAAGGAAATTTAGCAAAAATCCATTTTTGCTGTAATTGGCTGACTGTTTAGTGGCTGACTGTAATATGGATGCACCCCAAAAGTGCTTTTGTATTGACTGTGTGCCCCAAATTACAAGTTACACACACTGATGGTCAAGATGGGTCCCCTTTATTCAACGATAGCAGCCAGTATATGTCCTGGGGGCGTGTGTTCTTCTACTAAGGCATTATGTCATTACTTCATTAGCTGAGGTATAAGAGTTACATAAGCTTTCAGGAATGTGTCATCTCTACCTGTTTAGAAGGTCAGCGCCATATTGTAATGGCTTCATTAAGTATAATTAAGTATACAAAATATGACATCCTTAACAACTGTTTAGTAACATTCAAGCTATAGTGCCCCATCATGGAGTGACATATATATATATATATATATATATATATATATATGTTACAGTATAAGGCTATGTTCACACACTGTAGTTTTTTTGTGGCCATCTTTTTAACACCGAAAGACAGCTGTCCAAAAAGACAGCTGCAAAACAAGTGTGTGAACATAGCCTAACAAGTAAAGTTTTCAGCTGCTGCAGTTTTTACAACTTGTGCCTGTCTGTCTGTGCTATTCAACACCGGCACACTCACCCATGTTCCGTGAAGTTGTCTCTGATCACGGACAATTTTAAAGCTCAATGCTTTCTATTCTGCTATTCACATGTTCCGTTTTTTTCATGGATCCGCAATCTGTTCTGTGAAAAAAAATTGGACATGTCATAATAAAGACCGTGATTATGGCACGGATCCATTGAAATCATTGGAATGTTTTTAACGGATTCCACGGATGTAGCATCTGTAAATCCGTCAAAAACACAAATGTGATGTCAGCGATGTGATGTTAACTGTTTTATATAGTACAATTTTATTGGATGCGCGGACACGGATTGCATTCATCTAGCCTTGGGAAAGCTGCAGAAGAGCCCCAATGAACTAGATGAACACCTGTATCCTGCAAACTGACCCGTGTAAAAGAGCCCTTCCTCAGGCAACCCATTGGTTTACGCGGGAACAGTTTACTCCTCCAGTAAAACCTTCTAACAAAAGGTTGTTGTAAAAATAGGAGAATTTAATATTAGTCCACAAATTGTAGACGCTCATTATATACTTTTTTTGTATAGCAAATCCCAAAAAAATGTGACCTCAATGTTTTTTGGTTTCTTTCTTATCAGTGAAGTTAGAGCTGTAACAGCAACAATGAGGTTATTTCATCACATTCACAACTAAAGGCCAGACGTTTGTAAGGTAGTGGGGTACTATTGTGAAGATGAATGTACAGTACTGCCCCTGACAGGTGACCGCTTGCAGTCTGCGTGTTGTAACTAGTGAGGTATAGCCTCATAAAGAACATGTGTAGGAAGTTTCATACAAATACAGGAAGCAGAGAGACCTTTCTGAGGGAAACTTTGGAGCTGAGCTTTGATGGTTATTTACGATAAAACCTGGGAAAGTAGCATTTTATATTGTTGCTCCTGAGCCGCTGTTGCCTGGACATTTGAACTGCTGTGCATATATCAATAGTTTTCAATACAACGCCCACTGTCCATTTTGTTTGGGTCGTGTTTTTGTTGCAGGTTAGGTGCAAGTTATTGAGCCAAGCTGTGATTGTTTCATGATAAAAGAGTAAAATGTTCCTGTCACGTTCTTTCGTTCTAGACATAGACAACCAGAAAACAATGAATCCTGCCAATATTTTTGTTTTTCATTGGAGAAAGTATTGAGTTTAACCCTTTCTCACACAGTGAAGATGATGTAGTTCCATCACCATGCCTGCACCATCAGTGGTGAATCCATTTAGAGGAGGCGCCCCTGCGTATAGCACTGTCAGCTACATGGTGTGTAAGAACAATAACCACCATATGGTTATTGTATAGAACAATATTGGGCTGTGCATCATGTGTTTCATTTAGTAACAGTATGGGGGTGTATCACACTGTGTGGTGCTAAAATAAGCTGTGGAGTTATTATTTTTATTTACCATTCAGTACTACAGACCTGTTAGTTTGAATGGCCCCGTTCACATGTTTATACGTGTTATGTGGCCGTGATCCATCCTGCAAAAAATGGGCAGGTCCTTATGCAGACCCGTTATTGCAGCATGGATCACTATTCTTTAATGAATAGGTTTGTTCTTTGCGCGGCTGTGACAGTACACCAGCACAAACTTGCAAATAATATAGGTGCTCCCAACATCATAATCAATCATGATGCACGGATCTCCGAGATCCACTCCACAGGACACTGTCCGTACTATGGACAGTTTGCGGAGAATTTGTAAAGGCACCCTTAATTTCCATTAAAAACATTCTGAGAGGAGCTCCAGAAAAGTTAAAACTCCTGCACACATACTGTCAGTCATCTATAACCACACATGAACATATACAAAACAAAACAAATCATTTTAATGCATGTATTGTCATCATCTTGATACAAATAATCCACTAGGTGGAGCAATAATCATTTTTTTTACTTCAGAAGATTACTAGTTGTTATCTGCAGCTTAGAACAAGTTACAATGGAGAAAAAGGTACAAAACAACTTAGCATCACACATGCTGCCCGTGTGTGTATTAGTGCCACATATATGGTACATAATGCCCCTACATAATGCTGCACACATACAGTATTTCCACCGGAACATCTTCATGTCATCCATTGTGTCCCTGGAAATATTAATGCTAGTTATAAGTCCACTTGAATAGTTAGTGTAACACCTTGATAGCCATATATACTGCTCTATAGGATAAAGCATCACACATATTGTTGCCCCTGAAAGAAGAGCAGTTGACACCCCCCATATTATATAATACTAATAAAGTGTCCTAACATGTGTCCTGTGCTGGCTGTAATGATTATTGGTGCACGATTTGAACAGACAGCTGACAGAGGATATTGGTTGCCTGAATACAAAAAATTAAATCTCCAGCTTCTAGCTTGTAATAAAACTCCAAACTTCGTTTGTCCATGTTAAAAGCATGGTACAAAAATAGTTACAAAAATAGTAATAGTAGAAGAAAAAAAACATTTGGAATCTATTAGGACCCTGCAAAATTTGTGACTTGTTTACACCAAAAGTCTAGCGTAAGTTCTTGAAAATTGCCCTTAAATTGTTGTGAACTCCGGACCAGACTCCTTGGATGTCAGCACAAATCTAATTGACAGTGAGCACAGCAGACTGTACAGAGACTGGTACAGGAAGATTAGCTTGATGACCAAACACAACCATGAAGATTCGCCAATAAACTCAGATGTGATTGTTGTGGCTGATTTCAGCCCAATGTACAGTAATAGTTCAGGTCAATTACTCAGATGGGCTTTGACATGAATATGGAGAATTGTTCTAGGGAATGGTCCATCCTCTCAATATGCCTGTTACTTTAAGGGGGGCAGAGCTAATAGCAGATCAAAAAAAATAGTCCATAGACATTTTTAACCAAGATTCTTTTTGTAGAATTTTGATATCCCTCTTGAAGTCAATAGGAAAAATCTTTGATAAATCCACTAAAATGCATGAGATTCATGAGAGGCCGAGGATGGATGAGGGCAGGAGCAAAGGATTATAATGAAATCACGGAAGGGGTTATCCGGCATGGGACAACTTTTTATATACTGCCGCTGTAATAATAGAAGAGAAATTAATAAAGAGCCTATTCTTACCCCCCCCCCCCCCCCCCCCATGGTGTCCTCCTGCGGTATAAATGGGTCCCCTGCTGACGAGCTGTCACTGCCAAGACGAGTCGGACTCGTCTTGGCAGTGACAGCTCACTCAGCCAATCACTGGCCAAGGCACTGTCCTGTCTAGGTCAGTGATTGGCTGAGCAGTCTGTCATTGCTGAGGCAAGTCTAAGTTGAAAGTGGCAGCAACAGCAGTCAGCAGGGAACCCGGAGACACTACAGGAGGACACCGGGGGAGCGTGGAGAGGTAAGCATAGGCTCTTTATTATTTTCCTTATAACTGCAGCAATATATAAAAAAGTTGTCCTACACCTGAGTACCCCTTACCCATCTGCTTTAGATGGGCAAGTGGCTAATAGAGTCTTGGCTGTGGAGTCTCTGTTGATGCCTTTGCGTGTGTGTGGGGGGGGGGGGGGGGGGGGGGGGCGCACTGCTGCAGACCTACATCCGCAGCGTTTGCTAACTACCACCACTACTGGGAGCTTTGTACACAGAAATGTTGCGTTTCCATTGAGTTTAACAGCAGCTGTGTAAAACCATATGCACTGAGCTCTCCCTAGTGGTGGCCACAGACAGCAGGAATCCACGCCACAGACAGCAGCTCAGTGTCTTAAAGTCCTGTTCTGAAATTACAGTGGAGGTTACATTATTATGGGGCCTACTGATTTCTGTGTACAGCCCTAAATGCTAGTTCCTCCTATCGGGGGAATACATACATATAGCAGAGGGGCGTCAGAGGGGTATCCTGAAAAGTGGGCAAAATAAGTGTCAGCGATTGCCCTGACTTCCACTTTAATCCAGCAGGAGCGCAGCTCTGAGGAATGCATTCTTAGCTTCAGCTCGTAGAGGCATGTCACTGATGCTACTAAAACAAACCAGGCAGAAACGATTATCAAGTCTCCACATGCATTCAGTACAGGGTGCACTGGCATCTGCTGTCATCAGCCTTGTGGCAATGCTTTTTTTCCTGATGTGTTTAGTGTATTACATTAAAATCTTTAAATAGGGAGGAGACACAAGCTGCACAATCTTATTAGCTTTTTCCCCAATCTACTGTGCTTGGCCTGTTTGCTGTTTGACCTTAGAGAACCATTAAATCAGAATAAAAAAGAGAAGGCTAGAAACACAGGTTGCTGACAGATAGGGAAAGGCTTTGTCTCACAAAGAGCATCAAAAACTCTCCAAATCTAACTGCTATGGAGATGGCTACTTTTATATATGCACAAAAGGACGTGTCACAGAACTGCGGCTGTCTTACAGTATGAGAATGTGGCCTCAGATTCACGGAATGTGTGCATACAGCCTTAGGCTATGTTCACACTACATAAGAGACTGGCTGTTCCGGGACTGCAGTACCGGCCGGATGATCTTTAACGCTGCATCAGAACTCCCCACAGCACACTATGGAGCGTGTGGCCAGAGCCGCTCGTTCCATTGTGAGCACAGACAGGGTTATCTGCAGCTGCTATTCAATGAATAGCGACCACAGAAAACTGACATGTCAGTTTTCTATGGCACCGCTAGGAATCCTGGCCAGAGTGTATACCATGTGTATACACTCCAGCCGGGATTCCCTCAGACGGCAGCACTACGTAAGTTCCGTGGGAATCACGGCCGTTGTAACAACGGCTGTGATTCCCATGGAACTTACGTTGTGTGAACATAGCCTTAGAGTCTATGGACAGAGTAAGTGATTTGTCTCTGCTGACCAATGAGTGCAGTACACTGCAACACTATCTCATGATCACAGCGGATTTCAGAAGTAAGGGTTACTTTCACACATTCTGTAATTTTGGGTCCACTGATTTCAATTGGGCTCTTCACACTCTCTGTAGTTTTATAGATGCGTAAATTGCTGCCGCAGTACTGAAAAGCTCAGATTCTCAAATAGTCTATGGGATAGTTCATAATTTTTGCAGATGCTTAGATTCTCAAATAGTCTATGGGATAGTTCATTATTTTTGCAGATCTGTAATTTGTATAGAAGAAATGTCTGTAATGTCTGCAAATCTTTAAAAAAATATGAGTAATCATTAAACCATACCCACTTATTTGACCTTGTCAATACACAAAAAGGCTATGTTCACACACAGTATTTTTGCTCAGTATTGTGGTCCTCATATTGCAACCTCAACCAGGAGTGGATTGAGAACACAGAAAGGCTCTGTTCACACAATGGTGAAATTGAGTGGATGGCCGCCATATAACAGTAAATAACGGCCATTATTTCAATATAACAGCCGTTGTTTTAAAATAACAGCAAATATTTGCCATTAAATGGCGGCCATCCACTCAACTACAACATTATGTGAACAGATCCTTTCTGTGTTCTCAATCCACTCCTGGTTGAGGTTGCAATATGAGGACCACAATACTGAGCAAAAATACTGTGTGTGAACCCAGCCAAAATGTGAATTACAGATACAATACAGATTCATAATGGACAATTTCTTTACAGATCACAAACGCAGACTGCGGATGATTGCAGACATCATATACAATTCAGGAAAATTACTGAACACATGAATGTAGCCCAATGTCTGAGGACACGTCAAAAGTTACAGGAAATTACAGTAACGCTTTAAAGCATGCAATGTTTATGAGCTCCAGTGGGCGCTACAAACAATGTAACACTGAATGTGTCAGCCGCCAGACACCTATTCCCCTGTGCAGGCCGGCTACACACAATCACTCGAAGTGGCCTGGACTTTGCTGCCGGGAGAAGAGGCAGCGTAGTCCAGGGCGAGGGGGTGATCTGTGCCGTGATCGCACTCCAGTGCGGATTGCGGTGCGGGTGCAGTCACTGTCGTATTTTTAAATTTTTTTTTCAGAAATCAATAGTCCAGGCGATTTTAAGAAACTTTGTAATTGGGTTTATTAGGCAAATATGCCCCTATCTGCATTTAAAAATACTTTTCCCAGGTCTCCCCTCCTTCCTCTTTTCCATTCACTGCAAAATATCAGGAAATTGTGACTTGTTGCATCAGACGCAACTCTAAAAGAGACTCGATCAGGACTAAATGATATCAATACCATAATTCACTTTATTAAATAGTATACAGAGAAAAACACACATGCAACATTAAAAACAAGACCTGGGGAGGCGGGGGACCAGATTGCTGGGACAAGTTATAAAAGTGACAATGCATCCACATAGATACTAATATAAGGCATATGTAAACATTCCTACAGCATAAGGTGCACAAAGTAAAGTGCCAGTGCTTGCTGCTACAGTACGCTGCTCAGAATAATGCACATGTGCAAAAACATATCAGGGTGCAAGTTACCAATACCAATGGGTACTACAGGTCCCAGTCCACTGGTCACCCACCTCACACTCCAACGCCGTTTCGCACCGCTTCGTCAGGGACTCCCTGATGAAGCGGTACGAAACGGCGTTGGAGTGTGAGGTGGGTGACCAGTGGACTGGGACCTGTAGTACCCATTGGTATTGGTAACTTGCATCCTGATATGTTTTTGCACATGTGCATTATTCTGAGCAGCGTACTGTAGCAGCAAGCACTGGCACTTTACTTTGTGCACCTTATGCTGTAGGAATATTTACATATGCCTTATATTAGTATCTATGTGGATGCATTGTCTCTTTTATAACTTGTCCCAGCAATCTGGTCCCCCGAATCCCCAGGTCTTGTTTTTAATGTTGCATGTGTGTTTTTCTCTGTATACTATTTAATAAAGTGAATTATGGTATTGATATCATTTAGTCCTGATCGAGTCTCTTTTGGGGTTTCCCTTATCTTTTTTTTGGTGTGGCATGATTTATAGTAGATTAGGGGACATTTTTATGGAATATATTGAATAGTTTGGTTGATCCTATGATATAGGTGTTTTCATCAGACGCAACTCTGTCTGTTCTATAGAGAGGGGAGGAGGGACATGAGTTGGCAGCAAGAGCGGAGAACAAAGGATTACACAAACACTGAGCATGGTGACAGCTGTATTCAGAGGTCAGAGAGGTCAGTGCTGACTGTCAGAGGAGAAAGCCGGGTCATGTACCTAACTCTTAACAACTCTTTGCTGTCCTGTTTTGGTGCCTCATCTCCCTCTCTCCATAGGAGGACAATAAAGACAGGGGGAGAGCTTCAAACTGCTTTTTCATGATAAAAAATCATTTTTCAGCTAATTACAAAGTTTCTTAAAATTGCCTGGACTATTGATTTCTGCAAAAAATTTTTTATTGACAGTGACACTTTAACCCCTAGGCGACCTAGGACGTACCAGTACGTCCTGGAAGTCTGTCCCCAGACGACCCTGGACGTACCGGTACGTCCTGAGCTATGAAGTGCGCTCCGGAGCGGAGCGCGCTTCATAGCAGGTGGGGGCCGCCTGCAATCAGCAGCCGGGACCTCACCGGTAATGACACGCTGCAGCGATCGCGCTGCCGCGTGTGATTGACCCCTTAAACGCGACCGCGGCGTTTAAGTGTAAGTGACAGGGGGAGTCCCCTGTCACTTACCGATTGGGACCCCCGCAGTGTGACTGCAGGGGTCCCGATCGGTAAAACGGACCGCCGGAGGTCTCTTACCTTCCTCCGTGCGGTCCGATCGGCGATCTGCTACACTGAGCCTGCACAGGCAGGCTCAATGAGCAGATCGCCGATAACACTGATCAATGCCTAGGCCTATGGCATAGCAATCATCAGTGTCTAAAATAAAAGTACTGTATGTACAAGTCCCCCAAAGGGACTTAAAATGTATAAAAAAAAAAAAAGTTAAAAACACCAACACACAACCCCAAAACCCATCCCCCAATAAAAGTTTAAATCACCCCCCATTTCCCATTATATAAATAAAACATATAAAAATAAATAAATAAACATATAATATACCGTAGCGTGCGTAATTGTCCGATCTATTAAAATATAACAAGTGTCATTGCGAACGGTGAACGGCGTACACGAAAAGAGGGAAAAAAGTGCACGGATTACCGATTTTATGTTACATTATATATATAAAAAAAAAATAATAAAAAGTGATCAAAACGTCCGATCTTCACAAATATGGTATTATTAAAAACTAGAGATCATGGCAGAAAAAATGACACCCCATACAGCCCCGTAGGTAAAAAACTAAAACTGTTATAAGCGTCACAATAGGCCCATTTTATTAATATTTAATTGCCCAAAAAAAAGGATTTCATAAAAAAAATACATATATAACATTAGAGAATCTGTGTAACCTGCATATGGTTGTGTTCGGACTGACCTATAGAATAATAGTATCATGTCGCTTTTACCATATAATGCATTACGTAGACACAGGAACCGACCAAACGTTACCATATTGCATTCTTTTTTGCGATTTCACCTATTTATATCTTCATAAATAATATATTTGGGATTCCATCATACATGTTATGGTAAAATGAAAGACGCCATTACACAGTACAACTATTCCTGTAACAAACAAGCACTTACATGGCCTGTAGATAGAAAACTGAGAGTGCTAGAGCTCTTAGAAGGGGAGGAGGGAAAAACAAAAGAGCAAAGATCAAAATTTGCGCGGTCCACTGGGTCATTTTGGGCCTGGTCCTCAAAGGGTTAATGGTACCTAATATTTTACAGGACGTGTGAATGCAGTTTTAGATTTGAGCAGGCACAGACCAGCATAATGTGGTCATATATACTGCATGTGGAGACTCTCAGCCCTGAACCTTGGCTCCCCATATGTATATGACTAAACAAAGTAATAAACTATCCAACAGACAAGATAAACATGAGACCAAGATAAGGAGGAGACAACAATGACCCATGAAGGATGTGCAAAAACCCCCAACCCTTCCATATACTGGGACCTGTACCACATCATTTAATGTGATAAAACCGTACAGTTTTTTTTTTATCCAAATAATTTTTATTAAAAGATATGCATTTTTTTTAAATTAACAAACAAAAACTCCCCAGAGGGCATACCCTCCGACCCCTACCCTCCCTAACCCTCCCCCCACTCCTCAGTCCTGTCAGTTCCATAGTCCTCGTGAGCATATGTAAAATTCTGCAGTCCACGAATCTTGACCTCATTCCACCGCATGAATGTTTCCGGAAATGAAGAATGTACACAAAGAGCAATTAAATGTGAAGTTCAACTGAGTAGCCTGACTAAGCTAAGCCCTGCACATCTCCCGCCAACCAGCGGAGACAAGATACAGGCAATGATAAGATAGATCTTCCTTCCTCCCCGCACACCCCACCTCCCAGCCTATGTGCGAGAGCCTGGAGACCCTAGTTCAGGAATAGCCGGCCATTTTACCCAGAGTTTCTCGAATTTCTTGGATGCTTTTCGTTGTTCATATGCATATCTTTCCATGCCAATCAGCCAATTAACCTTTCCCACAAATTCCGATACCGAAGGCGGGGTCTCGTCTAGCCAATGCTGTGCAATGAGCTTACGCGCCATGAATAGAATACGGGCTACTGCAGTTTGTTCTATAACAGGTAGTGCTAAGTCTTCCACATATCCTAACACATAAACCAGTGGAGACTGTTGCAATTCCACTGAGTATGCTTTTTGTATGGCCGACGCCACCCCTCTCCAATAGCGGAACAGTTTGGGACATCGCCAGAACATGTGCAATATCCCCCCTTCATGTATATGACAACGCTGGCACATGGGTGTGTCTCGGACCTTTATGCGGAAAAGGAATTGTGGTGTGCGATATACCTTAATATCAACTGGAAGGCCTATAGGAATCAGGAGTCAGAGGATCTCTCCCAGGTTTCGGTAAGACCACTATTATCGCCTCCTGCATAGACGCTGGCAGGGTGCCTGATTCCAATGAGGCTTTCCATAGCTCCAGCAATTTGGGGAGCAGGGGTTTCCCAACTGATTTATACAACTCGGCTGGGAGCCCGTCTGATCCTGGTGCTTTGTAGTTATGTAGCGAGGTTACCGCCGCCTCTAACTTTTCTAATGTTAATGGCGTGTCTAAAAAGGCCTGCTGTTCCGATGTGAGAGTTGGTAGTGATATACCTCTCAAAAACTGCGTCACGTGAGTCGGAGTCACCGTAGTATGGGAGGAGTATAACGTTAAATAATAGCTTCTAAACACCTCTAGTATGTCCGTCAATGCTGTCACTACATCCCCTTCCTGATTTTGAATACTCGTGATGTACGATGGGTCCCTTTGGGCGTTGGTGACTACTGCCAGGATGTGTCCCGCCTTCTCCCCCTCCACAAAAAAGGAATGTTTAGCAAATGTACGCTTTTGTGCTGCGGACTCCATATCAAATATATTGACAGCCTTATGGGCCGCTTGAAGCCTCCGGGCAGTAGCCCCCGTCGGTTGCAAGATATGCTGCTCTTCCCTCTCTTTTAAGCCCTTCAGTAGATCCCTTCGCAATTGTCCCCTTCTTCTTTTCACCCCCGAGACACGCTGAATAAAGTGACCCCGTAAGTGTGCCTTCATAGCATCCCATTCCATCTGGAGAGACACAGAACCCCCATTTAACACAAAATACTCATCTACCACCGGTATCACTGTGGCCGGGTCCAAAACGGTCAACCAATGTGGGTTCAGTCTACACAGGCCTCTCCCGACCACCCCGGAACCAGGATGTGTTAATTGAAGTCTCAAGGGTGAGTGATCTGAGAGAGTCCTAGGGAGATAAAAACCGTACAGTTTACTCTGGAATAATGTCTGCTATAGGTTACAAACCCACTTGCCGGATCTGCAGCGAGTCTCTTTGCTGCGTTTTTGCAGGGAGACTCGCTGCAGATCCCGGCCCTATACTTTCAATAGCAGAGAAACTCGCAGCAGGGATGTACATCCCTGCTGCGATTTTGTCTGCAGCCCGCCCCATTAACCCCCCGGCCATTACATTACCCGGTCCCCGTTCCTGCTTGCTTCGGGGCTCCCGGTGTCTTCACGGCCCGCCCGGCCAATCAGTACACTGCGGCGGGGCAGCGCACTGATTGGTCGGGCGGAACGTGTCGGGAGCCGCTGAAGCAAGCAGGAGCCGGGATCAGGTAATGTATATCCTGCCCGCCCCCCTGCACCCCCGATCGCCCCCAGCCGCACGATCGCCCCCAGCCCCGCAGCCCCCGGCCGCACGATCGCCCCCAGCCCCGCAGCCCCCAGCCGCACGATCGCCCCCAGCCCCCGGTCGCACGATTGCCCCCAGCCCCGCAGCCCCCGGCCGCACGATCGCCCCCAGCCCCCGGCCGCACGATCGCCCCCAGCCCCCGGATCGCCCCCAGCCCCGCAGCCCCCGGCCGCACGATCGCCCCCAGCCCCCGGCCGCACGATCGCCCCCAGCCCCGCAGCCCCCGGCCGCACGATCGCCCCCAGCCCCGTAGCCGCACGATCGCCCCCAGCCCCCGGTCGCACGATCGCCCCCAGCCCCGCAGCCCCCGGCCGCACGGTCGCCCCCAGCCCCCGGCCGCACGATCGCCCCCAGCCCCGCAGCCCCCGGCCGCACGATCTCCCCCAGCCCCGCAGCCCCCGGCCGCACGATCGCCCCCAGCCCCGCAGCCCCCGGCCGCACGATCGCCCCCAGCCCTGCAGCCCCCGGCCGCACGATCGCCTGCAGCCCCGCAGCCCCTGGCCGCATGATCGCCCGCAGCCCCCAGCCCCGCAGCCCCCGGCTGCACGATCGCCCGCTGGCGGCGATCATGCGGTCGGGGGCTGCAGGGCTGCCGGCGATCATGCGGTCGGGGGCTGCAGGGCTGCAGGCGATCGTGCGGCCGGGAGCTGCAGGCGATCGTGCGGCCGGGGGCTGCGGGCGATCGTGCGGCCGGGGGCTGCGGGCGATCGTGCGGCCGGGGGCTGCGGGCGATCGTGCGGCCGGGGGCTGCGGGCGATCGTGCGGCCGGGGGCTGCGGGGCTGGGGGCGATCGTGCAGCCGGGGGCTGCGGGGCTGGGGGTGATCGTGCGGCCGGGGGCTGGGGGCGATCGGGGCTGCAGGGGGCTGGGGGCGTTCGTGCGACCGGGGGCTGGGGGCGATCGGGGCTGCAGGGGGGCGGGCAGGATATACATTACCTGATCCCGGCTCCTGCTTGCTTCAGCGGCTCCCGACACGTTCCGCCCGGCCAATCAGTGCGCTGCCCCGCCGCAGCGCACTGATTGGCCGGGCGGGCCGTGAAGACACCGGGAGCCCCGAAGCAAGCAGGAACGGGGACCGGGTAATGTATAATGTCCGGCGGCCGGGGGGGGTTAATGGGGCGGGCTGCAGACAAAATCACAGCAGGGATGTACATCCCTGCTGCGAGTTTCTCTGCTATTGAAAGTATAGGGCCGGGATCTGCAGCGAGTCTCCCTGCAAAAACGCAGCAAGGAGACTCGCTGCAGATCCGGCAAGTGGGTTTGTAACCATAAGGTCTCCACATATGACCCACTATAGGGAACAAATCACCACGTTTTTGAGTGGTCACCTACTACTACACTTCAGTCTGTCCTAACACATAGTTCATGACTGCCAGCTACCCCCAAACATAGTCATATTATTTCCTATTATATTTCCCATAGCATGTCACGGCTGGCAGTGCCCATATAACAGTGACTGGTACAACAGCAGTGCCCATATAACAGTGACTGGTACTGTGCAGTGCCCATATAACAGTGACTGGTACTATAGTAGTGCCCATATAACAGTGACTGGTACTGCGGCAGTGCCCATATAACAGTGACTGGTACTGTGCAGTGCCCATATAACAGTGACTGGTACTACGGCAGTGCCCATATAACAGTGACTGGTACTACAGCAGTGCCCATATAACAGTGACTGGTACTACAGCAGTGCCCATATAACAGTGACTGGTACTCCAACAGTGCCCATATAACAGTGACTGGTACTACGGCAGTGCCCATATAACAGTGACTGGTATTACAGCAGTGCCCATATAACAGTGACTGGTACTACGGCAGTGCCCATATAACAGTGACTGGTATTACAGCAGTGCCCATATAACAGTGACTGGTACTGCGGCAGTGCCCATATAACAGTGACTGGTACTCCAACAGTGCCCATATAACAGTGACTGGTACTACGTCAGTGCCCATATAACAGTGACTGGTAATTCAGCAGTGCCCATATAACAGTGACTGGTACTACAGCAGTGCCCATATAACAGTGACTGGAACTGCGGCAGTGCCCATATAACAGTGACTGGTATTACAGCAGTGCCCATATAACAGTGACTGGTACTACAGCAGTGCCCATATAACAGTGACTGGTACTACAGCAGTGCCCATATAACAGTGACTGGTACTACAGCAGTGCCCATATAACAGTGACTGGTACTACAGCAGTGCCCATATAACAGTGACTGGTATTACAGCAGTGCCCATATAACAGTGACTGGTATTACCGCAGTGCCCATATAACAGTGACTGGTATTACAGCAGTGCCCATATAACAGTGACTAGTAATACAGCAGTGCCCATATAACAGTGACTGGTATTATAGCAGTGCCCATATAACAGTGACTGGTACTACAGCAGTGCCCATATAACAGTGATTGGTACTACAGCAGTGCCCATATAACAGTGATTGGTACTACAGCAGTGCCCATATAACAGTGACTGGTATTACAGCAGTGCCCATATAACAGTGACTGGTACTACAGCAGTGCCCATATAACAGTGACTGGTATTACAGCAGTGCCCATATAACAGTGACTGGTATTACAGCAGTGCCCATATAACAGTGACTGGTATTACCGCAGTGCCCATATAACAGTGACTAGTACTACAGCAGTGCCCATATAACAGTGACTGGCAGGGCCGGACTGGGGAAGAAAAGCAGCCCTGGCACACAAACCCCACCAGCCCACATATAAATACCCCCCCACTGCAAAGTTCTACTATGTCACACTATTTTCTTACATATATAACGCCCAAAATTATCACAGAAGAAAAGTAAGTGTACACGACCAATATACTCACTAATACCGCCATACACTGACCATATAGCCACCAGATACAAATGCTGCAGAGTATTACACCCTGCAGACTATAGAAAAGTAGCTAATGCCTTCTGGGCCCTGGTGTGAGACGTCAACTTGTTCCCCCCTTTCACGGCCAAGTGATGCTACTGGTGTATATATATATATATATATTTATACACACACACTATAATAATAATAGCGGCACATACTGATTAATACCACTGACTAATAATACCACTGCCACTGACTAATACCACCACACACTAATACCACCATATACTAACATCACCAGCCCCCCCTTATAGAAGGGCCCACTCTCTCTCGCCCACATATAGATGCCCCCCTCTCTCCTCCCCCCCCTCATAGATGCCCCACCTCTCTCCCCCCCTCATAGATGCCCCCCTCTCTCTCCCCCTTATAGATGCCCCACTCTCTCTCCCCCCTTATAGATGCCCCCTCTCTCCCCCCCTTATAGATGCCCCCTCTCTCCCCCCCCTTATAGATGCCCCCTCTCTCCCCCCCCTTATAGATGCCCCCTCTCCCCCCCCCTTATAGATGCCCCCCTCTCTCTCCCCCACATATAGATGCCCCCCTCTCTCTCCTCCCCCCCTTATAGATGCCCCACTCTCTCTCCCCCCTTATAGATGCCCCACTCTCTCTCCCCCTTTATAGATGCCCCCTCTCTCATCCCCCCTTATAGATGCCCCCCTCTCTCATCCCCCCTTATAGATGCCCCCCCTCTCTCTCCCCCCCTTATAGATGCCCCACTCTCCCCCCTTACTCCCCCCCTTATAGATGCCCCCTCTCTCTCCCCCCTTATAGATGGGCCCCCTCGCTCTCCCCCACATATAGATGCCCCCTCTCTCTCCCCCCCTTATATATGCCCCCCCTCTCTCCCCCCTCATAGATGTCCCCCTTCATCGATGCCCCCCCCCTTATGGAAGGGCCCCTTCTCTCTCCCCCACATATAGATGCCCCCTCTCTCTCCCCCCCTTATATATGCCCCGCCTCTCTCCCCCACATATAGATGTCCCCCTTCATAGATGCCCCCCCTTATGGAAGGCCCCCCTCTCTCTCCCCCACATATAGATGGCCCCCTCTCTCTCCCTCCCCCCCTTACAGATGCCCCTGCGGGACGCATTGGGCGCAGGCAGCGTCTCTGTCACTGCTGCCTGTGACGGTACATGAAAGGAGAAGAGTGCGGAGGATGGCAGAGCTGCAAGGCGGTGAGGGTGACACTACCCCCACGACCGACCGACCGACAGACACACACACAAACACACACACACTCACACACACAGACACACACACACACCTGACCTGACGCAGACCGCTCCCGCTGCCTGGCCGTAGTAGAGCTCCTGCAGCTGTGGCCCTCTGCGCGCTCAGCACGCTCCTGCCACAGCAGCCCACCTGTCTTGCTAGGCCCGCTCCTGACGTGCAATGCAATCCTCCAATGCAATCAACGTGGAGGAGGAGCGTGGAGCCGCTGCGGCCGGCTGTGGTGCACGTTGGTGTGGTGCAGGCGGGCTGCTGTGGCAGGAGTGGGCAGAGGGGAGCGGGCCACAGCGGCGATTTTTTAAAATAATGTTTTTTTTTGTAGTCCGGCCGGCCCACAGACTGGTAATCCGGCCAGCCCAGCGGGCATTTGCCCGACTGGCCAGATTACCAGTCCGGGCCTGGTGACTGGTATTACAGCAGTGCCCATATAACAGTGACTGGTATTACAGCAGTGCCCATATAACAGTGACTGGTACTAAAGCAGTGCCCATATAACAGTGACTGGTATTACAGCAGTGCCCATATAACAGTGACTAGTACTACGGCAGTGCCCATATAACAGTGACTGGTATTACGGCAGTGCCCATATAACAGTGACTGGTACTACGGCCAGGGGCGGTCTTGGCATTTCTGGGGCCCCAAGCGAAGTTATGACTGGGTCCCCCCCCCTCGACATGCGCTTAACAACAATAGACTGTTGTGTGCTGCCCCCAGTAGTATATACCCCGTGTGCGCTGCCGCCAGTAGTATATACCCCTTGTGCGCTGCCGCCAGTAGTATATACCCCTTGTGTGCCTTCCCCAGTAGTTTATAGACCCCTGTGTGTTCCTCCAGTTATATATATGGACCCCCTGTGTGCTGCCCCTGTTGTATATGGACCCCCTTTGTGCTGCCCCAGTTGTATATAGACCCCCTGTGTGCTGCCCCAGTTGTATATAGACCCCTGTGTGCTGCCCCCAGTCGTATAGACCCAGTGTGCTGCCCCCAGTCGTATATACCCCCTGTATGCTGCCCCCCGTTGTATATACCCCCTGTGTACTCCCCCACTAGTATATGGATCCCCTGTGTGATCCCCACTTGTATATAGCCCCCCTGTGTGCTCCCTCAGTGGTGTTTAGCCCCCCCTGTGTGCTCCTTCACTTGGATATAGACCTCCTGTGTGCTCCCCCACTTGGATATATACCCCTGTGTGCTCCTCCAGTATAAACCCCCTGTGTGGTTCCCCCAGTAGTATATAGACCCCCTGTGTGCCCCACCAGTATTATATAGACCCCTGTGTGCTCTCCCAGTAGTATATAGACCCCTGTGTGCTCCTCCAGCAGTATATAGACCCCTTTTGTGCTTCCTCCAATAGTATACAGACCCCTGTGTGCTCCCTCAGTTATATATAGACGCCCTGTGTGCTGCCCCCAGCAATATATAGACCCCCTGTGTGCCTCACCAGCAGTATATAGACCCCCCTGTGTGCTCCCCCAATAGTATATAGCACCCCTTTGTGCTCCCCCACTTGGATATAGACCTCCTGTGTGCTCCCCCAGTTGTATATAGACCCCATTCTGCTGCCTCAAGAAGTATATAGACCCCCTGTGTGCTGCCCCCAGTAGTCTATAGCCCCCCTGTGTGCTCCAATTATATATAGCCCCCCTGTGTGCTCCCCCTGTGATATTACCCCCCTGTGTGCTCCCCCATTTATATAGACCCCCACAAGGACAAAGCGGCCACTTGTGACCGCAGGGAAAACACTTTCTGCAGCCACAAGAGTGACTGACAGGAAGGGAGACAATGGCTTCCGCCCTGTCAGTGCTGCTGCTGCTGCTGCATGTGACTATGAGCGCTCATTACGAGTGCTCATAGTTACAGTTCAGATTGCAGCAGCGAGCGGGGCAGCGGCCCTGTCCAGCAGTCTTGAGCACAAGAGCGGGGCGTGGGGGCCCCCTGGATGTTGAGGGCCCCAAGCGATTGCTTGGGGTGCTTGGTGCCAAAGACCGCTACTGACTACGGCAGTGCCCATATAACAGTGACTGGTACTACAGCAGTGCCCATATAACAGTGACTGGTACTACAGCAGTGCCCATATAACAGTGACTAGTACTACGGCAGTGCCCATATAACAGTGACTGGTACTACAACAGTGCCCATATAACAGTGACTGGTACTACAGCAGTGCCCATATAACAGTGACTGGTACTACAGCAGTGCCCATATAACAGTGACTGGTATTACAGCAGTGCCCATATAACAGTGACTGGTACTACAGCAGTGCCCATATAACAGTGACTGGTACTACAGCAGTGCCCATATAACAGTGACTAGTACTACGGCAGTGCCCATATAACAGTGACTGGTACTACAGCAGTGCCCATATAACAGTGACTGGTACTACAGCAGTGCCCATATAACAGTGACTAGTACTACGGCAGTGCCCATATAACAGTGACTGGTATTACAGCAGTGCCCATATAACAGTGACTGGTACTACAGCAGTGCCCATATAACAGTGACTGGTATTACAGCAGTGCCCATATAACAGTGACTGGTACTACAGCAGTGCCCATATAACAGTGACTGGTACTACAGCAGTGCCCATATAACAGTGACTAGTACTACGGCAGTGCCCATATAACAGTGATTGGTACTACAGCAGTGCCCATATAACAGTGACTGGTACTACAGCAGTGCCCATATAACAGTGACTGGTACTACAGCAGTGCCCATATAACAGTGACTAGTACTGTGCAGTGCCCATATAACAGTGACTAGTACTACGGCAGTGCCCATATAACAGTGACTGGTATTACAGCAGTGCCCATATAACAGTGACTGGTACTACAGCAGTGCCCATATAACAGTGACTGGTACTACAGCAGTGCCCATATAACAGTGACTGGTACTACAGCAGTGCCCATATAACAGTGACTAGTACTACGGCAGTGCCCATATAACAGTGACTGGTACTACAGCAGTGCCCATATAACAGTGACTGGTACTACAGCAGTGCCCATATAACAGTGACTGGTATTACAGCAGTGCCCATATAACAGTGACTGGTATTACAGCAGTGCCCATATAACAGTGACTGGTACTACAGCAGTGCCCATATAACAGTGACTGGTACTACAGCAGTGCCCATATAACAGTGACTGGTACTACAGCAGTGCCCATATAACAGTGACTGGTACTACAGCAGTGCCCATATAACAGTGACTGGTACTACAGCAGTGCCCATATAACAGTGACTAGTACTACGGCAGTGCCCATATAACAGTGACTGGTACTACAGCAGTGCCCATATAACAGTGACTGGTACTACAGCAGTGCCCATATAACAGTGACTGGTACTACAGCAGTGCCCATATAACAGTGACTAGTACTACGGCAGTGCCCATATAACAGTGACTGGTACTACAGCAGTGCCCATATAACAGTGACTGGTACTACAGCAGTGCCCATATAACAGTGACTGGTACTACAGCAGTGCCCATATAATAGTGACTGGTACTACAGCAGTGCCAACACCAAACACTGGAGCTCTACAGCTGTGAATAAACTACAATTTCCACCATAAGGCATACTGGGAGCTGTAGTTCTGCCCCAGCTGGAGCCACAGGCTGGATAACACTGGACTAGGGTGTAAGGAAGCGGTGTACGTCCTAGAAGATTCCGATAGTCAGAAATGGCAGCATTGTGTGTCTCTCCTATGTCCCTGCGCGGACAGGAGCTGATATGTGACTACGGGCAGTGCCAGGTACCCGGCTGTCTCACTGGCACTTGCCTCAAGCAACCAGGATACGTTGCCCACAGACTGTATACCGCTGACTGATCTCCCCCATGTGTCGTCCCCTCAGTGCAGCTGCCGGCAGCCCAGAACCATCACACTACCTATCACCTCACACTACCCTGCTCTGCCGGGCAACGACTCACTTACTGTGGGCGGAAGCCTGCAGTCACTATAGAAACGGCACAGCAGCTAATGATTAGTACGAGCCGATGTCAATCACAGCGTCCCAGCCTATAGGACGGCGTCCTGTCCATCCTTCCTTATTTCCCCGCAGGAACCGTTATTGAGGCTCAGGTTGCGGGTGGCATGTTCCGGTGTCCTGCCGGCAGAACCTACAGGCGGAGTGTTCCATCAGAGCGAGAGAAGGGGAGGCCGGAGAACACGTGTCCCGTGGAGCCTCCCTGGAGCAAGAAAGGAGTCCGAACCTGAAGCCATGGCCGGTGAGGTATGTGCGGAGGGCGGAGGTCGTTACCATGTATGCGGGTGATACACACATGGGATGAACAGCTGACAGATGGGGGGATGGCAGCATTTCACTAAAGGATAATACTGTAGACAGAACACTGGGCTCCCTGCAGACCACCGGCGGATTTCTGGACCCATGCCGGACATTCGTCTGGGACACCATTCAGGATGTTTCTGGTTTTCCAGGTCCATTCCAGAAAATAGGTTAGGATTGTATCGATCCTGCCCTACTGGTGTCTGGAACTCCGGCACAAACGCCCCCTGAGAAATCTATGGGAGTGCTGGAATTCTGGAGTGGATGCTATAAGGGTTCCCTTTAAACTGTGCACAGTACTCCAGCTAAAGAAATAAACCTGCTGCAGAAGGAAGTGGCATCGCTCACATGTGACCCAGTTCTGAAACTATTGTGTGGCTGCACCTCCTGGTTGAGCAGTTGTACACAGTACTACAGGTTCCAGAATGCAATGCTTTCCCTCAGCTGTTCATCACAGTCCTCCACCCTGCCCATTCCCCACCCAAATCTATTGCAGAACATCTAGGCTGTGTTCACACATTGCAGTTTCATTGTGTTACTGAATTATTTGCAGTACTTTATCACTTCATTGTGTTCCCACCCACACAGCGCTGTATTCTCTACCTGTAACACCACACAGCACGCTGTATTCTCTACCTGTAACACCACACAGCACGCTGTATTCTCTACCTGTAACAGCACACTGTATTCTCTACCTGTAACAGCACACTGTATTCTCTACCTGTAACACCACACAGCACACTGTATTCTCTACCTGTAACACCACACAGCACACTGTATTCTCTACCTGTAACACCACACAGCACGCTGTATTCTCTACCTGTAACACCACACATTTGATTGGCCCTGTTCACACGCTTGTATGTGTTACAGGACTGTTTAAAAACTGACAGATCCTAGTACAAACTGCAATTGCAAAATAGTGAATGGGTCAGTGCACAGCTAGCGGTCCACAGCTACAGATGGCCCCTTTTGTATTTATAGGGATATATGTAATACCTTTATAGTGTGTGGCATGGTGGGGCTGTAAGAGGCAGTTCTATGCCTCTGGAGTGGGAATTGGAGTTCAGGTGGAGCTCCTGCTCCAGGTACTCCACTCCAGTCCAAGAGCTAATGAGGCTCTGAAACCACCTGGTGGAGCTCTATTAGAGACTCCAGAGCTTTCCAGGTGAGGGCTCCCAGGTGAAGACTCCCAGTGTGGGAGAACAGGCAGCACTAGGCCTGTGGGAGCTGCAGACAAGAAGTCTGGGTAAGACCAGTGGAGCTGGGGATATTGAGCATTAGGCTCATAAGTGACAGCTAGGGAAGCTGTGGTGTTAGTCAGTGGCTAGACGGCCTAGGTTTTATTTTATTGGCAGTGTTGCCTATGTCTTGTGTTATTTGAACGGATAAATAAAGCTGACTGAGGTCAGTATAAAGCATACAGCACTGACTGGACTGCAATTTGTGATGTGCCAACCGTCTCAGGCCCAGGAGATGGCGATCCCAGCAAGTGAGTAACCCCCAGATTGTCACATATGGTGGAAGATTGCTGTGGGCAGAAAAATGGCACATGAAGTTTGTGGCTGAATTTAAAGAGCCTGAAGCCTTATAAGAGGTTGTGTCTCTGTGGAGCAAGAGATATACAGAGACTGTGTTTCAGCTGGATTTAAAGGGCCAGAAGCTTTGAGAGATTGAGTCTCTGTGGAGAGAGACATACAGAGACTGTGTTGCTGTGGAGAGAGACATACAGAGACTGTGTTGTCTGGATTAGGCCAGTATTGCTTATGTTTGAAGCTGGTGTTTCTGCTGCATAAAGAATATAGTTGCCATGGGTCTAGCAGAGGACTATGTCAGACGCATATGGGACATACAGCACCGTGAAGACATGGCCAAACAGATGGGTCATAACCTTGAGCAGTTTGAAGCAGAGCGGGAGGCTGTTGAGGCCCAACTGCAAAGGACATTGGATAAGCGAGCGTCTGTACAAAGTGCATGTACTGCTACACCCCGCACTGCACTGCAGGGGGCTGCTAACCAGAAAGCACAGGGGTCCAAGCCAAGTGGTTGCTGTACCAAGGTCCCAGGTGCATCCTGGTCTGATTCCCCAGATAAAAAGCGTGAGGGGGCCGTCCCTAAAGCCAACCAGCCAGAGCCAGGCTTGAGATGTATGAGAATGGACTGTTGTGTAATTGGATGTGCTTTTGCCCAGTGCCCAAGTGTTAAAAAGTCACTTTTGCAGAGGCGCCATGATGTTGTTGCTAGGAACAACCAACCACACCAGCAAGTGGCCGTCACTGAGCAAAGGGAGCCATGTTGGAGGTGCATGGGAGCGGGGGTCTGTGCATCTTATTGTCCTCTGGTCAGGAGATCAGAGAAATTTAAACCAAAAACCTGTGAATTGCTGGTGGGTGGCATCCCACTGCTGGTTGACCTGGACTGTCGCCAGGAGGTGTCCAGGGTCCACCCCGATATTATACTGTTTGTGAAGAGTCGACCAGAGCCGTATGGTAAGACTATTCTAATTGACTTTAAAACTTGTTATGGGACAGTAAATCATGTGCTTGAGGTCTGTGCGGAGCTTCAGGTGGAGTTCATACTTGGCAGAGACTTTCCTTATTTCTGGCAGTTGTGGGAGGGAGAGTCCCCTGTAAAGTGTGCTGTACCACTGCCTAAGGGGGAGGAGCCAGGAGAACCATATACAAAAGTCCCAGAGTTACCAGTGGGTGGAGCCTCACTGTCTTACTGTGTGAACTGTGACCAAAATAAGTCCAAATGTTCAGCAATGCTACCAAGTGAGGAGAAGAATCCTGTGGCTGACAAGACCATCCTGATGTCTGATGAGATTATTGCACAGTCTGAACATGGACTTGAAAAGTCAGATGAAATTAATGATAATGTATTGCATGCAATGTGTATTGAAAATGTCACCCAGCAGTTATGTGATAGCAGTAAGGTCACCCCGCAGTTATGTGATAGCAGTAATGTGATGTCAGATTTGCTGCCTAACATGCATTTAACCCATAACTATGTCCCACAACCTAAGCAGGTAAATGATGGGTGTACTACAGCGTTAGTTCCAATGAATGCAGAGTGTGAACTAACCTCTAAAGCAGAAAAAGCAGCAGAGGGGATTCGCTCTAGTGTGCCCCTAAAGGTCATGATGTGTAATGACGAGAAGATTGCATGTGATGAATGTGCTGTGCTGCCCCTAGAGGTCATGGTGTGTAAGGACCAGAGTATTGCATGGGATGCATGTGCTGTGGTTGAAAGCAATACAGAGAGTTTGGTGGCCTTTACTGAGTCAAGTGAGGCCAATGTGGTTGCTAGTGGCAACCAAATATCTGCTGAAGATAACAAGGAGGGTAAGCAGACTCACAAGCCCATGGGTTCATATTATGCCAAGAGAGTGACCTACAAAGTCAAACAGCATGTGAGAAGTGACTGTGGCAGTAAGCGGTATGTATGCTGGGTTTGTGGGGCGCGTTTTTCCCAAAGTGATGCAGTGAGAATGCATGGGGTGAGGAAACATAGTGAAAATGTGTTGTGTATTCTCACACCTAAACTATGTTCCTACAACAGCTGTGCTGTGCCCAATAGGTATCTCCGAAATAAAAGAAGGGGAAAAAGTGACCAGTGTGAATATGGTTGTAGACTGAAATGTTGCATGGAGATAGCCAGATGTGCTTGGCCTGGTAGGAAGCCGTATGCACGTGGTTTGTCTGAGAGCGCCCCCTGTGTCTATGACAGTAAGCCTGGTGTGGGTGACCGTGTTACAATGCAGAGCCAGATAGACCTGAGTGGTGGTCACACAGTAGCATCCAGTGATGTTAGTGAGGGTCACACAGTAGTAGCATCCAGTGATGTTAGTGAGGGTCACACAGTAGCAGCATCCAGTGATGTTAGTGGTGGTCACACAGTAGAAGAACAGCCACCGCTTATTGTTATAGAATCTCTTCTTTGTCAGGTCCCAGAAGCTGTTCCTGTGACTAATGTGAACATGCCTCAAGTAGCAGGTGATGAGATGGTGGCCAGAGAAGGTCCGGATGAAGAGCTTGGGTTGGCTCACACATTACCTCTTACAGGGAGTCTTTAAGTTACTGAGGCTGATGTGAATAATGAAGAGGTAACTTTGGAGGAATCATGTCCTCAGTACACAGATGTGCATGAAGGAGCTGGTATGAAGACTTTCACTTTGGAGACTGAAAGTGAATGCAGTCTGTATGTTGCCCTGTCTGAAGTGAGAGGTAGTGAGAACTGTCAGTCAATGTCTGAGCCGAGTGTCACTCATACAGTCCCATCCAATGTAGCTGGAAGTGAGAGGTTTCATGTTGCCAAGGGTAACAGCCTGGATGTTACCAATAAGGGAACCCAAATTACATATGAGAACAAGGACTGTGTGCACGCTGAGAGTGGTTCTCAGTACAGCCGTCCGATGCATGTCTCCACTTATGGACGTGGTCATGAAAGAAATGAACGGCAAAGTGAGAAAGTGGGGTACGGTGGTTCTGTGTTATGGAAAATGCGGGGAAAACAAAAACCTCATGAAAAGTGTGATGTGTGTCCCCAGAAAAAGAAAATGAGGCATGAATGGTGTCACATCTTACCCCAATGTAGGACCTTTGACCCAGGAGGGGGTGTTAATAAAGTGACAAGTCCTATGGCCTTTGTCAGGGGGGGAGGATATGTGGCATGGTGGGGCTGTAAGAGGCAGTTCTATGCCTCTGGAGTGGGAATTGGAGTTCAGGTGGAGCTCCTGCTCCAGGTACTCCACTCCAGTCCAAGAGTTAATGAGGCTCTGAAACCACCTGGTGGAGCTCTATTAGAGACTCCAGAGCTTTCCAGGTGAGGGCTCCCAGGTGAAGACTCCCAGTGTGGGAGAACAGGCAGCACTAGGCCTGTGGGAGCTGCAGACAAGAAGTCTGGGTAAGACCAGTGGAGCTGGGGATATTGAGCATTAGGCTCATAAGTGACAGCTAGGGAAGCTGTGGTGTTAGTCAGTGGCTAGACGGCCTAGGTTTTATTTTATTGGCAGTGTTGCCTATGTCTTGTGTTATTTGAACGGATAAATAAAGCTGACTGAGGTCAGTATAAAGCCTACAGCACTGACTGGACTGCAATTTGTGATGTGCCAACCGTCTCAGGCCCAGGAGATGGCGATCCCAGCAAGTGAGTAACCCCCAGATTGTCACAAGTGATATATGTAATACTACTATAGTTTGATATGATACAACTTTATTGATCCTGTCTGATCCTAATCATTCCGCAGACCACTGTCGAGATCACCCTGGAGGTGGGACACCAAGCTCAGCTAAGAAAGAAGCCGACGTCTGATGGAGACACACATAACTTTACAGTGTTTGTTCGTGGTCCTGAGCAGTGTGACATAGAACATTTCGTAGAAAAGGTTGTGTTCAAACTGCCCGACGGCTACCCTAAGCCTAAGCGGGGTAAGTGGCCATTTTTATCTTGAAGGTGTCTAAAGGCCCTATTACACCAACAGATATCTGACAGATTTTTTTTAGCCAAAGCCAAGAATGGATTTGAAAAGAGGAGAAATCTCAGTCTTCTCTTTACGACCTGTTCTCGGTTTATAGTCTTTTTGATAATCTGTTAGACATCTCTTGGTGTAGTAGGGCCCTTAGGGCCTTATTACACGGAACGATTATCATTCAAAAAATTGTTGGGTCGTTCGGATTTAAATGAATAATCGTTTAGTTGAATAGAAGACAACGATTAAAAGACCAAAAAGAAATCGTTAGTCGTTTATTAGAGTTTGGACCTATTTTTATCGTTGATCGTTCACATTAAATAAGACGTCGTTCGCAGTAGTGGCTAACGCAATAGCGACGACAAGACAACCGCAAGAATGATCATAAATAGCTTTTTGTAAAGAAAAATCGCTTTGTGTAATAGTACCCTTAGTTTCTTTGAAAGTAGCAATGTTCTGTACTGTAACTTTTGACCTGATCAACTCAATTAGGCTGGATTTACATATTTCCGGGGGTGCGGCAGCCACCTCTTGTGACAACTGATGGCAGAAATGCATCAGTTGTCATCAGCTGTCCTACCCTTTTTTCACATTAAACATCAAAGCCGTATGGCAGAACGCTACAAGCAGCGTTCTGATGTACAGCATGTTCGGAGGCATTATTAACGCCACATGCTTTAAACTGGGCCATTTAAATGAACGGGATTAGTCCAAAGATCCGTTTCCCTCCGGCGCAATTTTAATTTTTTCTTTTTTTTTTTCTTTTTTTTTTTAATAATGGCAGTCAATGGAAAACGGATTGACACAGATGCACACAAATGCATCTGTGTTAAATGGGGTGGAGCTGGGGTCACAAGCAGGGCTGGGGTCACAAGCAGGGCTGTGGAGTCGGAGTGGGAGCTAGTTTTGGTTTGAGTCGGAAATTAATATGAAGATATCCTGTGTAATATAGAGGAGGAGGAGAAAACATAAGTAGTGTAGCAGTAACCTCTGTCCTCAGTGTGGGGTTTTCTCTTCAGTGTTCATGGCTGCAGTAGGCTGTGTGTGTGTGCGCGCGCGCTATGGCTGCAGCAGGCTGTGTGTGTGTGTGCGCCTCATCGCTATGGCTGCAGCAGGCTGTGTGTGTGAGCGCTATGGCTGCAGCAGGCTGTGTGTGTGTGTGTGCGCCTCAGCGCTATGGCTGCAGCAGGCTGTGTGTGTGCGCGAGTGCTATGGCTGCAGCAGGCTGTGTGTGTGCGCCCGCGCTATGGCTGCAGCAGGCTGTGTGTGTGTGTGCGCGCGCTATGGCTGCAGCAGGCTGTGTGTGCTGTTGCGTGCCCCCACAGTGACCTTCTATATCACTGTGTGACCCCTCTTTATATCACTATGTGTGACCCCCTGTATATCACTATGGCTGACCTCTCTATTGCAGGTATCTGGCATTGTTAGTATGGTGATTATTTAGTTAGAAACATAGAAGACTGTCAGCAGGAAAAGACCACCTGCTCCAACTAGTCTAGTTGTTAGTAGTTCAGGACATGGAGGCTGGAGACTAGCTGCATCCACTGCACACACAGGAGGAGCTGCTTTATATGTTTCCTTATTCCCTCAGAAGTCTCCCCAGGATCATGTAGGACATTAGGGAGAAGCTGCTGAGCCAGTGTGATAAATAACTCCCCTGGTATATGACCGGCCATTTATGAAGGCGCAGGAGTCGGAGCTGCAGCTTACAGACTCCACAGCCCTGGTCACAAGGGTTAATGGGGGGGGGGGGGGACATTGTTGGGGACATCTTTACTCCTTGGAGCACCGGAGGCAAAAACAATGACGCATAATGCATGCGTTTGTACACGGCATACCTCCGGCTCTCCATTGTCTCTTATGATTGCAGTGCCAGATCATTGGGCAGACTATACCAAAGAACGCTGCAAGATACGCTCTAGGGATACGGTCTATCCAGCAGCACTATTACCATGCCGGATGCTTTAAACTGTCCCATTCAAATGAATGGGATCGGTTCAAAGATGTGTCTCCCTCCCCTGCTGCTCATTGCTTCTTCTTGCTTCCAAGATGAGATGTCTGGGCAGGACCTGCCACTCACATCCTGTAAGTGGCTGCGTGGGAAAGTCCTACTCAAACATCCTATCAGCAACAAGCAGTGGGGGGGGGGGGGGTATGGCAGAGGCTGCTGGAACAAGAGCTGTGGGGGACCTAGGAAAGTAAGTATCACTTTTTCATCTACTACACCTGCCCAAGCCACATGGTTGTGCTGCTTTTTGGTTGCTTTTTTTTTTTTTTTTGGCCACTTGTAGTAGTGTTATTTCAATAGTAGAATGCCATTGCCTGTGCTTCCTTTGTCAGTATGCAGAGAACCACCATACAAAGTTGAAGAATGTGCCTGTGATGACTTCATTTTACCTATTGAAGTGTATTTCAGAAACAAGGTAAGTGTATATGTATCTTTAGGTTTTCGTTCTTATTCGGATATCAGTATATGTTTGTCTTGGGTACCTGTTACTAAAATTTTCTTGTACTTAATTTACAGGAAGAACCCAAGAAAGCCTGTTTTACATATAACTTGTTTTTGAGTATTGAGGGAAATCCACAAGTAGATAATTTACGCTGTGAGAAATTGAAGTTCAATAATCCTACCACGGAGTTCCGCAGCAAGTTGCTGAAAGCTGGAGGGGTGATCAGTGAACCATAGACCTGGGACTGGTCACAAAATATGGGCCCCCCAATCTGTAACTATGGCAGTATACTTAAAATGTACCTGTAAAGTTACACTCCCACACACTGATTGCTCTTCTGCGTCCCTCATCTCATACTGGCCACTAGGTCTGGGCAATATGGCAAAAAAAAATCTCTATTTTAAAAAATTTTTAGACAATTCTCAATTAAAAAATTTTTTGGGATAAATAAACAACATTTTTCTCACCGCCTCAGTTACTATTTTAATGATGTTTGAGACCACAACTGTATTGCTTCCCAGTGTAACAGTGCTCCCTCAGTGACTAGGGCAGACTGGGGGGGACTGAGGTGGACAGGGGGACTGGGGCAGGAGTGCTCATAGCCCTTCTACTCCTCTTACCCCAGCACACAGGTTCCCCTCCCACCTGGCCACACATGCTGGTCCCTGGTCTCTGGAGGAGGCAGCAGGGACTGCAGGATAGGGTACAGCGGGACGCTGTGTGTAAGGGGCGGGGGCAGGTCAGCAGCTCCTGAAGGCCGCCCACGCCGCATCTCTAGACACTGCACCATGCCACCTGTCCACACTGCCCCTCTCTGGACGGACTGAACCGCCCCACCCCCAATGATTTTTTGTGAAAATCGAATTGCCGATTTTCACAAAAAAATCAAAACAATTCTAAAACTCTGGGCGAATTAATTCGATTAATCGCCCAGCCCCACTGGGAACCCTTCACCCTCCTACGTAGCCTGCTCACCCTGTTATGCTTTAAAGTAGCCACTGGGGAGGACTCTTTAGACTTGAAGCCCCATTGCCACCAAAACTATCACTCTTTGTCTTAGAGTGAATTACAGACCAATAAAGCTTGTCCCTGTTTTTTGTTTTTTTTTTTTACCGTCCAGGCAGTATAAAACCAATGACAGGTTCCCTTTTGATTACTGTGCCTTAAAGTCTGTGGACTGTAGGATGCAGGCACCTTTCAGCAAAATATTTTCTTGCTAAAAAAAAGTGTCTTATAGTCCGAAAAAAATACAGTATATTATGTTTTCTTGTTGTGTAGCTATGAGAAGTACCTGGAGATATCTACTGTGACTCTTGCCTATGTTAACATATACTGTACCATATGTAGTATCCATTCTCTAACTGCAGAGGATATGGCTACATTTAATGTATGTACTTTTATATACACTTTTTAATAAAACAAGTAAAATTGTCATGTGGTCTCTGTGCATAGCTAGTAATATGTCCTGGTTCAGGAGTTAACAAGGTACAGAATAATGTATACCAACCTAAAAAAAGAAGAATTTATCTAGTATAAGACTCTGTAGACGTAACGTAAAATGTAAAGGCACATCACTGTACAAGCAACAGACGTGACTAAAACGTAATGCTAACGAGAGAAATTTAATGATTAATTCAGGTAAGGACTATGGGGGGGGGGGGTTATTATTTGCGATATATGTAACACCAGGCTTATAACATGCATTTAATTTATAAAAAGTTGCACGCAGTGTGATAAATCTGCGCAAAAAGTCACACATTAAATTACATAAGCCTATATGTCTAAATTCCTTTATGTCAGTATTTGTGGAACAATTTACATATCATGAAATGAGATTGGTATAAGATGTGTTCTCATTATCTCTATGCTAACAGCTATTACTACAGTCTTTATGGCGCACCTTCTATCATTTATGGCTCTTTCCCATATTAGTATAACTTCTCATTAACCTGCCATGTGCAGATTAAACAATTCAGCAGAGCAATCAAAGGGACTGTTGGTCATTTATGTGCTGGGTCTATGCCTGAAGTCACGTACCACAAAAGTGTATAAATATGTCCTCATATGTATAAAACATATCAGGAAAGATTTAAGGATTTGAATCTGTATAGTCTGAAGGAAAGGAGGGAACTGATTAAAACCTGTGTTGCTTTTTTTTTTTTTTTTTTTTGCATAGGGCTTGAGTGTCTTAATCAAATTAATGCATGAACAGGGGGCTGACATTTTAAAGGGGTAGTCCACCAAAAAAAATTTCTTTCAAATCAACTGGTGCCATAAAGTGCCAGAGATTTGTAATTCACTTCTATTAAAAAATCTCAAGTCTTCCAGTACTTTATCAGCTGCTGTGTGTCCAGCAGGAAGTGGTGTTTTCTTTCCTGTCTGACACAGTGCTCTCTGTTTCCTCCTCTGTCCATGTTAGGAACTGTCCAAAAAAGGAGCAAGTCCCCATAGAAAACCTCTCCTGCTGTCCAGACTGGAAATAATACAACTTCCTGTTGGGCATACAGCAGCTGATAAATACTGGAAGGCTTGAGATTTTTTAATAGAAGTAAATTACAAATCTCTGGCACTTCATGGCAGCAGTTGATTTGAAAGAATTTTTTTTTTGGGTGAACTACCCCTTTAATAGTGTCTGTGTGTGATGTCATTTCACAACACACATACAGACACTATACGGCACTTCCATAACATTGGAGTGAACCGACGGAGTCCGTCTGGTTCACTCTAACTGGAGGCTCTGTCACTGTGTACTGCGCATGTGCATAGACATGTGCAGTACACAGCTGAATTACCTAGGGCGGGGTGGCGGCGCCATTTTTTTTTAAGTCCCTGCCCAGCAAGAGGAACGAGAACAGGGGAGGAGAGAGACCGCACAGAGAGTGGACAGGAGAGCTTTGTGCAGCTCTGTCCCCTCCCCCACCCACCCACCAACAGTGTCAGACTGGCCTGCGGACCGCTCCCACTAACCTTCCAGCAGACCAGCCAGGGGTGGGCTGGATAGGACGGTCCCCCCCCAGTACAGTTACGGGGATGCGGTGAGCTTTCGGCACAGACAGGCTGTAATACATCGGCCCGGAAGCTCACAGCTGTAGCCTCTCAGTGCCCGGGCTCTCCTGCTCTGCAGCGTCGCGATGTCACGTGGTCGCCGAGCAGGAGAGAAGCCCGGGCACTGAGAGGCTGCAGCTGTGAGCTTCCGGGCCGGTGTATTACAGCCTGTCCGTGCCGAAAGCTCACCGCATCCCCGTAACTGTACTGCGGGGAACCAGCCTGCCTCTACTGCGCCTCCTCCCTGTGCCCCACGTAAGCTTCTCCCCTGTCACCCCCAGCCTCCCTCCACATCAGCTTCCTCCTGTCACCCCAGCCTCTCCCCCCGTCACCCCAGCCTCTCTCTCACCCCCTGTCAACCCAGCCTCTCCCTCCCTCCTCCCTGTCACATCAGCCTCTCCCCACTGTCACCCCAGCCTCCTCCAGCCTCTCCCCCCTGTCACCCCAGCCTCTTCCTCCTGTCACTCCAGCCTCTCCCCCCAGTCACCCCAGCCTCTTCCCTCCTGTCACCCTAGCCTCTTCCCTCCTGTCACCCTAGCCTCTTCCCTCCTGTCACCCTAGCCTCTTCCCTCCTGTCACCCTAGCCTCTTCCCTCCTGTCACCCCAGCCTCTTCCCTCCTGTCACCCCAGCCTCTTCCCTCCTGCGCGTGCTGCCTGTATGAGAGCGCGAGCGCCTGTATGAGTGTACATTAAGGATCAGCAAATGTGCAGCAATAGCGAAACCCTTCACTCTGCTCGGCCGTCAGCCGGCTGCATTTGAGCTCTGCTCCAGGTGTTTGGAAAAGCTGGATACAGTCCTGGGAGAAGCTCCCCAGAGCTGTACCCAGATTTTCTAGACACGTGGAGCGGAGCTCAAATGCAGCCGGCTGATGGCCGAACAGAGTGAAGGGTTTCGCTATTGCTGCACATTTGCTGATCCCAAGTGTACAGGCATGAGCTGTCAGTGTAACAACAATACTATGGGGGGCATCTATTGAGTCCGGCGTTATTTACGCCGGACTTATAAATGCCCCCGCAGCTCCGGCGCTACGGGGATTTATGTAGAGGCGGAATGCCTCTACATAAATCCGGTGCGCACCGCCGAAAACCTACGCCAGCTGAGGACTGGAGTAGGTTTTCTGCGTACATTTGGGCGGAACGGAGGTTAATCGCGCGGACTCTGTGTCCCACTACACGCCCCCTTTCCGCCCCCCTGGCGTACTCGTCGGAAAGTGCCGATTTGCAAATATTTTATTTGCAGATCGGCCATTTGCGTATAAAAAAAATACGCAAATCGGCACTTTCCGCCGAAAATCATCCGTTCACAGGATGATACATGTGGCCCTATGTGCATTCGGGGGATGGGCGATGAGAAGTGCGGGAGGTGAGTGTGGGCAGGCGAGCTGTATGTGGTTCTGCAGCAGGTTGAGGTGTATTAGGAGGTTCTGCAGCAGCTGAGGTTTATTTAGAAAGGCTAGAGACACGCTTGTATCTGTACTGCTGTGCAGACAACAACAAAATGGCGCTGCCCAGTAGTACACATAATAGCACCTTTTCCCTCTTTGTTTCCCTGTGAAAAGAGGAGGGAGGTAATGATGTCACAGCAGTTGAGCAGGGACTGCCTCTTTTTTTTCAGCAGCCGTCTTTCAGGCTGCTTTTACCAGCAGTTTTCTGCTGGAGCTACCCCTGGTGGCCATCACTGGGAAATATGGAAAATTAGATTGTTAATTTTTCATATTTCTTTACATGAAAAACACATATAAATTAACAAAAAAAATTAACAAATTCAGTTTTAACACTTTCAATTTTTTTTTTTTTTTTTTTGCGACACATTCCCTTTAAATGACTAAATAAGGTTCAGGAGGGAAGTGTTTTTAGTGAAAAACTGAACTCAAGAACAAGAGGACACAGTGAGAGGTTAATTAGGGGAAAGATCAGAAGCAACGTGAAAAAATATTACTTTACTGAAAGAGTAGTAGATGCTGGAACAAACTTCCAGCAGATGTGGTTGGTAAATCTATGATAACAGAATTTGAACATGCCTGGGATAAACCATATATCTATCCTAAGATAATAAGAAGGGAAATGCTAAAAGGGCAGACTAGGAAGACCCAGTAGTCTTTTTTTTTTACGACAACCTTTTATGTTTCTATAAAACCTCATGAGAAACCATACCCTTCACGAAATCTAGCTGGCGCATTTTCAAGATGGCAGACAAGCACAATATGCTTAAATTTCATCTCGCCTCTATGCATAATGTTCTTTTATGAAGCTGGCAGTAACATACCATGATTAAAGTAAATGTACTATCAAACCTATGTCATTATTTTCTTTTTCAGCACCTTATTCAAAACACTGCCCGATTCCAGTGCTCAGTGACGCTCTCTTCACATGCTAAGGCCTATGCTCTGGAGGCAGGCCCCTCCTCCGAGGGGAGGGGATATTGTCACACTGGGGGCGTGGGAGCCGGTGCACAAAAAGAGAATGACACAGAGCGCTGACACCAGGCGTGTTTTGATAAAAAGACTGCACCACCAGGATCACTGTGCCAGTGCCGATAAGGTACTGATTTTTTTTTTTTTTTTTTTTTTTTTTTTATAACATAGGTCTGATGGTACATTCGCTTAAGCCAGGGCTGTGGAGTCGGTAAGCCGCAGCTCAGACTCCGACTCCTGAATTTTATCAGGACCGACTCAGATACCAAAGGAGTTATTTATCACACTGGCTCAGCAGCTTCTCCCTAATGTCCTACATGATCCTGGGGCGACTTCTGAGGGAATAAGGAAAGATATAAAGCAGCTTCTCCTGTGTGTGCAGTGGATAAAGCCAGTCTCCAGCCTCCATGTCCTGAACTACTCACATCAAGACTAGATGGAGCAGGTGGTCTTTTCCTGCTAACAATCGTCTATGTTTCCAACTAACTATTCCCTATACACAAAGATACACTGCTAACAATGCCAGATTCCTGTGATATAGAGGGGTCACACATAGGCCCAGATGTATTAGTTCTCTGTCAGTGTCTGCGCTCCTGAAAGATTGCAGCCCCACAGGAACTACCTGCTCAGCCATCCAGTGACATCCGCTGTGCCTCGCCTTCAATCACTGATTGGCTGAGCGGACATTTCTGAGTGGGGCCGTGACATCACATGATTGGGAGCGCATTGGACATTGCACTATGGGGGTACGGGGAGGGGTAAACAGGACTTCTTTATTATGAACCAACCACCCCTGTCCCACACTGTTGCCCAGATTAACCCTTTAATTTCTGCCTCTCACACATACAGCCTTCTGCAGCAATAACATACACACACAGCCTGCTGCAGCCATAGCGCACACACTCATACACACAGCCTGCTGCAGCCATAGCGCGCACACACACACTCATACACACAGCCTGCTGCAGCTATAGCGCGCATGCTCATACACACAGCCTGCTGCAGCCATAGCGCACACGCTCATACACACAGCCTGCTGCAGCCATAGCGCACAGACTCATACACACAGCCTGCTGCAGCCATAGCGCACACACTCATACACACAGCCTGCTGCAGCCATAGAACACTGAAGAAAAACACACAATCTTCTCCCAGAGAGAAAACACCACACTGAGGACAAAGGTTACTGCTATACTACTTATGTCTTCTCCTCCTCCTCTATATTACACAGGATATCTTCATATTACACTGTTTCTCATATACAGTCATCCAGCATCCAGGAAGAGAACAGCACAGATCTCCCCCCATACAATGGACTTTTCCAGCTCAGAAACAAACAGCCAAATAGGGATCTCCAACCTTTCCCCGACCACCCTTATCTAATAGGGCCAGTGTCCTATTAGAATGATGCTCATAAAATATATTGAGCAAAATTTATAAAATTCATATCAAAACCCAATTCTAAATTTTTTAAAGATTTTTTTTAAAATTAATGCCATTCTGAATACAGTATGTATAAATGCCCCAGTCTCAAACACCATCACGGCTTTAATTTAATTAAAATGTTTCTGCCATTTAAAAATATGTCAAAAGTTTTAAGTTGGGACCTAAGTGTTTCTATCCTTTATCTCCTCACTGCAGGTGTGAGTTCCATTGCCTTTCGATTCTCTTGCATATCCTGCAGCAAGGAGAGAGATAAGCTCGGGGGAGCTCTTCTCCCCCCTCATTCTAGCAATTAGTGGGGGTCTCAGGATCAACGACAACAGTTTCCAGGGACCTAATGGGGGTGCTTAGAGGTGTTAACAGAGAGACAGGTATTCTTGAAGATAAAGTTTGACCACCATAAGCGGTTCACAGGGATCCAAGAAGTAAAGGTCAGGTCATTTAGACCCAAAGGTAAACTAGAATGGCACAAAACCTGGGAGGCCAGAGAATTAGATGGGTGAAAATGAGTCAAACCGGTTAGTAGAGCAAAAGGTGATCATGGAGCCAATGGTAATTTGGGACTTCATAGAGGGCAGGAGAAACAAAACAAAAATTTAATTTTCAAGTTGCAGAGTTTTGTACCACCATGGTCTTCAGGATGACAGAAGAATGACCTTAGCATCCTAATCAGTTTGCCAGCCCAACGTTTTTCTTAAATAATAGTAACGCTTTAAGAATCCACTGCAAAACTAGTCAAATGAAGGTAGAAGGAACATCCTGTATAACCTATACACATAAACAATACATGTCTTGGTGATGAGCTGCAGCTGGCATTACACCTGAGGATACATGTTCCTGCTTGTTACACAGTTAAGGGATTTCCCATCAGAATTAATGATGGAAAAACAAAAGCAGATTGTGACATAAAATACAAAAACAAGACACACGGTCCACATACCATTACATTATTACATCCAAGAGTGTAGAATTGCATAAGAGTAGTGTCGGACTAGGGTACCTTGAGACCACCAGGGAATGTAATACTTGGGGCCCGCCATACATATACTAGATATAACCAGCGCCAAACCGTTTACATTACTATAGCGCACAGAGCTGTGTATGTGACCAGCGATGCTAGCTCACTGCTAGTAACTTGTCAGCACTCTATGCAAACAGCATAGTGTGCCACTTAATTTTCTTGGAAGTAGAAGTGTCATGAAACTAACAAATCTCAGGGAGGCAGCGGGAACATAATAACAAAAGTATACTTACCTGCTCCTATGCCCTTGAAGCGCTCAAAGCGACTCTGTACCCACAATCTAACCCCCCCAAACCACTTGTACCTTCGGATAGCTGCTTTTATTCCAAGATCTGTCCTGGGGTCCTTTCGGCAGGTGATGCAGTTATTGGGCTAAAAAACTTTTAAACTCGCAGCCCTGTGCCCAACGATCGTGGCCTAGATTGTGTATGCATTAGGCTGACACACCCTCTCTGTCCCTTCTCCCCACCCTCCTCATCATTAGGAATGCTCCTAGAACATTTTCTCCTGTCTGAACATTGCACAGGTGCCTTAACGATCCAGCCCATGTGCCGGGCTGACACATGTGAGGAATAGGAGACAATCTGCCTGGAGCATTCCTAATTATGAAGAGGGTGGGGAGGAGGGACGGAGAGGGTGTTCCAGCCTAATGCATACACAATCTAGGCCAGGGGTGTCAAACTCAAATACACAGTGGGCTAAAATTAAAAAATTGGACAAAGTCGCGGGCCAACCTTGATAATTATTGAATGCAGCGGTCCTGGCACTGTCAGAGCAGCATGCAGTGTTCCTGTCACTGTCAGTGGTGTGCGTCTCCCTGCGATGTGTACTATGATAAATGACATGATAAATTGCTATGATATGAATAAAGCCCTCCCCCATAGTCTCTTATATAGTATCCAGCCCTCCCCCATAGTCTCTTATATAGTAGCCAGCCTTCCCCCATAGTCTTTTATATAGTAGCCATGGAGGGCCAGATGTAATCCAAATTCTGGATTGCCTGGCGGGCCAAGAGTAATGGCACAACGGGCCAGATTTGGCCCGTGGGCCAGAGTTTGACATGACTGACCAAGGCCACGGCCATTGGGCACAGGGCTGCAAGTTTAAAGGGGTAGTGCGGCGCAAAAAAATTATTCACAGAATAACACACATTACAAAGTTATACAACTTTGTAATGTATGTTATGTCTGTGAATCCCCCCCTTCCCTGTGTCCCACCACCCCCGCCCGTGTACCCGGAAGTGTGTGGTGCATTATACATTACCTGATCCGTGTCGAGGCCATCCGCTATCTTGTGCCAAACGTCATCTTCGGACGAATCGCTGCCGCTGTCCCCCTCCGCCGCGTCACAACTGTGCTCAGCCGCGATTGGCTGGGCACAGTTATGCTCAGCCAATCGCGGCTGAGCGTCTGATGACGCGGCCGCATCATCAGCTGCTCAGCCGCGATTGGCTGAGCATAATTCTGGGTTGTCCCAGAGGAGTGATCCACACGTCCGACTCAGGCCGGGTTCTGCGCCGTAATGGCGCTGATCCTGGCTCGGCACTCGATTGCTTCCGGCTGCAGCAGACGGCAGCAATCCAGTGCCTATCTCATTGATCTATGCTGTATAGCTATACAGCCTTCTTCCTGGTGAAATGACATTTGTGGGGTTTAGGTATGGGAGGGGGAGTTACAAATTAGTGAACATAGCATGTACATACATATTACATACAAATATGCACAATATATGCACACATCATACACAGATATAAAGAAATGCACATTACCTATATGCATACATAGCACACACAAGCAGCCACAATACATACATCAAATCCTTAGGTATTTGATGAAATTTCTGATTTTATAATTTCCCTGCAACATATATTTGATGAGTATTTATGGTGGTGTCCATGTTACTATGATATGCTATGATTGGTGTGATCCTGTCACTTGAAAAAACCCTTTGACAATCCTTCCAGATGTAGGTATAAACCTTGCGTTGTTTTTTCTTCAAGATTTGAGTGTCCCTTTAATCCAGGGATACACACATACATGCAGGAGTTGTACTACCCACTGCTCCATCCTACTTGCATTACTTACATTGTGCAGGTGATAGATCTGTGTAGCAGGCAGATATCCAGCTTTATGACTCTGCAATATGCGATGGATCCCCAACTCCCAAGCTTAATACGTTAAGCCAAAGAACGCAAAATAAAGACACAACACAATGTAATTAGGTGTCAAAGAGGCCCAATTTTATTTAAAATTACATGACACTGAAAATGGCAGACCCCAGACTCACAAAGAGTCACCCTCCAGCACTCAGGCGAGGAAAAACCTCCTGTGGGGGAAACCTCGAGGGAGCCATGGTTGGAGAGTTGCCCCTCCCCCGGGCTTAGAGGGTAATACCATACTATAAATATAATAAACTGTGTGTCAGAGAAATCTGGCTGCAATATCTGTCACCTTATTGATGGCTAGGCAGGTGGATGTATCTCTTCTCCCTCACAGATCCAGGTCCACTTCTCAAGAAGGTGGAGACATGATGAATTGGTAGTCTAAAGCAGACCACCCCTTTACCCCTGCTAGAACCTCCAAATTACATCAAGGGTAGGGGGCAGTAAAGTAGTCAAGTTCAAGGTCCTCTGGCGCATCCAAGATGGCACTGATCAGGGTGCGGTGCATTGCTTTATGGAACCTTCATTATGACATAAGCGCTTGTCATCACAGTGAATGGTTGCCATGGTTACTGCATGGAAAACATCTGAAGCATTAACCTATTAATGACTGGCAATACGCTTTACTGCAGAGGTCACTAAACACACTTGTGACCAAGCAAACAGCTTATGGTTAGGCCGCACTAAGAACACTAAATAATATGGTTTGATGTGGCCCATAGCAACCAATCACAGCTCAGCTTTTGTTTCTCAAATTACTCTGGTAAAATAAAAGCTGAACTGTGATTGGTTGCCATGCGCAAATTAGACAAATCTGACTTGCCCATGCAGTGTCCCAGAACATGCAGACTACTACTCCTATTATGGCCATTTCTATTTCTGTGTCAATGCCTGTTCTGGTAAGTGTTTGCACTGCAACTGCTGCTGGTTTTCCCCTAGTATTCTCTGGTATGGTGCATTCTCATGTGTATTCTCATGTATTCCTGTGTATTATTACAGTGTACAGTGGTATGCAAGGCTGTTGATCACGTGACCTGTAACCATGGTTCCTCCAATGGCTGACTAGCTCTGGCCAGGAGCAACCATGTGACCTCCCACTTCCTGCTGACAAGTCAGTTCAGCCCCTGCTTCCAAGCAAGGAGGTTGTGTGGTTCTATCCTCTCCCACAGAAGAGTGACTAAGTCTGCTGCTATATACCAGTCTTCGGCTGTATCTGCCTGCTCAAGTGACCGGATTCTTCTCTCTCATCTGGGCGTCATTCCGTTATTTCTCCTCATCGCTGCAAGGATTCACAGCAAGTATTATTCTCAAGCTAATCCACCCAGCAACGCTATTTCTCTCATACTCCTACTCCCATCATCCGGCACGTATTCTCACAGCCTATGCAGCACCACTCCTGCCTTATTTGTCAAAGCCTGCTATATACCCGGTTGCATCCGGACAGAACTGTTGCTACTAGTTACCTCATCTATAATAAAACCGCTGTTACTGAACCCTGGCATTGGTGTCCACTAACTGGTGCCCTGACTAAGTGCAGCGAAGAATCGCATGCCCATCATCACCCGCAGATTCCACAGACCGGCCCTGCAGCTGTGCCGCCCTCAGGCCTATACCGTGACAAGTATAACCCCTGCAGCTGCCCCGGTCATTGCCCGCTCATAACACCAGCACTGCGGAAGTGGCCCCCAGGGGCCAGGGCATCGCAATTTTGGCGTCACGAACAGGATGCAGACTGTGTTGTGCCAACTGTCAGTGTCCCCAGAACTGTACTGCTAATCCCCCCAGAGGCTTTGCTATTGCCGCGCTGCGGCCTGCTAAGGGGTCAAGTCAGCCGGTGACGCACTGTCTTCGCGCGCGCGCGCGCTCCGCCCCGGCCCTGCAGTATCCAAGCCTCTGTTGCAGGAGGGAAGGAGATTGTGCCCGGACCGCCGGAAGTGTTGATGCTGACTTCCGCCCTATTCCTCTCCGGTCCCGGACACCCTGCCTATCGGTGCCTGCTGTTCCCGCAAGCTCTCCTCGCCCCTACTTTCTTCCAGGCGCCTTACACCAGAACCCCTCGTCATGTCCACCGGCCATCACAGTGACTCTGACGGGTCCGGCAGTTCGCCGACGGCCCGAAGAAGGCTTCCCGCGGCTCCCGTTGCTATGGCTACCGCAGCGGTCCCATTCTTCATTGGGCCCAACAATCTTCCCAGTTATAAAGGAGAACCCCACACGTTGGCTGATTTCAAGGAAAAAATTTCCCGCACCCTTGAACTTGTCTCACTCTCTCCCACTCAGCAGGTGCAGTTGCTGCTAGGACAACTTGAGGGTCCCGCTGCCGAGGAGGTGCGGTCATGGCCAGCTACGGAGAAAGCTAATGTACAACAGATCCTGACCCGGCTGAGTAAAGAATTTGAGGTACAGTCACCCACGGAGGTCCGCCTTAAGTTTTATGACCGACGACAAAGGCCAGGTGAGACCCTCAGAGACTATGCACTAGCACTCCAATCTGCCTACCGGGCCCTGAGACAGGTTGATACCATAGACCCCTCGGCTGTGGAGAGTATGATCACTGACCGCTTCATAGAGGGGGTGGACTCTAGACTCATCCAGAGCCAACTGCGTATGCTAGCTGCCCAAAACCCTACAATGCCTTTCCTGGACTTCAAGACTCTGGCTCTGAGGGTGGTTGGCATTGACAATCCCTGTGCCGGCTGTACTCCAGGTTCGGATTGCCCGGATCCGGTGGGACCTATACCCCCACCTCCAGTGCCCACTATGGTTCCACCAGTTTCCGCTATACAAGCTGCCCAACAGTCTATCCCGGCTAATTCACCAGCGATCCCTGCTCTCCTTACGCAAGTGGTTGACTCTCTCTGCCAAGCCCTAAGGGGGCTACAAGGGGCCTATCCAACACCTCCACCACCACAGGACCCCTGCCCTGAGTATTCAGTTCCTGATCGGCCTCCTCCACCGAGACTTAGATCCCCTGAGCGCCCCTATTGCCGCCACTGTAGGCGACATGGACACTACCGCTCTCAGTGCTATCAGTTAAACGGGCTACCCCTGGGTCCGAGGGCCAACACCCAGGAGGTCGAGATCCAGGCCCGCAGGAAGCACAGTGGTTCTCAAGGTTCCTCTCACAATGCCCGCATGTGACTCTCTGGGTGGACGGAGTCCCCCTGGAGGCTCTGGTAGATACAGGTTCCCAGGTTACCACTATCCCGAGGCATGTGTTTGAAGAACATTGGGATCTGAGAACCCTAGGTCCAGTTGAGAAATACCGTCTGAAACTTATTGCTAGTAATGGTCGTCCTATTGTGCAACTAGGTTACTGGGAACCCACTGTCTGCATAGGGAAGCGGGAGCTAGCGCGTCAGGGTATCATTGTTACTGAGGCTCAGGGAGATAGTGGGACCGTGGTATTAGGCATGAATATTATCCGTCATGTATTCACTGAAGTGTTGGATGCCTTGAATGCCTCTATGTCTTGTGCTATGTCTCCTCAGTACAGGCAAGCCGTTCAGAAGACCATAAAGGTGCTCGCCGCTCTGCCGTGTCCGCACTAGAGATGCTCGTCCGATCACCATCCCAGCTAACAGTGAGTTCCTCATCTGGTGCAGGGTCCGTCCAGGCCTCAACAATGCTGATTATGTGGCCCTTCTGGATGCTATTGAAATTGAGGGGCAACCTCTTGTCAGGGCCGCTAGAAGCCTGGTGACCGTCTCCAATGGTCAGGTCCCTGTCCGTCTGGTGAACCTTGGAGACTCCTCAGCTGACCTGCCCAAGTTCACCACCGTGGCCATGTTATACCAACTCGATCCTGAGGACATCATCTGTGAGGAGACCATCGCCTATCAGAGTTCCATCTGTGGCACTCAAAGGGACTCAAACAGGGCTCTCGCCCCTTGGTGGGATGAACTCCATATTGGCGATGCCAATACCCCACTTGAATACCTCCACGGCATCCTCAAGGTGGCCAAAAGGTATCACGAGGCCTTCAGCAAACACTCCCTCGATTTCGGGAAGACCAACCTGGTCCAGCATCGGATCAACACTGGGGACCATTTGCCTATCAAAGAGAAACATCGGCCAATCCCTCCTGCCAGCTATCAGCAGGTCAAGAAACTGCTCAAGGAGATGAAAGACTCTAACGTTATCCAAGAAAGTCAGAGTCCGTGGGCTGCCCCTATTGTCCTCGTGAGGAAGAAAGACGGTAACATCCGGTTCTGCGTGGATTATAGGAAGATAAACACAATCACCCACAAGGATGCCTATCCTTTGCCCCGGATCGAAGAGTCTATTGCTGCTTTGGGGTCAGCCGCCTACTTCTCCACCTTGGACCTCACCAGTGGGTACTGGCAGGTGCCCATGGCACCCGAAGACCGTGAGAAGACGGCCTTCACCACCCCCATGGGACTATTCGAATTCACCAGCATGCCCTTCGGTCTGTGCAACGCCCCCGCTACCTTCCAGCGGTTGATGGAAAGGTGTCTCGGCCATCTCAACTTTCAGAGTGTCCTGCTCTACCTAGATGATGTGATTGTCTATTCACGTACCTACGAAGATCACGTCCATCATCTGGCTGAAGTGTTCCAGGTCCTAATCGATCACGGCCTGAAAATCAAGCCTTCCAAGTGCCACCTTCTCAAACCCCAAGTGAACTATCTGGGGCATGTTGTGAGTGCTGAGGGGATACAACCCGATCCAGAGAAGATCTCGGCTGTGGAACACTGGGATACCCCTAAGACCGTCAAGGAGGTGAGAAGTTTTCTGGGATTTGCCGGCTATTACCGCCGCTTCATTCCCCACTTTGCCCAAGTGGCCGAGCCCCTCAATGAGTTACTCCGGGGTTGCCCTCGAGAAAGCTACAACCGACGGCTCCCCGTCGAGTGGTCCGAACGGCAGGAGGTTGCCTTTCAAACCCTGAAACGCCTGTTGACTACGCCTCCTATCCTGGCCTACCCAGACTATAACCTTCCTTTCCGGCTCTACACGGACGCCAGCTTCCAAGGCCTGGGAGCTGTGCTGTCCCAGGTTCAAGATGGCCAAGAGAGAGTTGTAGCTTATGCCAGCCGGAGTCTTCGGGGCGCTGAAAAGAACGACAACAATTATAGCTCCTTCAAGTTGGAGTTACTAGCCCTAGTGTGGGCCGTCACCGAAAAGTTCAAGGACTACCTGGCTGCCACCCCTGTTACCATCTATACGGATAACAACCCGTTGGCGCATCTCAACACTGCTCGGCTGGGCGCCCTGGAACAGCGGTGGGCTTCTCGACTGGCCAATTTCCAGTTTGAAATTAAGTACCGCAGTGGCAAGGCTAACGTCAATGCAGACCTCCTGTCCCGACTACCCAAGGGCGAAGAGGCCCCAGAGGACAGCGATTGGGAAGATGTAGAAATGCCTCCCTTCTACCAAAGGTTCGCTACCCAGAGTGCTATTGATGCAGCTAGGCCTGAAACGCCTTCGCCTCCACCTAGGGCCCCGCAAGACTTGGCCAGGTGGCAGACCATCCAGGAAGAGTCCCGCGTCCTGGGGGAGATCTATGACTACCTCTCTACTGGTCGGGTCCCCATGCGGATAAAGAGGCCCTATCCTGATGTCGAGCTAAGGCGACTCTGGAGGCAAAGAAAGAGGCTCTTCCTACAGAAGGGACTGATCCTGCGGAACTCTCTTGACCCGGTCTCCGGGGAGAGGTGTCACCAGATCCTCATTCCCCGACGAGACGCTAAGATGGTGCTAGATGCCTACCATGACCGGTCCGGTCATTTCGGGGTACACAAGACGGAGGCCACTATCCGACAGCGGTTCTACTGGATCGGGATGAGGGCTGACATCGAGAACTGGTGTGCCGAGTGCCCTGCCTGTAATATCTCCAAAGCTGGGGGAAGAGAAGTCAGGGCCCCTTTGCATCCAATCACCTCCCACCGGCCGAATCAGCTAGTCGCCCTGGACCATGTGAAGCTAGCCCCTACAAGATGCGGGTATACCTACGCCCTCACCATGGTTGACCACTACTCCAAGTGGGTAGTCGTGGTACCTGTCAGGGACTTGACCGCCAAGACCACTGCTCTTACTTTTTACAAGGAGTACGTAAAGCACTATGGGTGCCCAGAGTCTCTGCTGACGGACCGGGGTCCGGCCTTCGAGTCGCAACTTTTCCAGGAGCTGTGTGCCTACCATGAATGTAAGAAGCTCCGCACCACGGCCTATCACCCTCAAGGGAATGGTCTGTGTGAAAAAGTTAACCAGGTCTTTATCAACATGCTCCGAACGGCTTCAGTGACCAAGAGAGTAGAGTGGCCCCACTTGTTGGATGAACTAGTGGAGATCTATAACAATACCACTCATTGTTCCACTGGCTACTCCCCGTTCTACCTGATGTTCGGCCGCCAAGGCCAACTTCCTCAGGACCGTGCTCTTGGAGTCCAAGCTCCTGACACCTTCAACCCCCTACCTGAAACTGACTGGGTTCGGGAACATCAGAGGAGAATCCAGGATGCCCGGGAAATTGTTGACCGGAGGATGGGGGAGGCTCAGCAGCGCCAAGAGGATGCCTACAACCTAAGGGCGAATGCCACACCACTACAAGTGGGGGATAAAGTTTGGCTAAAGAAATATCATCGCTCTCACAAACTTGAAAGCCTTTGGGAGCCTGAGCCCTATGTCATCTCCTCTATCCCTTACCCAGAGACTGATGTGTATGAAGTCAAAAAGCCTGGGCTAGCCCCACAGACGGTGCATCGGAATAGGATAAAACGTTGCACTAAGGAGGACCTACAGGGCCTTACAGCACCGTGTCCGGTACCTGCATCCACGCCTCCGGCTCCCCCAGCAGCTACAGCTAAACCTCTCTCTCTGGAAGAAATGTTCCAAGTTGAACCGTTCCTCATGGCCGTAGGCTATCCAGCATTCCCTGTACCCGTTCCAGCGGTTTCTCCACTTCCAATTGTGCCTCCAACGACTCCATCTCTACAACCAGACACTGGGGGTGATCTTCCACCGGTACCTGCACCAATCACTGTTGAAGAGGATCCTCCGCTGAGACGGTCTGAGCGCTCTACCAGAGGAATTCCTCCACTTCGCTACAGAGACCAGAGCCCTTAAACTGTTTTGTTGTCTAACTGTTTTGTTCCAGTTCCTGCAACGTTCAAGGTTCGTGCCTGGTTCTCCTGACCAAGTTCCCTGTACTAACCAGCCATGAGCTGATGGACACTTACAGTAACAAAAGGTTCTCTAGTGCCTGTCCCAGAGCCTTTTACATGGACGATGTCTAATTGCCTAAAAGAGACTCTACCTAACAGAGACACTTAACCCATTCCTTCCTAATGCACTTTCCTGTGATTGTGTGTTCCACACAGGGTATTATTGCACTCATTTCATTATTGCATTTTTTTTTCTACTATTGCATTCCAGTGTTATCGAAGTCTTTGTATTTCCTCCTCTGAGTAAGCACAAGGTTACATAGATTGCCTCAGAGTAGAGTGCCTCTTTTGTAAAACAGTATATTTTCCAGTGTCTGAGTCAGATAGCTCCTCCTCTGAGTAAGAGAAGTCAGTATATATATATACCTCAGAGAAAGTCCAGTTTATGTAGGAGTGTATTTTCTCCTCCAGTCTCAGTATTGTGTATTATTATCATATCTATAGCTGGAAAGATTTAGTTGAGCCAGTTCGTATGCAGATTTTTCTCAGGTTTTCATGCAGATTTTTCTCAGATTTTCATTCAGATTTTTCTCAGATTTTCATTCAGATTCATGTGAGCCAGTTCTCCTCAAGACCTCGCAGTATTTGTTGTCTGTTGTGTTTCCTTCCTTTTGTTTCCAGTATTTGTTCGCCTCTGTCTTGTCCCAACACAGTAGTTATCACACATAGTCATACCTAACCTTCACACTTGTCCATACATATCGCACCTTGGATACCTTTTCGTGTGTTTGGCCTGTGGAGTGCTTGTGTGTGTGATTGAGTGGTATGAAAGGGAGCTCCCCATGTATGTTTGCTTTTATTATTTTGTTCTTTTCTCTTCCAGGTATCCAAGACACTACTCAGACACGCCAAGGTAGTACACAGGTCTTCACGTTCTCTTCCAGTAGGGTAACACATTTAACAGAAAACCTACTGTCTAACTGGCTGGAATATTGAGGGTCACCCGCCAGCAGTTAAGTTGTCCTGGCTTACACGTCAGATGGTTCACGCACTAGCTACCTGGTCGCCAGAGTACGTTAGGCACCCCTAGGTGAAGTCCTGCCACTAGGGTTTCTCATCCTCTCTCTCTTCTCACCTGTGCCTTGGGCGTGGGAAACACACACCTCATCACACTCACTCTCATCATTCATTCCTGTTGTTTGATTGTCCAGTCTATTCATGTTTGCTGCCTTCTAGATTCGCCGAGGTCGGCTCAAATTTGCTAGGGAGGTATGCAGTGTCCCAGAACATGCAGACTACTACTCCTATTATGGCCATTTCTATTTCTGTGTCAATGCCTGTTCTGGTAAGTGTTTGCACTGCAACTGCTGCTGGTTTTCCCCTAGTATTCTCTGGTATGGTGCATTCTCATGTGTATTCTCATGTATTCCTGTGTATTATTACAGTGTACAGTGGTATGCAAGGCTGTTGATCACGTGACCTGTAACCATGGTTCCTCCAATGGCTGACTAGCTCTGGCCAGGAGCAACCATGTGACCTCCCACTTCCTGCTGACAAGTCAGTTCAGCCCCTGCTTCCAAGCAAGGAGGTTGTGTGGTTCTATCCTCTCCCACAGAAGAGTGACTAAGTCTGCTGCTATATACCAGTCTTCGGCTGTATCTGCCTGCTCAAGTGACCGGATTCTTCTCTCTCATCTGGGCGTCATTCCGTTATTTCTCCTCATCGCTGCAAGGATTCACAGCAAGTATTATTCTCAAGCTAATCCACCCAGCAACGCTATTTCTCTCATACTCCTACTCCCATCATCCGGCACGTATTCTCACAGCCTATGCAGCACCACTCCTGCCTTATTTGTCAAAGCCTGCTATATACCCGGTTGCATCCGGACAGAACTGTTGCTACTAGTTACCTCATCTATAATAAAACCGCTGTTACTGAACCCTGGCATTGGTGTCCACTAACTGGTGCCCTGACTAAGTGCAGCGAAGAATCGCATGCCCATCATCACCCGCAGATTCCACAGACCGGCCCTGCAGCTGTGCCGCCCTCAGGCCTATACCGTGACAAGTATAACCCCTGCAGCTGCCCCGGTCATTGCCCGCTCATAACACCAGCACTGCGGAAGTGGCCCCCAGGGGCCAGGGCATCGCACCCATAGCAACCAATCAGAGCTCAGCTTTAATTTTATAACATCTTGTTAATATATGAAAGGTGATCTGTCATTGGTTACTATGGGCAAATCAGACTGTGTTTTGTCTCTGGCAGGTTGGTAAAGCTGCTCCATTGCTGTAAAGCTTATGATGATGATGACTGAAAACACATTACATCAAGCTTCCCCATAATGCTTTGCAGTCACCCATCCTCCATACCTCCCAACTTTTTGGAGGGACTCAGGTATACGGATATATATGGCGGATTTGTTCAAATGTAGGAGACTGCTGACAATCTAATGTAATTGTACAGTATATTGAAAGGGCTGCCAGAGAGTATTATTAATAAAGCTGTTGAAATGAATAGACAAGGAGGGTATCCCTTTCTGGATATTTATGATGCCATTTGGTTGCTGAATTCCCAAGTCTCTCAATAAGTTCACCAATCAAAATGCATGTTACAAACACAACAGATATACGCATTGTGTGAACACAGCCCTATCCCAGAAACAGCTCCGCTCCTGTCCATAGCGTAGCTCTTCCTTAAAGGGGAACACCTGGTAGAGGTTAAAAAAAATTAAACTTCTGCAGAAGCATAAAGCATTACTTACCTATCTATCCCAGTTTTGGAACTACCTTTTTTTTTTTTTGGGGGGGGGGGGGGGGGGGGGTTGTTCTGTTTTGTGTTTCTGCACTTCCTGGTTTATCAGTTGGACATAGTACTACGGGTTCCAGAATGCATTGCTTTCCCTCAGCTGTTCATCACAGTCCTCCACCCTGCCCATTCCCCGCTCAAAGCTGTTGCAGAACATCTAGGCTATGTTCACACATTGCAGTTTCATCTTGTTACTGAATTGTTTGCATTAATTTATGATTTCATTGTGGTCTCACCGACACAGCACGCCGTATTCCTTAACAGTAACACCACACAGCACGCTGTATTCTCTACCTGTAACACCACACAGCACACTGTATTCTCTACCTGTAACACCACACAGCACGCTGTATTCTCTACCTGTAACACCACACAGCATGCTGTATTCTCTACCTGTAACACCACACAGCACGCTGTATTCTCTACTTGTAACACCACACAGCACGCTGTATTCTCTACCTGTAACACCACACAGCACACTGTATTCTCTACCTGTAACACCACACAGCGCACTGTATTCTCTACCTGTAACACCACACAGCACGCTGTATCCTCTACCTGTAACACCACACAGCACACTGTATTCTCTACCTGTAACACCACACAGCACTCTGTATTCTCTACCTGTAACACCACACAGCATGCTGTATTCTCTACCTGTAACACCACACAGCATGCTGTATTCTCTACCTGTAACACCACACAGCATGCTGTATTCTCTACCTGTAACACCACACAGCACACTGTATTCTCTACCTGTAACACCACACAGCATGCTGTATTCTCTACCTGTAACAGCACACAGCACACTGTATTCTCTACCTGTAACATTACACAGCATGCTGTATTCTCTACCTGTAACACCACACAGCGCACTGTATTCTCTACCTGTAACACAACACAGCATGCTGTATTCTCTACCTGTAACACCACACAGCACGCTGTATTCTCTACCTGTAACACCACACAGCACGCTGTATTCTCTACCTGTAACACCACACAGCACACTGTATTCTCTACCTGTAACACCACACAGCATGCTGTATTCTCTACCTGTAACACCACACAGCACACTGTATTCTCTACCTGTAACACCACACAGCATGCTGTATTCTCTACCTGTAACACCACACAGCACACTGTATTCTCTACCTGTAACACCACACAGCATGCTGTATTCTCTACCTGTAACACCACACAGCACACTGTATTCTCTACCTGTAACACCACACAGCATGCTGTATTCTCTAGCTGTAACAGCACACTGTATTCTCTACCTGTAACACCACACAGCATGCTGTATTCTTTACCTGTAACACCACACAGCACGCTGTATTCTCTACCTGTAACTTCACACAGCACACTGTATTCTCTACCTGTAACACCACACAGCGCTGTATTCTCTACCTGTAACACCACACAGCGCACTGTATTCTCTACCTGTAACACCACACAGCACACTGTATTCTCTACCTGTAACACCACACAGCACGCTGTATTCTCTACCTGTAACACCACACAGCACGCTGTATTCTCTACCTGTAACACCACACAGCACGCTGTATTCTCTACCTGTAACACCACACAGCACGCTGTATTCTCTACATGTAACACCACACAGCATGCTGTATTCTCTACCTGTAACACCACACAGCACACTGTATTCTCTACCTGTAACACCACACAGCACCCTGTATTCTCTACCTGTAACACCACACAGCACACTGTATTCTCTACCTGTAACACCACACACAGCACGCTGTATTCTCTACCTGTAACACCACACAGCGCTGTATTCTTGTCACATACCTGCGGTTCCCTGTATCCAGCTGCCTACCTGCCTGTCTGCCTGCTTGCCTACTGTTCCAGCTACACCTCGTCCGCCGTCACTAGCAAGCCAAGCCAGGGGTAGCGACTCGGGGGTCGCCTGCCGCAGCAAGTCTATCCCGCCTTGCGGCGGGCTCTGGTGAAAACCAGCGGCCCCCTAGACTCCGCTCCCTGGTGCGGCTTACGCCATCGCTAGTGACGGTCCAGTGGATCCACGACTCCAGTTGTTACAGTAGGCTCCAACCATGGATCCCGGCGAGGTGCCTGACATCCGTGACATTGCCAGAGTGGTCGCTCAGCAGGCTCAGCAGATTCAGCAGCAGTCCCAGCAGATCTATCAGCTGACTGCTGCCTTACAGCAGCGCACCGCAGCTCAACGGTCGCCTCCAGCATCACCGCCTTCTGCGCCTGTGCCGTCTCCTCTTGGTCCGAATCTACGGCTTGCACTTCTATCCAAATATGGTGGAGATCCCAAGATGTGCAGAGGATTCATCACCCAGTGCGCTATGCATATTGAGCTTCTCTCCAACCAGTTCACCACTGAGCGCTTCAAAGTGGCGTTTGTCATCAGCCTCTTGGAGGGGAAGGCCCTGGCCTGGGCTACACCGCTGTGGGACCGAGACGACCCGGCTACTGCCAACCTCTTTCTGGCGGAGTTTCGCTGTGTTTTTGAGGAGCCAGCCCGAGCTTCGTCAGCAGAGACCGCTCTCCCTAACCTGCGACAGGGGAACTCCTCCGTTGGCGAGTACGCTATTCAGTTCCGCACGTTGGCGACAGAACTTGACTGGAATGAGGCTGCCCTGGTTGCCACCTTCAAGAAGGGTCTGTCCAGTCGGGTGAAGGATGTGCTCTCCGCCCCAGATCTTCCGACCTCTCTGAACGACCTCATCCTTCTGGCTACCCGGATTGATGTCCGTTTCTCCGAGAGAGAGGAGGAGGTCCGGCAAGAGCGACGACAAAGCCTCCCTCGTCGCACCTTCCGGCTGGCACCGGCCTTCCAGAACCCAGTTACCACTGCACCCCAGCCTACTTCTGAGGAGCCCATGCAGGTGGAACGAGCTCGCCTGACCCCTGAGGAAAGAACTCGCCGTCGGCAGCTGAACCTCTGCCTTTACTGCGGTGCCTCTGACCATTTCCGTCTGAACTGTCCTCAGCGTCCACAGCGTCTGTGCCCGCACCTATGTCCGGTAGGAGAGGCCTCCCTAGGTGTGAATGCTTCTTCTCCAAAATTGTCCATGCCAGTTTCCATTTTTGCTCCTTCTGGGGAGAGATATCAGTCCACTGCTTTCCTTGACTCGGGGTCTGCTGGCAGTTTCATAGCGGCAACGTTGGTCCAGAAATGGCAGCTACCTGTGGTCCAGCTTGCAAGATCTCTGACCATCTCTTCTGTCACCGGTGAGACTCTTACTGACGTTGTTCGCTTCCAGACTGCTCCACTAATCCTCCAGGTGGGCGCTCTGCATCTGGAGAAGATCACTCTCTATGTCTTGCCCCCTTCCTCTTCAGCCATCCTGCTGGGTCTCCCTTGGCTGCAATTGCACTCTCCCAATTTAGACTGGAGGACCGGGGAGATTCTACGTTGGGGTCCGGACTGCTTAAATCGGTGTCTGAAGACTCCTCAGCTCAGGTGTTCTATGTCTTCACCTGACTCTGTCAAGCCACTATCTGGTCTCCCAGCAGAATATCAAGACCTGACAGACGTGTTTTCTGCCAAAGAGGCTGACACTCTACCTCCTCACCGACCATATGATTGTCCCATTGACCTCCTTCCCGGGACCTCTTCCCCTCGTGGTAGAGTGTATCCTCTCTCCGTTCCATTACATTAAGGAGAATTTACAAAAGGGCTTTATCCGCAAGTCCACGTCTCCTGCCGGTGCAGGATTCTTCTTCCTCCAGAAGAAGGACGGTTCTCTCCGTCCATGTATCGATTACCGGGGCCTTAATAAGGTGACGGTGAAGAACCCCTTCCGCTCATCTCTGAGTTATTTGACCGTCTCCGTGGAGCTCGGGTCTTTACTAAATTGGATCTGAGAGGAGCCTACAACTTGATCAGAATCCGTGAAGGGGATGAGTGGAAGACCGCTTTCAACAACAGGGACGAGCACTACGAGTATCTGGTCATGCCCTTTGGCCTTTGTAATGCCCCCGCGGTCTTCCAGGAGTTTGTCAACGATATCTTCCGTGACCTTCTCTACGTCTGTGTCATCGTGTACTTGGATGATATTCTCATCTATTCCCCTGATCTGCAGACTCATGTGGCTCAAGTACGCCAAGTGCTACGTCGACTTAGGGCTAACCGCCTGTATGCCAAATTGGAGAAGTGCGTGTTCCACCAGCCCAGCCTTCCCTTTCTTGGATACATAGTCTCCGATTGTGGACTGCAGATGGACCCTGCGAAGCTCTCATCAGTGCTTCAGTGGCCACGTCCCGTTGGACTTTGCCAATTATTATCGGCAGTTTATTCCGCATTTTTCCACCCTGGTAGCGCCCATTGTGGCTCTTACAAAGAAAGGAGCGGACCCTAATCAATGGCCTACTGAGGCTGAACAAGCCTTCACCACTCTGAAGCCAGCCTTTGCTTCTGCTCCGGTTCTGTCCCGTCCGGATCCCACCAGGCCTTTTTCATTGGAAGTCGATGCTTCTTTTGTAGGTGCTGGAGCTGTTCTCACACAGAGGGACTCTTCGGGCAGGGCCAGGACCTGTGGATTTTTCTCTAAGACTTTTTCCCTGGCTGAGCGACACTACACCATAGGGGACCGTGAGCTATTGGTGATTAAGTTGGCCCTAGAAGAGTGGCGCCATCTTCTAGAGGGGGCAAGACATCCAGTCAACATCTTCACGGATCACAAAAATCTTCTCTACCTCCAGTCGGCCCAGCGACTTAATCCCAGGCAGGCTCGATGGACGCTCTTCTTCTCCCGGTTCAATTCTGTCATCCACTTCCATCCTGCAGAGAAAAACGTGAAGGCCGACGCCCTCTCTCGACGTCCTGGGACAAGCGGAGACTCCTCGCCACATCATACCCCCTGACCGCCTAATGCCGGTCGCCACCTCAGCCCTTCGGAATGTTCCTCCCGGAAAGACCTTCGTGCCTGCCGCACTCCGTAAGAGAATCCTGAAATGTGGACATTCTTCCTTGTTTGCCGGGCATCCAGGGGTCCACAAGACTAAGCTATTGATCTCTCGTCTCTACTGGTGGCCAAATTTATCTAAAGATGTCAGAGATTTTGTGGCTTCCTGCACCACTTGTGCCCAAAATAAGTCCTCCCGTTTAAGACCAGCCGGTTTGCTGCTCCCCTTGCCAGTACCAGATCGCCCCTGGACGCACATTGGCATGGACTTCATCACCGATCTGCCTCCTTCTGCAGGGAACACAGCCATCTGGAAAGATCGCTTTTCTAAAATGTCTCACTTTGTGGCTCTTCCTGGTCTGCCGTCCGCTCCTCGTCTGGCCAATTTGTTTTTCCAGCATATCTTCCATTTGCATGGACTACCTCAGCATATCGTCTCTGATAGAGGGTCACAATTTATCTCCAAATTTTGGCGAGCTCTCTGCTCCCAGCTCCAGGTGAAGTTAGACTTTTCCTCGGCTTACCATCCCCAGACCAACGGGCAAGTTGAGAGGGTCAATCAGGTCCTGGGAAATTATCTAAGGCATTTTGTGTCTGCCCGCCAAGATAATTGGTCCAGTCTACTTCCCTGGGCTGAGTTCTCATACAATTACCTGGACTCTACTTACACGGGCAAGTCACCGTTTTTCATTGTCTATGGACAACACCATTGTCCCCCATTGCCTCTGTCCTCTTCTTCCAAGGTACCAACTGTGGACGAACTGGTGACTGAGTTTAAATCCATCTGGGAGCAGACACAGCAGTCCCTCGTACATGCTACAGGTCAGATGAAGGCTCAGGCAGACAAGAGAAGGAGACCAGCAGTAACTTTCGCTCCTGGTGACAAGGTTTGGCTTTCCGCCAGATATATACGCCTCAAGATCCCCAGTTACAAGTTGGGCCCACGCTTATTAGGACCATTCGTAGTGTTGAGGCGCGTTAACCTGGTCACCTACAAGCTTCGCCTGCCTCCCACCATGCGGATTCCCAACTCTTTCCACGTCTCTCTCCTGAAGCCGGTGGTCCTTAACCGGTTCTCCCAGAAGACCATCTCTATTCCTCCGCAAACAGCATCTTCTGACATCTACACTGTTAAGGACATCCTGGCAATGAAGACTGTTAGAGGAAGACGCTTTTTTTTGGTTGACTGGAGAGGTTTTGGCCCAGAGGAGAGATCCTGGGAACCTAAAGCCAACATCTTAGATCGGGATCTCATTAAGAACTTCCTGCAGGCAAGAAAGCGGGGGAGGCCAAGGGGGGGGGGGGGTACTGTCACATCCGCAGCCGTGGCACATACCTCTCGCCGCGCCGCTGCTGCCCCATCTCCTGCTCTGTGCCGGGGCTCCTCCTTCAGCTCCCTGTCAGCCCGAAGGGCGCGTCCCTGTCTCCTAGGGCGCGCGCGCGCCAGCTCTGCTATAACTTAAAGGGTCACTGTGCCTTTAATTGACTGCTGCTCTGCTCTGAGATTCTCCTATAAATTGCAGCACTGCCCCACCACAGGTGTTGGAGCCTCTGCATGCTTCCTAGTGTGTTTAGTCCCAGCTACCTGTTTGTGCCTATCCTTTGTTCCTGCACATTGTTTCTGCTACCTGCGGTTCCCTGTATCCAGCTGCCTACCTGCCTGTCTGCCTGCTTGCTTACTGTTCCAGCTACACCGCGTCCGCCGTCACTAGCAAGCCAAGCCAGAGGTGGCGACCTGGGGGTCGCCTGCTGCAGCAAGTCCATCCCGCCTTGCGGCGGGCTCTGGTGAAAACCAGCTGCCCCTTAGACTCCGCTCCCTGGTGCGGCTTACGCCATCGCAAGTGATGGTCCAGTGGATCCACGACTCCAGTCGTTACAATTCTCTACCTGTAACACCACACAGCACACTGTATTCTCTACCTGTAACACCACACAGCACACTGTATTCTCTACCTGTAACACCACACAGCATGCTGTATTCTCTACCTGTAACACCACACAGCACGCTGTATTCTCTACCTGTACCGCTGATATTGGAATAAAGTAAATAACTTTTTGAATTTTTCTTTTCATTTCCACGCACATATTATTATCAAGCATCTGTTATCTTTTGATGAGCCCCACAATAAGGCTCTGATTCTCTCTGCCGTTTAGTATCATTTACTTGTGTTACTGCATAATTTTTATGAATATGCTGCAGTACTGCAATGACACTCCAACATGTGTGAACACAGCCCTAATTTCACTGCACACTTCTGCACAATTAGAGAAATCTCTCAACACCTGCTTCTGGCCATTCAGAGATGGAGGATCACTCAGGGGATTGGGAGATCCAGCCAAGCCTCCTGGGACATCACGCCCTGCCCCCTGTCTGCATCATCAGCCTGATCTCAGGAAACACACAATGTGAGACAGAGGCATGGAAGATTTGTCTCCTAAGGGGGGAGAGCAGAAGGAGCAGGAGACAATGTGGATTTGCACAGGGGCCATTTTTTTCACTTCCTGGATTTCTATTAGCTACCAGTAAGGCAGAACCATACAGGTATGGTAATACATTGTATAGACACATATTTTTAACTTTTAATGTACTTTTAATAGAAAACAAGTTTTTCATATCCGGAGTTCCCCTTTAAGGATATCCAATAGCCATCGGCCTCCTGCAGCTTCTTTAGTTGCAATGTCACATACTCGGCTGCTGGATCGCCCGCTCAGCCATTCACTGACTAGGGATGGACATCAGTGCAGTTATTGACTGGCTGAGCAAGCATTTCTTTATTATTTTTCCGCACCCCCTGCCTGCCCATCATGTTTTAGTTTCACAAGACTTTCCTTTAAAGGGAATCTGTCAGCTGTAATGCGTGTTAACAACTGCTGACATTGTTAGATGCTGTTAGGTCAAGAAGACACATGGTACCTTAAGTATATTCGGCTGTGCTTCTATAGCATAGAAAATGTTTTTATTCTGTGGTACAAAGAGCCAAAGAAGGCTTCTCCAAGCTCCTGAATAGCTACAAGCAGGGCAGTTTGAATACATTGGTGGGCCCGGTGCACAGTCCTCAAGAGTGGGCCCCTTCGTCCCCCCCCCCCCCCCCTCCAACCCAGCATTATCAGAATCTGAGCTCCACACACAGTATAATGCAGTGAAAGTGCCCCCACACTGTATTAAGAGCCCCAATACATACAGTAGTTACCTTATAACTTCATAAAGATATGACCAATGATACCGCCACACCATGACCACTATCACTACAACCCTAGAGCAGAGTGCACTTACATCCATTTACTCACAGGCAGCGTCTTCTCTGATCAGAGGCTTCCACCTTTTCTTTCACTCCATCCAGCTTGGGCTATCTTGAAGTCTTCCCCCGGCTGTGAATCCTTTCTCCGGAATCTGCCAGAGAAACATTTTAGGCTCCAACACATACAGTAGTTAGGTTCCCTGTACTCCTGTATAGTAGTTACACCCCTCTGTGCTCCCACTTAATAATTAGGTATGCTCTTTGCCCCAATATAGTAGTAAGGTCCCTATATAATATAAGCACCTCTGTGCGGCCCCAATGTTAGTATAGACCTGTGTGCTTCCCTCCAGTAGTATAGACCCCCTGTTTGCTGACCCCAGTAGTATATATATACCCCCCTGTGCGCTGTCCCAGTTATATATACCCCCCTGTGCACCCCCCCCCCCCCCCCCCAGTGAAAATGTTTAAGGGAAACTAACAACAGGATAGAAGAATCTAACCTGCTGTTATGTTCCAATAGGGCAGGAGACACTTAGAAAGAAGGTAGTTTTCTTTCCTTCATCCTCAGCACTGTTTTCCTGAAATCCACTGTCCTGCTTTGTGGCGATTCTGTCTATAAGATGGCTGAGCATGGAGGAGCATGTGACCTATGTCTGCCCCCAGTTTCCACCACTGAGCCTTTATATGGACGCATAGGTTAGGGGCATGTTCATATGCTTGGCCAGCTTATGGACAGAAGCAGCACAGAGCAGGACAGCACAGCCTGGAAGAGGGGAGACTGATTTAGTTCTACGGGGTACACAGGGAGCTGCCATCAGTAAGCGCAAGGAGTACAGCTACACTGAACAGTATTATTATAAAGTGGCCAACCTCTTTAATTAAGCAGTTTGGTGCACTGGCGGCAGTACTACAGCGCTTGGTGCACAAATCCACCTGTCACAGTTTATGAATATTCAGGTGGTCCTCTATACCAGCGCTTCTCAAACTTTTTCAACTGGAGCCTCACCCAACAAACCAAGGCAATGCCTGGGCCTCACCAGACTTACCAAGAGGGTGTCTGGGCCTCACCATCTGTGGTGAAAGTCCATTTAAAAGCTGAAATAATGCTAGGGCTATCTTACACCAGTCTCCCAAGCTCTATACACTAATAAAGCAAGTACAAAGTAAATTAATAATGTTGTTAAATGGAGATATTTGCAAACAGCAAAAGGACTGTGCAGATCATCTTTGCTTTGTGAAAACTGGCTCCCCAGCTGGGCCTCACCAACAACTAGGGGGTGCCTTACTGGTGAGGCCCACCTCACAGTTTGAGAAGCACTGCTCTATAGTGACGTCACTCTGGATGAAGAGACAGGGGCAAATAGGTGGCTCGGTGCAACAAGGGCTATAGTTACACTCCCAATGCACCTAATGGGGGACCCCTTTTTCAGAAATGCCAAGGAAGGAGGTAGATGAAAACAATTACATCACTTTCCCCCCTGGCTCCAGTGCTGACATCTGTATTCCGCTTTCTGAATCTACCCATTAACTGGAGCTAATCTTTGATATCTGACTGGGTCCATTTTGGAAGTATTGAAACATTCCCATGCTTCAGTGAAGGGTTGTGTTAGGCTTTCTCGTTCGTTCATTCATTCATTCATTTGATCCGTTTTTAGAAAGAAAGATAGTTTTTTTAGAAACAATTTAAACACTTAAATAAAATGTTTGTTGCAGCCCCTAGGTCAGTGTTTCTCAACTCCAGTCCTCATGGCCCACAAACAGGTCATGTTATGGGGATATCACGTACAAAGGACACCTGTGATAAATCTTTCTTTCTAAAAATTAATGAATGAACGAGAAAGACTAAGACAACCCTTTACTGTAACATGGGAATGTTTTATTTCAGTACTTCCATAATGGACCCAGTCAAATATCAAAGATTAGCTCCAGTCAATGGGTAGATTCAGAAAGCGGAATACAGATGTCAGCACTGGAGCCAGGAGGGTAAATGGAGGTAATTGTTTTCATCCACCTCCTCCCTTGGCATTTCTGAAAAAGGGTTCCCCATTAGGTGCACTGGAAGCGTTACTATAGCCCTTGTTGCACCGATCCACCTTCTTGTCCGTGTCTCTTCATCCATCGCTCTGCAGTGGTGAGCAGTCAGAGTGACGTCACTGTTGAGGACCACCTGAATATTCATCAACTTTGGCAGGTGGATTTGTGCACCAAGGGTTGTAGTACTGCCGCCAGTGCACGAAACTGCTTGATTAAAGAAGTTGGCCACTTTATAGTAATACTGTGCAGTGTAAGTGTACTCCTTTCACTTACTGACAGCTGAACTAGGTGTAATAATTTCTGAATTTCCAGACTATGTAAAATGCATCAATTTTTTTCAATCCTGTGGAAATACCATTGGAGAAAGAGTGTGTGTGGGTTACTATCCTGGAAACTTCCGTTTTGGAGCAGAGAAGCATAGGGTGAGGCAAGTGAAGATACCTTATTGTATTTTATGTCATGCTTTCCATGCAATATACTAAAGTGGGTTCATTTATTTCCATTTCTCATGTGTAAAGGATGAGGCAATGCACGGTCAGGGGATGTGTTGCTTCACAACCATCATTGCTAAACTTGATTTATTGTCAAACTAATCATGGTTTATCCTGTACAAACAAGGAAGCCAAATTATATATTCTAGTTGAAAGGTTGTTCGCTTTAGTTCCCAGTTGTTATACACAATTTGGAAGCTCTATTCTCCCTATATGAAGGTACAATACAAATAGTTTATAATATACTGTGCATCCTTCTGTGTTGGGTATATTAAAGGGATATTCTAGCAAAATGCTGAATTAATTGAACTATTAAAATATAATGTTATTAATCCTTCACTGTAAATTATATAAGCTGAAAACATGCCAAAGATAAAATTTGGAATTTTGATCACACACATCATTTTTTAGAAAGAAGTAATAATAAGTGATCAAAAGGTCCCATTTACAGCAAAGTGATAGCAATGAAAACTACAGATCACGGTGCAAAAGAAATAAGCCCTTATGCAGAACCATAGATGTAATAAACAGTTATAGAAGATTTGAAAAGTATATATTTTTTTTTAAGTAGTAGTCGTGCCTCATCACGGCCTCAGAACCCCAAAGTGGCAAAATAGCAGGAGTAGCAGGACGGTGGTGGCACCTCTTTAAGCTCCCTATGGAGCAATTTTTTTGTACTGATTTTAATGCTGAATGAGGTTTACAACTTTACTTGTATTGAGTCAGCAGAAAATTTGACAACTTTTATTCACTATGTATCTCAGCACTCAGTGACACTGCTCTGTAATTGAACATGGGAGTCTGCAAGCTCTATAGAACCACAAATTCTTTTACACATATTTGAAAAGGGAGGCAGCATTGATAGGTGCTGGGTTGTATACAAATGTGTCAAAGGGACTAAAGCTTGTATCTAGGGATAAGCTAGTATCTAGCATTTCTAGCTTTCCTGTAGGTTTTAGGTTTGTACCTTGTGTCTTTTTGATGGAATTTTGAAGCCTACCATAGTCCAAGTCAGGAACTGTATAACCATGTGTATAAAATGTGTCAATATTAGCATACAGGAGTATACACATTTCTCTAGTGACAGGCAGGTTTCAACAAATTGGTGTACTGTTAAGCATGCGGGATCTGGTCATCTGTGGGCCTTTAAAGAGGAATGTAGTTGGAATGCAATCACAATTATGTAGAAAAGTTTCATACAACATTTAACATGAGAAATGGAACTGTCATGAAGAGTAATGTAGGGACTATATTTACAGCCTCCAGTTTATGTTTAATTCTCTTGACTATGCTGCTTCCATGTCTTTCATATACAACGCTCAAACTTGTAGCATTACTCCAGGTCCTGACTCCTGAATGTGCCTTGACCTTTGGATCCTACATCTAGTTCCTGAATTGCTCTCCTAGTGATGACCTTTGGCTCTATTACAGACCACATTTCCTGGGTCCACATTATTGTGTTGTGACTACATTCTTATGTTGTGAGCACTTTCCTATATCCCAAACACAATACTGTGTGGAGAACAATTCTTGTGTGCTGGAGCCATATTATTTTGCTGCAAAGACAATGCAAGCTCTTGGCGGCATTTCTCTGGCCTAAGCTTCTGCTTCCAGCTCCTCTGATGTCCAAACTCCTGGTTTCTTCTTGTCGTTTTCAATGTCTGGCCGTTGTCTTTGGTGTTCCATAAACGTCTACTGCATCCACCATGCCACCAGTTCCTGAGGCATCTTCATCATGTCTTCCTGGTCCAGCCATCAGCCTCCCATCCAGTCATATTCGGTCTGCCCATTCTAAAGGTTGATTGATCCACTGATTGCCTTTCTCACCAGGGATCTATCTGGTCTGAGACAGGCATACAAGCTCTTGCCAACAAGAACAACATTAGTCGCTAACAACAAGTGTCTTGTGTCCTGCTCCACTAATGGATCTAATACGTTGAAGATCCTGCCTATATTAAATCTCTTTGTCAAGTTTTATCTGCTTACTTTCAGCCATTTCTTGTCCTGCCTTTTTATTCAATGATGAGACTTGTTCCTGATTTCGTTTTCAGGTGGGCTTGTCCTACTTCTCTGAGGGGTATGACTCCTGTCTGGAAAATCCTGCTTCTGGTTAAGTCCATGTCAAGTTTCTTCTGTTTCCCCACAACCATGCATCGTCCTGTCTGTTCCTAGAAAATATGATTCGTTTGAGGATAATTTGAAGAGAAGACCCAGTACTTCTTAAAGGGAAACAACAAATTTAACCTGCTGATATGTCCCTATTGCGTACAGTGTGCTGAGGATGAAGGTAAATATCTTTTAATACTGTGTCTAATAAGGCTGTTTGGAGCACTGGGGGCAGGGCTACGACCCCCAGAGCATCGATCTATCCCCGGCCTGCATACCCCTTCTAATGATTATATCAGTGTAGCGGGCCAGTGGTGGCGGACAGATTGGCACTCCCCAGTGCTCCTAACGGCCTTACTAGATGCAGTATTAAACTACAAACTGCACAGAAATGGCCCTGAGGGTGAAGGTTAGGGAGCTATTTAAAGGGTAGATTTATTAATGGGTACTTTCACAACCATTGCTGTCACAGCTGCACTCACTTCTTTCCTCAGCCATGTCTTCCTTCCTCATCCTCTGGACCAGACCACAAAATGAATTTACACTCCTAACCAGGCCAAAAATAATCCAGACCTCAGAATTAGTTCACAGTCAAACGAGACAAAAAACACAAAATTTTGTTATTAATGTAGACCCACTTCAGTTCTGGATAAAACTTTAAACAAACTGTAGCAAAATCATAATGTAGGAAAAAAAGAGAGGACTCTTTTTTTCTTCTTGGGTACTGGGGCTGGACCCGGTGGGGTGCTACATTAGTGTATGCAGAGAGCAGCAGCATAGGACCAGATTGTCAAAGTTATATACCAGGATTTGCTCATCGTTCTCCCTGACAGCCCTCTGCAGCTTATTGAGTGCTGATCAGTTGTGAAGCGCCCCCTTTAGAGTTGGCGGGTGGTACACATTGTGCAGTTGTACAGGATGTAAAGCCCTAAAGGTGGGTGTATACCTTCAATAACTGTAACTATAAGAATAAAATTATCTCTCCTGTCCTCCCCATGCACATAAACGTTCGGCACAGCCAGACATTCTTGTGTTCTCTACAGGAAGAGGTAAGCTGCAGCCAGACTGCAGACAGTAACTTATCTTTATGAGAACAAAAGAGTTGGACAGCGATTTTACATTACGCCAGACCCTTATCTCCACCGACAGATAATGGAATCTTGGGAGAGACCCATACACCTTATACTGATGGCTGATGTCATTGGTGTATAGGAACCTTAAAGACAGCTCTGGACTCAGCATCCAGTAGCTGGTCTGACAAGAGATCAAGGAACATAGGGGTGATTTATCAAGCAGTCTTAGGGCCCTATTACACCAACAGATCATCTGACAGATCTTTTAAGCCAAAGCCAGGAATGAATTTGAAAAGAAGAGAAATCTCAGTCTTTCCTTTATTACCTGTTCTCTGCTTATAGTCCATTTCTGGCTTTGGCTCCAAAAAATCTGTCAAATAATCTGTTGGTGTAATAGGGCCCTTACAGTAGGAATGTTCACAACTCAGTTTTATTTTACCAGAACTTATGAATATTTAAAAGCCGAGCTGTGATTGGTTTCTGGGGGCAAAAAAGAGCATAGCTACCGTATAGCGCCTATTACACGGGGCGATGTTGAATAGCAAACGAGCGCTGTCAGTGCTTGTTTGCTCCTCGTTCCCTGCTGTGGAGAGGTGTGGGGGGCTCCCCGGGTGATCGCCAGATGATCCAGGCAGCCCATAGAAGATGGCGGCGGCAGCAGGTCCACAGAGCAACGGCAGCAGATCGTTACTATCTTGGTCATTTGTCTTTCAACATGTTGAAACGACAGCAACGATCAGCCCATATCGTTCATGTCGGCTGATTGTTGTCTTCTATTACATGAGACGATTATCGTCGTAATCATTTCGTGTAATAGGACCTTAAGACTGCTTGATAAATCTCCCTCATAGACTTCATAGTTACATTATATCTTGTGTTTTCTGTTTTTATGTTACAATTCACAATTGAAATGTATGTTTTGTGAAGCCTTGATAATGAGACAAAGTATCCAGAGTCAATGCCAGCCAGCCAAGATCTGAGGTGCATGGTGGTAAACCAGTGGGTGAACAAGACTTGTGGTTGCTGCCATTATTTATAGTGGTTTCCCTGCCACAGGTAAGGAAGACAGTCAATTCTACTTTCTAGAACTTCTCTAAATAGCTGAATTTAACTATGGTCCACACTACGGACTAAGGGCTCCACAGTTCGTCCCTGTTGGCATCTCCATTGGTCTCATAGGCTTTATTTTATGGTTTGGCAGATTCCGCCATCTGCCTGAAGAATGAACCCGCTCATTTTTTGGACAGATGGCGGAATCCGCCCGACTGAAGAATGGAGTCTATGGCACAGGCAGAAATGCGCACGACTGTGAGTGGGGGCGAGCTGTGGAATCCACGGCAGGTGATCCGCCAGGGTTCCGTACTGTGGACATACCCTCATAGTAAATGTGGTGTGACTGATGGCTGAAAAGAAAATGGCTGTAAGGACATCACTAGCAATGTTTGTGCAGCCCTGGCCGCACAATTATGGACTCATGCAATAGGTGCTGCAAGCAAGCATCGATCTAGCAGAATACGGCTTTTAGAAAAGCCATCACTTACATAAGGCTGGATAAGACTGTTATGTTAAGTTAACACACAGTAAAATAAACTCTAATTCCGACTATAATATTAAGTAAAAATCAAACAGTGTGTGAACAGATTAAAAAAAAGGGCCGGATTTTACAAAAGCAAGTAGAAAATACTGAGCATGTTCATTATTTGCACAGATATAATCAATTACAGACGTTTTTCTATACGCTGTGTGCACTGCCAGACAATTACCTATTAACTTCAATAGAGCACATTATTATATTAAAATTATGGCTGTATTTTACCATTATTTAACGGTGCCTGAACATAGCGTTTAACTCTAAAATGTGTATAGTAGTGGGTGTAGATTTGTAGCACTATTTATTCAAACGTATAATATGAAATCTATCATGTCTCCTGTCATGCTGTTCTTTAATACCTATTATTAAAAATAAAATGCTTAAAAAATACATTCTCTCCCGCCAATGCCTTTTTTTCTGCTTTTGACAGAATTATTTTCCCACAATATTTACGCCCAAGATATGGTTTAAGAAGCCTCTTTGTATAAAGAGAATGGGATTTACTTTGGATGACTGTGCTACTTCAGATACTGCGCCCTGTGGCACAATGCTAATTATCTTGACTTGAAAAATTGCTTGAAAAAAAATCTACAAATCCATTTTTTTCTTTCATCATTGAGCTCTTTAAGCAGGAAGAGAACTGCTGAAACAACAATAATAAAATCATGTATGAATCTGTAGTATTTTACCCAAGCTGAAACAGACAGGGTGTGTTTGCTTAACAGCTTACTCATTCATTACCAAATTAGACAATTATGCTGCAACCTGTAAAGTATTGCGCAGCAAAATCAGAAAACATTCAGAACCTTTTCTAAAGATTTTCTAGTAAAAAGCACCATGGATGCAGTATAAAAATAGGGTTATCCCACAGATACAACTAGAAGCCTAAGCCGACGCTCCCCTAGCTACCGCTGTGGCTGACACAGCATTCCGGGAAGTCAGAGCACACCTCTGCTCATGGTCCTGGCCCCCAGTGTCCCATCTTACCTGCCCCACTTCTGTCACCTGCTCTCTCCGCTGGCGTGAGCCGGTTTAGTAAAATTATACCTGTCGCCTCCCTAATAAATTCCAGCCCCTTTCTGCAAACCTTGGCTGCTATAGAGAAAGCATTCCCTTGCTGACTGTCCGTTTAGGTGTACCAGATCCCTTGCTCACGTTCTTGGAATCTGTATGCCTGCCCAGTAGTGGATTATAATAGGTCCGTTTTGGGCGGTAGCACAGGGCCCCGAGCTCCTGGGGGGCCCACGGCCCCCCAAACAGACTTATACTTTCAGTGGTGTATTATCTCTAGGCTACAGTTTTGCCATGATTTGAATAAAAGTTGATGCTTTTTACCGCAATTCTGCACAAATCAGGGCAAAACTGCAGCCAGAAGACAATGCAGTAACATTAGAGAACATACTGAAGGCCCTTATTCATGTGACAATGATGTCACCACAGGTCCTTTACAGGCTGCATTATGGAAGAAAAAGACTAAAGCTAGTGCCGCCATAGTTACAGTGGTTTGGGGGGCCCAAGCTTGGTGAACAGCCCGTGGCCCATGGTAAAGTTAATCCGCCCCTGCCTGCCAGCCCTGACCTTCTTGTCTGTCCCCGACTCTGTGCCTGCCTCATCCTCCTGTACTGCTCTACACCTGAGCCACCTTCACATATAAGTCATAACAGGGATGGCAACCTGTGTGGTGAGCCCCCGCAGTGACGCCACTCCAGTGGTGGCTGGCTGAGATACAGCCGGGCCCAGTGTTGTTATGTTGTGACGCCAGTGACGGTTGGGCACACAGGTATGGTGGCACACCTGCTTTTAGTTTAGAGGGGCCGATTGTACCTTGTTCCCCTGTGGACAGTGTCCTGCTGGGTTGCTACAGGGTCCCTTGGGATGTTATCATGGTGGGTCAGAGTGGTGTAGTGACATTCCCAGACTATTGGTACTGCCACCCACAGAAAGGGGAAATGTCCCAAGGAGTGTGTGTATACTGTGTTGGTGCAGGGCGAAGAATCAGAGTCTCTTTACCATAAATAATCTCTTGTTTACTCTGAAAGACCTTGTATACAGCTGTGCATTGACAGTATACGATACACTTGATAATACACTTGACAATACGCTTGATAATACAGGATCCAGATCTGTGATAGGACTATAGTGAGGAGTACAGTCATGCTGATTGGGTTGCGTGTTGAGCGGTATACAGAAGAATCACTGTCACTCTCCTAGTCCACGGCAAGGGTTGAGATAATCTCTTACGTGTCCTCTCCTGTGAGGGGTTTAACACTGCATAGTGCTTAGTAAGGTTGCTGAAGAGAAACTGGTAGGTGTGTCCTAGCTCTACAGAGTCTAGTGACCAAAGACCTCATACGAAGGCTGGGGGACCTGGGCCAGGGCCCAAAGGGACCACAGTAGGGAGCGTTCTAGCTTGCATTCTTCCCCTACAACGTCTAAGACAAAAAAAACTCTACACTTCCTCTACCCATCTGACTTCCTATCTCCAGCATATCTAAAATGTTCTGTGAGTGGGTGAAGAGTTCATAAGAAGAAGTAAAGTAAGAGATGATAGGACAGAAGAAGAAGGTATGCCCATAGGTTTACAGATCCATGTGACACATAAACAAACAATAACCCTTTCCATACTTCAGCCGTGCAACAACTGAGTATACATAACTATAATAGCATCATCTAGTGGCAAAAGTTTATTACTAATACATCACCTGTAGTCAGTAGTGGATTATAATAGGGGCGTTTTGGGCGGCAGCCCGGGGCCCTTAGCTCCTGGGGGGCCCATGACCACCCAAAAAGACTTATACTTTCAATGGTGTACTGTCTCCTGGCTACAATTCTGCCATGATTTGCAAAAAATCACTGGTTTTTTTAATGGCAATTTTGCACAAATCAGGACATCATGACATTCTCTATCCTGTACTATGAACGCCAGGCTAGTGCTTCCATAGTTACAATGGGGTGGGGGGGCCCAGGCTTGGTGAACACCCTGGGGCCTATGGTAAAGTTAATCCGCCCCTGCCTGTAGTGACAACCTCTAGTGACAAGCTGTTATCACCAGGGGAAACAGCGTCTTGATATACAGTTCCCTTGCAGTGGCTGCAGAAATAGTGTATTGAATGTGGCTATTCGAATGACCCTCTGTTTTGGTTCATAGAAGGAGGCCCCAAGTAATGGATTCCTACTTTGATGTCTGTAAGTCCTAATAGAGCATATGAACTGGGGGGTGTTGTCCATGCATAACATGGACCAGGTGGTCATGAAGACTGTCACTGACAGGTATCCTATTTGCCATAGTGTGTGTATGGGTGGGGGGTATACATATAGAGGGGAATTTATCAAGCCATTCCCCATTTCTAAGAGGCTATTACAAAATCTGATAGCTCTGTGGCTGCTCAGAATCAGGTATAGATTTTTGCCATGATTTACACCTGCGCTTAGTTTGTGCAAATATCTGCCCCCTTTTCACAAATTACAACTGGCACATTGTTGATGAATTCCCCCCACCGCCTCTGCCACTGAGTGGCTAAGTGGGTATGCCACATCATATCTCAGACCAGGAAGCGACTGGAGACCGGTGGAATGTAGGTGCAGCAACGCTGCAGCCAGGGAGCCAGGTGGATGTTATTGTTTTCACCCACCAGCTTTCCAGGCATTGGTGTACCCCTTTAAGGAGACCACCAAAATAATGTGTAGAGACTGAAATGCTATTCCTGTTCCACTGAGAATTCTTTGAAGAAAGGATATGCAAGGCTAGGGATATATGCCAAGCAGAAAATCTCTCCAAAAGAAAAAATTGTTATCTTTGCTTTTGAAGAGATTTGTGGCTTGGAATATATCCCTAGTCAATGTGCTAACACTCCAAGATGGTGTGAAACACTGACTTGGTGATGTGAGAGCTATTTTATAAGATTTTTTTTTTTTTCCTAATGTTAGTCCTATTTAAACCTTGTCCCACCATATATACAAGAGATTGGACTTTAAGTGAATCTGCAGGATGTTTCTGGACTTGACGCGGATGCTTGCCACTCCCACAGTAGTCTGCTAAATTATTTAGCTGGAGGCTAAACATTCTCTCTCCATTTGTTGGGAGTCGACGAGGGAATGAATCATTCACAGAGGTGGATGGAGCTTAGTGGTGCTGAGCCACAGCATGTTGCCCTAGCCTTTGATGCAGACTGGTTGGACCTGTTTCTGGATGACTGAAGAACCGGTTTGACTAGCTTCTCCTGCCAGCAAATTCTGGTATCATTCCATGTTACACAGAATGTAAAAACCAACCCAGCGAGTTGAATGAAAAGCATATTAGGATATCCTTTGCACATTGTATATATCCGAGGTATATCTCTGCACACATTCGCACCAGCAGCAGTTGCCCCAGGATGGTCCAGGCTCCATCCCACATAGACCACTGATGCTGATCATTCATTGGAAATACTAATAGAAACAGGTATGTGTAATAATTATGGTTTTATGTTTCGTCTTTAATTTTTTTTGTACTATTGGGTGAATGTAAACTTACTGATGTAGACTTATATGTCATCCTGTCCACTGATAGGTACTGAAGCTTTATGCTATTAAGGCCATATATATGCTTAGTAACATTTATATGGAGTGTCAGAACAAAATGTCAATTCTACTAATTATAGATCACACTTTAAACTTGCTATAGAGACCTGAAGAACAGTGCAACCAGCTATAGCAAGCACAGTAAGAGAGGTCCACAGCTGGGTAACTTATTAACCCCAGAACTTCTGTACTATGCCTGAGATGAACTCCATAGAAAGGAATGAAGGCAGGTTTTATCATGCTGGGGTGTCCTGGAACATTCTTTAGTGCAAGAAAAATGGAATTTAGACATCATATTTTCTGTGTATAAATACATAGATTTTTAAAATATCGGATTTTCATAAACTTCCAATGCAGCAGTAAAATCAGGAAAACCTAGATCTCTTATGGAAGAATCATGTAGAATACATATACACCTAGTGAGCAATATTGAAGGAAGCATGTAGTATACAGTATACATAGTGACATAACCTACATATATACATATTTGAAGAAGCATTTATTATATATATATCTACATAATGACATAATCAACATCTATATATAGATAGTGAGCAATATTGCTAAGAGAAAGCTTGTAAACATTGCAATGATTTTTTATTATAATACAAAGTAAAACATTATATATATATATATATATATATATATATATATATATATATATTAGCCTTAGCTTTATGTTTTTATGAGTCTGCCTGATACATGTGATCTTAATGTTGCTTTACAATCTTACCATTGTGAACACAATGGAATCATAATGGTCAATTATTGACATACAAGTAATGCATGTATATTAACGTAAGAAATAGCAGGACTTGTAATAGTACAGGATGTTATGATGCTATCACACCAAATTTCTTATGGTAACATTTTTATATGTGCAGAACAGGGAAGAGAATGCATCCGACACACAGATATACAACAGAAATGCTTTCTACTGCAGGTTTATTGGACTGACCAAACTATTCTCACCCACCCAGGTAAACGTATCCATTCTTGAGCCCTTTACAAAGAAGAATTACAGAAATGGTTGGAAAGTGAATCCATTTTACTCATGCCTTTGCAACAGCTATAGTGTGTATATAGTCCTGAGAGTAAAGAGGCCATAGGTAACTTGTAAAGTGATGTGACACTGTCAGAAATAGCTGAACATATACACGTTGCATCATTAGATTGACATCTAAGGTAAAATAGTTACATAACTGACAAAAAGAGCTAATAAAATTAGCAATGGTGCAACTTTCCTTTACATCCCCTCAGGACAAAGGAAAGTATCAGCTGTCGGTAAATGGTTAAAACAAGTAATATATCATATGCTAAATGATTGACGTTTAATGCATGGCAAAACCATTTTTCTGGCATCATTCCTATATCCAGCAGGAACAAGGAGGCAAAGACTTTGTAACATTTAGAAGTATACCATTCACTACAACACATGCTTACTTTATTTACTGCTCTTATTATGTAAATTAAACAGTGATCAGGGCATCTAAACAGTTGTAACAGCTGTCATGGGTGGCACAGTGGCCGGATCAGCACCCCGAGATGTAATTGTGGGGTGCCAATCAGTGGTCACCAGCAGAGTGGCAATATAAATCAGTGCAATGCATATGTAGGGAATCCAGTGATTGTTTATAATAGACCCCTGGATAACGGGGAGAGGGCAAAAAAGACTCAAAATAAAATGTATACAATTTTTTAAAATCTCTCCCCTATACACCAACTTTGTAAATGCAAAAAAATTCAAGATTGCCGTATTTTTGTTACATCACAATAAAACGTGATTACAAAGCCCTATCTATGAAAATTTAGTACCCATAAAAACTATAGTTCACAACACAAAAAATGAGTCTACGCTCCATAGATTTCAGAAAAAATAAATAAATAAATAACCAAATTTGGTAGTGTTAGAATGACACTGACCCACATAATAAATGTGAAAAATAATAATAAATAAATAAAAGCATGTCAGTTTTTACCATATGGGGAACAAATAAACAATGAGGACCAAAACGTAAGCCAATAATAAAAATTTGAGAATGGGGAAGGGATTAAAAGTTTTATATTTGTACAAAATTATAAATTCATGATAAATTAACCTGAATCCATTTGGAATATTCTCCACCAGGCTCATTATGATATAAAGTTATTGAGCTTTGTGACAACACATTAAATTGACATGTAACACAAAAGTTTGCCACTTCTGAACCCTCAAAGCCCTGTAAATACTGTGTTTGTCGGAAACATTCACACAGTTCTGGTTCACAGAATATAGTATCTACTCATACAATCACAACCGAGGTTGCCAACTCTCCGTAAAATTGACCATAAAAATGGACCATAAAAATAGAGGACTTTAATAGAGGTCCGTAAGAAGAAAATGCTGTGTCCAGGAATTCTTTTGAAGCTTAGGGAACTTATCATTTTACAGGTCATAATAGGTGTTCCCTATATGACTATATCAGTATTCTAAGCCATATACATGTATGTATCTTTATAATTCATATGGTTTTTATTTATTTATTAATTTTTAAGTATTAGAATTTCAAATATAGGTTATTTATCCCCCTTACATAGACCTTACATAAATTGCTGCTTTAGGGTACACTACCGTTCAAAAGTTTGAGGTCACATTGAAATGTTCCTATTTTCGAAGGAAAAGCACTGTACTTTTCAATGAAGATAACTTTAAACTAGTCCTAACTTTAAACAAATACACTCTATACATTGCTAATGTGGTAAATGACTATTCTAGCTGCAAATGTCTGGTTTTTGGTGCAATATCTACATAGGTGTATAGAGGCCCATTTCCAGCAACTATCACTCCAGTGTTCTAATGGTACAATGTGTTTGCTCATTGGCTCAGAAGGCTAATTGATGATTAGAAAACCCTCGTGCAATCATGTTTACACATCTGAAAACAGTCTAGCTTGTTACAGAAGCTACAAAACTGACCTTCCTTTGAGCAGATTGAGTTTCTGGAGCATCATGTTTGTGGGGTCAATTAAACGCTCAAAATGGCCAGAAAAAGAGAACTTTCATCTGAAACTCAACAGTCTATTCTTGTTCTTAGAAATTAAGGCTATTCTATTTGAGAAATTGCAAAGAAATTGAAGATTTCCTACAACTGTGTGTACTACTCCCTTCAGAGGACAGCACAAACAGGTTCTAACCAGAGTAGAAAAAGAAGTAGGAGGCTGCGTTGCACAACTAAGCAAGAAGATAAGCACATTAGAGTCTCTACTTTGAGAAACAGACGCCTCACAGGTCCCCAACTGGCATCTTCATTAAATAGTACCCGCAAAACACCAGTGTCAACATCTACAGTGAAGAGGCGGCTGCGGGATTTTGGGCTTCAGGGCAGAGTGGCAAAGAAAAAGCCATATCTGAGACTGGCCAATAAAAGAAAAAGATTAAGATGGGCAAAAGAACACAGACATTGGACAGAGGAAGACTGGAAAAAAGTGTTGTGGACGGATGAATCCAAGTTTGAGGTGTTTGGATCACAAAGAAGAACGTTTGTAAGATGCAGAACAAAGAAAAGATGCTGGAAGAATGCCTGACGCCATCTGTTAAGCATGGTGGAGGTAATGTGATGGTCTGGGGTTGCTTTGGTGCTGGTAAGGTGGGAGATTTGTACAGGGTAAAAGGGATTCTGAATAAGGAAGGCTATCACTCAATTTTGCACCGCCATGCCATACCCAGTGGACAGCGCTTGATTGGAGCCAATTTCATCCTACAACAGGACAATGACCCTAAACACACCTCCAAATTGTGCAAGAACTATTTACAGCAGAAGCAGGCAGCTGGTATTCTATCGGTAATGGAGTGGCCAGCGCAGTCAGCAGATCTGAACCCCATTGAGCTGTTGTGGGAGCAGCTTGACCGTATGGTACGCCAGAAGTGCCCATCCAACCAATCCAACTTGTGGGAGCTGCTTCTAGAAGCGTGGGGTGCAATTTCTCCAGCTTACCTCAACAGATTAACCCCTTAACGACAAAGGGCGTATATTTAAGCCCTATTGCCGGTAAGGGCGTTCAGAGCGGGGCCGCAGGGGGGGCTTCTAGTATAAGTGTAAAAGTTTTTAAAAAAAAGTGTTGTTGTCAATAAAAAGCCCCCTCCCCTAATAAAAGTCTGAATCACCCCCCTTTTCCCAGGTTATAAATAAAAGTAAATAAATAAATAAACAAACATGTTTGCTATCGCCGTGTGCGCCCGAACTATTAATTAATCACATTCCTGATCTCGCACGGTAAACGGCGTCAGCGCAAAAAAATCCCAAAGTGCAAAATTGCGCATTTTTGGTCGCATCAAATCCAGAAAAATTGTAATAAAAAGTGATCAAAAAGTCGTATATGCGCAATCAAGGTATCGATAGAAAGTAAACATCATGGCGCAAAAAATGACACCTCACACAGCCCCATAGACCAAAGGATAAAAGCGCTATAAGCCTGGGAATGGAGCGGTTTTAAGTGACATATATTTGTTGACAATGGTTTGAATTTTTTACAGGCCATCAGATACAATATAAGTTATACATGTTACATATCGTTGTAATTTTAACGACTTGAGGGACATATATAACATGTCAGTTTTACCCCAGGGCGAATGGCGTAAAAACACATTTCCCCCAAATAAACAAAATGCTTTTTTTTTTTTCAATTTCACCACACATTTATTTTTTTCTGGTTTCACAGTGTACTTTATGCAAAAATTTAGCCTGTCATTGCAAAGTACAATTAGTGACGCAAAAAATAAGGGCTCATGTGGGTTTCTAGGTGGAAAAATGCAAGTGCTATGGCCTTTTAAGCACAAGGAGGAAAAAATGAAAACGCAAAAAGCGAAATTGGCTCTGTCTTTAAGGGGTTAATAGCTAGAATGCCAATGGTGTGCAATGCTGTTATTGCTGCAAAAGGTGGATTCTTTGACAAAGCAAAGTTTGATGTAAAAACAATGTTATTTCAAATACAAATCATTATTTCTAACCTTGTCAATGTCTTGACTCTATTTTCTATTCATTTCACAACGTATGATGGTGAATAAGTGTGACTTTTCATGGAAAACACAAAATTGTTTGGGTGACCACAAACTTTTGAACGGTAGTGTATATGCACATATGCGGATTCCACAGCTCGCACCTGCTCGCAGACTCTGGCGGCTGCACGCATTTCCGCCCGTGTCATAGATTCCATTCTATGCACAGGCGAATTCTGCTGTCCGTCCGAAGAATGAACAGGTTCATTCTTTGGACGGACGGCAGAATCCGCTTGTGCATAGTATGGAGTCTATGACACGGGTGGAAATTCAACAACAGTTTTTTCATCGTGATTCTGTAAAACTTGTCAAAAACTTTAATTGCTTATTAAAGGTTTGTATCATTCTTTATTCTTGGCCCATGTCAGACTATGAGAAATAATGCTTTTGTATTTGACTTTTTTAGAAGATTTTTGTTAATGTCAGTTGCATTAACTCTCCGCAGCTAAAGGGTCCAATGTATAATGCATTTACAGCCATTTACAATGTCTGTTCTAGTAACTGCATAATTTCTTTTGACCAGCTGTGACCATATATAGGAGAGGTGCAAATTGCATAGGTTAAATATTAACTTATATTACCTGAACACATGTCATACACATGCAGCTCAGGATCTTCAAGAGATTTATAAAGCATCTAAACTTATGTACTGATACATAAATTCAATATGTACATTTAAATGGGCAATGTAATTTCATTTGTACATGATAGCCTAGGTGATATGTAATATTTGTAAATTACTTCAATCATTAAAAATGATTCCTTATCCCAGAAGAACAGTTCTAAAATTTTGGCCACAAGCTATCTCTCTTCTCTGCAATCTGCTGTCTACTGCGTGTTGTAAGGAAAAATTTGTCTCCAGTAAGAGCTAGATCAGGACAAATTATAGACCATTAAAGGGGAAGTCCGGCACCAGGCCAAAAAATTATTCCAGGCCTAGGAAACATAAAAAAAGAAGTTATTTTGACCTGTCCTGTTGCCCATGCAGCACTGCATCCCACTCCTGGACCCCATGCCACTGTCTTCTTAGCTCCCCTCCGGCTATGTTACGACACAGTTGAGGGATGCCCCGCTCAGCCTGGGATGGGACACTGCTGCAGTCACCGATAGACTGAGGGGACTAAATCCCACCCGCATGTTACGTTCATCCCGGGACGTGGCGTACCTGGAAATTGGAAGAAGGGGACAACCTGAGAGGGGGGGGGGAGTACGGAAGCCCGGTGATGCGGCACAGCGCAGGCACAGGGACAGGTGAGTTTATTGTCTTTTTTAATTTCCCTCCACCCCCTGTCCATAATGATTTTTTTTGAAGCAGCCAGAAAAAGCTTCGGCTGTGTACCTGCAAGCTTGGCCAGTCTGCCTGCTGAGGATAATTCACACTCTTCCTCAAAGGTAAATCAAGGATTCTATCTAATTTCTCACCACCCAAAAAGCTTCGGGCAGCTGTCCTTGTGTGAATAGCACTATATGTACTGTTGTGTGTCCACCATTCTGTAGTGTAATCTCCCCCCTCCTCTCTCCCTTGAGCTTGTCAGCAGGATGAACAGCCGCAGCTCAATCCTTAGCATAACCCTTTATTTGCTGTGAGCCCTATACCTTGAGAGCAGTTGTGTTAGATAGGAATCAGTGCAGCCCTTTTCTAACCCAATCCACTATCCTTACCTAACTGGGCCACAACTGGACCAGACCAGAAAAACATCAAAGGAGCAAAACCAGAACCTCAAATACGAAAAGCAAGTCAGGCAGGTTAGACTCTATGGGGGGATTTATCAAAGGGTGTAAAATTTAGACTGGTGCAAACTGCCCACAGCAACCAATCACAGCTCTGCTTTCCTTTCAGCACTTCCTAAAGCTGAGCTGTAATGGTTGCTGTGGGCAGTTTGCACCAGTCTAAATTTTAAACCCTTTGATAAATCTCCCCCTATATGTTGATTACAGTATGGGCACCAAAACAAATGGCATCAATAACTGCTTAACAGTAGTGTTGAGAAGGGGGGTATGAGAACAATTGCCCAAATCATATCATTATTATGGGTTGCCACTGTAGTTTTACATGCAGGCCAAACTAATTAATAAAAAACACCTTTCTGTTATTTTGTTATCATCTCTCCAATCTGTCCAATAGAGGGGGTTTGTGAAGGGGACTCCCTTCATAATGTCATGAAAAGGTACAGTAGTACTTCAGTACTCAAACTGCTCCAACCCCAAACAATGAGCTTCTCAGCCAATATTTAAAAAAAAAAAAAAACTGCTTTGGTACTTAAAGGGGTTATCCATGGTTGGGAAAACATGGCCAATTTCTTCCAGAAACAGCAACTCCTCAGTTTAGGTGTGGTTTAACCACTTGCTCGGTACTCATCTACTTTTTTTGTCACACAGCTTTTCAGTTTTGCCTAAAAATGCTGCTACACACCACAGATCACACACAGTGACACGGACACCATGCAGGTGACTTTCTCTGTGGCTGCGCTGCTTTGTGCGGCCTCATGTATGCCACCTGGTTTGAGGCCCTATTACACAAAACGATTATCGTCCATATTCGGCCGATTATCTCTCATTACCGCTGATAATCGCTTTGTGTAATAAAGGGCAAAGATCAGCCGACATGCACAACGATAGCAACGATCTGCTGCCGTCACTCCGCGCAATAGGAGCAGACCGCCGCTATCTCCCATGGGCTGCCCGGACGATCGCCAAGGCACCCCCCCCCCCCTTTCATCTTTCTGCGGCCCCCCCCTCCCCCCTTACTCCACTATCTGTTTTGACAGATTCTGCTTCTCTTTGCACAGCATCATTCCTGTTGATACTGTTTTTTAGAGTATAGTAATTTTTTCACACACTTTTACTATCTAGGTGTGTTCTGTATTCTATCTGTACTCAAGATGTTGTTCCAGTTTATCCAGTAATATTCATAGGCAAAATGCAGTATCGGAGACCTGAATGACTGCTGCTTTTTTACAGCTGACATATGACACTTAGATCTATATATACATTCAGATATTTATCTAAGCCTTTGTATAGACAAGAATGAAGAAGTATGTGTGGGTTTGGGAGAGTTCAATGGCTTTATAAGAGTTTGTTTGTCCTGAATGTCACTTTTAACAATGCCTTTTGGTAAATCCTGTTTACATTTCTTTACTCAAAAGTTGTAACTTAATATTTTCAATTTGAAAAGGTTTAAATATTCCAAAAATGTATGTTTTCACAAATGAGAGCAATCATGTAATTCTATCTGCCTATCTTTACTTACAGGAGATAGTGCTCTAGTCACAATAGAAGCTCCAGCAACTTTAGGCTTTGTTCACATCTGCGTTGAAGGCTCCCTTTGTAAAAATCCATTTATTTCCCAGACAAAAAAACGGACATAAAAACACTATTCCCTGGTTAAAATCCTATAAAAGAACAGACAGAAACTTAACAGACCCCATTAAAGTCTGTAGGAGCCATTGGTCTCCAGTATACAGTAGGCTAGCCCCGCTGCGGTTGAGGTGTCAAACAGAATCTGCAACGGAGGTTGGTCCTGAGCCTATGACAGCGATGTGAACTTTGCCTTGTTCATTGTTCCTAGAGCCAGTCCGCTCATATAACAGTTTAGGAAAATGCCAGATATCCCTACATCCACCATTGATGCCAATAGCACTGGGCATCATGGGCTTATGCCCTAGATGTTTGACCTCATGTTCTGGGCCCCCAAGCAAGAACCACTTTCAACTGCATCAGGATGTGGATCCAGTTGAAAATTATGAAGATTAGCAAAAAGGAAACATTGCTGGCCTAGAAATACCACGTTAAAGAGAAACTGGGGCCAATCCAATAAATATGTGGGTTTATAGTTTGTCTGACAGTTCAGTGAATAGTCACATGGGTGTGACTTAAAGGGGTTGTACACCAAAAAAAAATTTCTTTCAAATCAACTGCTGCCATAAAGTGCCAGAGATTTGTAATTTACTTCTATTAAAAAAATCTCAAGCCTTCCAGTACTTATCAGCTGCTGTATGCCCAGCAAGAAGTTGTATTATTTCCAGTCTGGAGAGCAGAAGAGGTTTTCTATGGGGATTTGCTGCTGCTCTGGACAGTTCCTGACATGGACAGAGAAGGCAACAGAGAGCACTGTGTCAGACTGGAAAGAAAACACCACTTCCTGCAGGACACACAGTAGCTGATAAGTACTGGAAGACTTAAGATTTTTTAATAGAAGTGAATTACAAATCTCTGGCACTTTATGGCACCAGTTGATATGAAAGAAAAAAAAAATTGGTGAACAACCCCTTTAATTTTAGTAATGGGAGTGAATATCAGACATTGGGCATGGTTATACAGTCAGGGGGTGTATAATAGGGATACTCGCCCCTCAGCGTAAAACATCACACCCCCTGACTGTATAATCACACCTATCATCTGATACTCAGTCCCATTATACACCTATCTATTAACTGAATTGTCTGACAGACTATAAACCCACATATCACAGGAACGGGAGGACGTATCAAGAAGCTATAAAGAGCTGTGTAATCAGGGCACCTTGAGCTATCTTATATATTAACATTAATATTTTACGTCGGCTATGAGCCCATTTCCCAGAGGCCTAATAAGGGCGATAGTGGCACTACTGTTTGCGTATTCTTGCCCAAAGTCATCAGCCTACAAGCATCCACTCCAAATCTATTGAGTGAATAAAAAGCCACCAAAAACACTGCATTTATTTTCCCCCATGCTGCAGTTTTTGTGGTACCCCCCCCCCCCCCCCCAATAATCTTTATACATTACACATATCCATATATGTAATGTTTGAAAACAAAATATATATATATATATATATATATATATTTATTTATTTTTTTAATATTGTAAACCTATGGAGGTCTAAGGAAGCATTAATATACAAACTAGGTGAAAAATGCATTTTTAGAAAAGCTACCACTGACCTAAAAGCACCACTTAAAGGGAAACCATAGTATGTACCTTTAGCAGTAGAGCTAACTGGTCTTCTTAGTTCCCTGTATGGCGCCATTTTTGAGTAGTAAGGGTATGTTCACACTGAGTAAATCAGGCAGAATTCCACGGTGGAGAATCCTGCCTGCCTCAGTGCGACACTGCTTTTCTATGGGAGAGAGTGCGCTCTCCCATAGATGGGCTATGGCATGAGACAGGCGGAATTCCGCCTAATTTACCCTGTTCGCTTGTACTAACCTGCTGAAATTTCCCCTTTAAGAAAGAAAGTGCTTAAAGCACAGGTCTCCAAACCACAACTCCCATCATGCCTGGACAGCTAAAGCTTTGGATTTGGCTGTCCAGGCATGATGGGAAATGTAGTTTTGCAACAGCTGGAGGGCTGCAGTTTGGAGACCCATGGCTTAAAGAGTAGCTATCATTTAAATAGACTTTTGACATGTCATAACAACGTGTCAAAAATTTGTATTGGTATTGGTCTCTCTGCCTGTCAATCATCCCCGCAGAGAGCTGTGACTAATCACAGGCAGCTCCCCGCCCAGATGACTAGTTGCCACACTTCTTCCAGCCTTGCGTCCCACAGTAAAACACTTTTCTCCTCCATATAAAGACACCCTGGCCGATGCTGCATCCTGGATCTGTAGGAAGCAGCGGGGAGCCATATCAGCACAATTATGCTGATTAGTTCCCTTTAAAGAAAAAAGCAATGTATTGTGTTTTCTTATTTCTCTATTGACTCTAGAGCTTTTTTTTCCTTAGAAAAGAAATCCATGCGTCATCCATGGCAGGTTTTCAGGTGTTTTTGGGGGGCCTGGAGAAGGGCAGTGTATGGGGGCATATCTGCTATGGGAGGATCTGTGGCTGCGGTAGTATAAACAGGGTCCTGCCTTACATTAGATTATGATTCTTTTTCCAAACATTTTTTATTGAAATTTTTGGCATTTTGACAAAGATAAGTATAAAGTACAGTAGCTCAAACATACCTCCCAACTTTTTGGGTGGCCAAAGAGGGACACATGGCTCACACGCATCAAATCGCAGCAGATTTCACGCTGCAAAATCCACTACTGTGAGTGTGAATGGGGTTACATACTTACAGTGGAATTTTCATTCTGCTACTTGTATGTAAATGCTGGCCCCTTTAACCAGTGTAACGCCTGGAGTCGTGGATCCACTGAACTGTCACTAGCGATGGTGGTAACCGCACCAGGGAGCGGAGTCTAAGGGGCCGCTGGTTTTCACCAGAGCCCGCCGCAAGGCGGGATGGACCTGCTGCGGCAGGCAACCCCCAGGTCGCTACCCCTGGCTTGGTTGCTAGTGACGGCAGGCGAGGCGTGGCAGGAGCAGTAGGCAGAGGTCTGTAGGCGTGACCGCAGGTGGCAGGCAGAGCTCAGGAACAATGGTTAAGCAGCGGACAGGGACCAGGGACCGGGACAGAGGACAGGGACTAGGAACAAGGACTGAGGTCAGGAACAACAGGGAGCTGGGCCAAATGCTTTGGGAAGCATGTAGAGGCTCCAACACCTGTGGTAGGGCATGCTGGGATTATATAGGGAGTGACCAGTGCAACTACCAATTAAGGGCGGACTGGCCCTTTAAATCTGAGGCTGCCGGCGCGCACGCGCCCTAGGAGACGGGGACGCACGCGCCGGCCGGGACAGACAGAGACAGGAGCGGGGCGAGGTAAGGCGCCCCCTGGGGCCGAACTAGTGGCAGCGCCGGGTCCCTGCACATGGACCCCGGCGGCTGCATGAGGCAGGGGAAAGTTGCGGCGGCGGCCCGGAGTACGGGACGCCGCCGCAGCCGTGACAACCAGCAACGGCCAGGAGCATACTTTACCTGGTCCGCGCTCCAGCTGAGACTCCTAGCTCCTGTAGGTCCCGCCAACTCGCCAGGGGCCTCAGATGCAGCCGGAGCGCGGACCAGATAAGGTTAAGGGGGCGGGTTCAAGGGGTAGTGCAGCGTTTTTTCACTAAATAACATACATTACAAAGTAATAAAACTTTGTAATGTGTGTTATTTAAGTGAATGGCCCCCTTCCCCGTTTTCCCCCCACCCTGGAAGTGTGGTGTAGTATACTTACTCAATTGCTGTCAACCCAGGCCGACATCTTGGGTCGACGGCGTCATCTTCGGGAGGCTGAGCATAACAGAGCTCGGCCAATCATGGCTGAGCAGCTGATGTCGCGGCAGGGGGGGGGGGCGTAATGAGGGAGACGGCTGGAACGCTCCGACAGCGATTAAGTATACTGCATCACACTTCCGGGGTGGGGGGGAACACGGGGAAGGGGGCCATTCACTTAAATAACACACATTACAAAGTTGTATAACTTTGTAATGTGTGTGATTTGGTAAATAAATGTTAAACGCCGCACTACCCCTTTAAGGGGACCGGCATTTACATGCTCGCAGAGGAATGAAGTATATAACCCCAAACACACAGTAGCGGGAATCACAGCAGATTTCGCTTCGGAACTTGCAGGGTGAAATCCGTTGTGATTTGCTACGTGTGAAGCTGCCCTAAAAGATGCCATTAATGCTACGTTTACACGAAACAATAATTTGCCCGATCGTACGATTAATGATGTCGGAGTAACGTTTCTTTTTATATAACGATCAGCGTTTAGGCGGTACGATATATCGTACAGAAAAATCGTTTTGCGATCGTTCTAAGATTGCCCGCCCGCAGCCCGGCCTCCTGCCCGCAGCCCGGCCCCCCACCCGCAGCCCGGCCCCCCACCCGCAGCCCGGCCCCCCGCCCGCAGCCTGGCCCCCCGCCTGCAGCCTGGCCCCTGCGCATCCTACAGCCCCCCCCCCCGCCGGCTCGATCGCCACCCCTGCCGGCCTGATCGCCACCCCCGCCGGCCCGATTGCCACCCCGCTGCCCTGATCGCCGCTCCGATCGCCACCCCGCCACTCCGATAGCCTCCGCGGCCCTGACCACTAGCATACCTTACCTGCATCCGGGAATTTCAAACGGATCCTTTTCAGCCAATCAGTGCTCCTCTTCAGCACTGATTGGCTGAAGAGGAACTGTTTGAAATTCCCGACTCCCCTCTTCAGCCAATCAATGCACTGAAGAGCGGAGCCGGGAATTTCGAACACCCGCTACGCCGAGCAGGTAAAGTATGCTCGTGGCCAGGGCGGCGGGGGCTATCGGAGCGGCGGGGGTGGCGATCGGGGCGGCGAGGAGCTGATCAGCCGGCAGGGGTGGCGTTCGAGCCGGCGCAGGGGGCTGTAGGATGCGTGGCCGGGCTGTGGATGAGCGGGGGGCCGGGCTGCGGGCGGACGGACTTTTGCGACGACCATTTACATGGAACGGTCTGCGAACGATCAATGACGATTTGAGAACATTTTGAAAGATCAAAATGAACGATTTCTTGTTGGTCGTTTGATCGTTCGCTGCGTTTACACGTACGATTATCGTTCGAATTCGACCGTTATCGAGCGAATTCGCAAGATAATCCTTCCGTGTAAACACAGCATTAGTTTCTTGATTCATCTGAATATAACAGTTTTTAGGATCCAACTTGCACCCATATACAAATGTGGGTCTGAAAATCTGGTAAGAAACCAGATTTTCGAGAAAGAATATTAATTCAGATCTAGTTCCTAGGTCAAAAAGAGGGACATATAAGAGTCAAAGAGGAATAGGGGTCAAAAGTAGGGACTGTCCCTCCAAAAGGGGGACATTTGGGAGGTATAGCTCAAATAGTGCCATAGTAAATGATGAAACATACATAGTAATGCTGATTAGGATAGCACTACCAGCACCACAGTAGCATGCGTAAAAAAAATGAGATTGTCCATAAAGTAAGACCAGTGATGTGTTAGAGGGGAGCTCTACCATGCATCCTCTCACATTTAGGGGTGACAGTGTACTCTAATATCCCCAAAGGAAGTTTCCATTACGTTTACAGCCCAAGCTGCAGCCTGCCCTGTGTCTCCCATCCCCCAGCGGCGGCTGTACATCGCCCTATAACTGCTGATGCTGCGCTTTCTCTCCGTATAAGCATTACCACGTGTTCAGCGACTCCAGGGAAACATAGTTTCACTAGTGACACAACAGTGCGCCAGGATACAGCACTTTGTAACAACACCTCGCGCATGCGCGGCGGGGAGGCGGGGGCGCGCACGTCACGCAATGCGGGCAGCTGTGAGCGGCGGCGGCGGCTGCGCGTCTCCTGCGGTTTGTATTTCCCGCCCGGCGCAGTCAGCTGGAGAGGATGAGCCGCACTGTGTGCAGGAGGTACGGGCTGGGGAGCGTGTGGAGTCGGGTGGGGGCTGCTCTTATTGCGCCAAGAGTCATTGTGAAAGCCGTGTCCAAGACTGCAATTGCTTTAGAGACATATTCTGCAGCCTGTGTCTCCTCAGCTGTTGTAAAATACAACTCACAGCATGTCCTGACAGCATTGCCGTAAAATGACATGAGAGGTATCTGTGTGTTCCAGGCAAACCGCAGTAGTATCACTCTATGCACTGTGCTCTGGATATACAAAGTACATGGAAAGTATCAACAGCCAGAGGCTGAGGCCAGTACCCTGGGAGCAGCGCCTAGTGCAGCCGGGAGAGCGGGCAACGCTAGCCACCTAGCCGGGAGAGCGGGCAGCGCTAGCCACCTAGCCGGGAGAGCGGGCAGCGCTAGCCACCTAGCCGGGAGAGCGGGCAGCGCTAGCCACCTAGCCGGGAGAGCGGGCAGCGCTAGCCACCTAGCCGGGAGAGCGGGCAGCGCTAGCCACCTAGCCGGGAGAGCGGGCAGCGCTAGCCACCTAGCCGGGAGAGCGGGCAGCGCTAGCCACCTAGCCGGGAGAGCGGGCAGCGCTAGCCACCTAGCCGGGAGAGCGGGCAGCGCTAGCCACCTAGCCGGGAGAGCGGGCAGCGCTAGCCACCTAGCCGGGAGAGCGGGCAGCGCTAGCCACCTAGCCGGGAGAGCGGGCAGCGCTAGCCACCTAGCCGGGAGAGCGGGCAGCGCTAGCCACCTAGCCGGGAGAGCGGGCAGCGCTAGCCACCTAGCCGGGAGAGCGGGCAGCGCTAGCCACCTAGCCGGGAGAGCGGGCAGCGCTAGCCACCTAGCCGGGAGAGCGGGCAGCGCTAGCCACCTAGCCGGGAGAGCGGGCAGCGCTAGCCACCTAGCCGGGAGAGCGGGCAGCGCTAGCCACCTAGCCGGGAGAGCGGGCAGCGCTAGCCACCTAGCCGGGAGAGCGGGCAGCGCTAGCCACCTAGCCGGGAGAGCGGGCAGCGCTAGCCACCTAGCCGGGAGAGCGGGCAGCGCTAGCCACCTAGCCGGGAGAGCGGGCAGCGCTAGCCACCTAGCCGGGAGAGCGGGCAGCGCTAGCCACCTAGCCGGGAGAGCGGGCAGCGCTAGCCACCTAGCCGGGAGAGCGGGCAGCGCTAGCCACCTAGCCGGGAGAGCGGGCAACGCTAGCCACCTAGCCGGGAGAGCGGGCAACGCTAGCCACCTAGCCGGGAGAGCGGGTAACGCTAGCCGGGAGAGCGGGTAACGCTAGCCGGGAGGGCGGGTAACGCTAGCCACCTAGCCGGGAGGGCGGGTAACGCTAGCCACCTAGCCGGGAGGGCGGGTAACGCTAGCCACCTAGCCGGGAGAGCGGGTAACGCTAGCCGGGAGAGCGGGTAACGCTAGCCGGGAGAGCGGGTAACGCTAGCCGGGAGAGCGGGTAACGCTAGCCGGGAGAGCGGGTAACGCTAGCCGGGAGAGCGGGTAACGCTAGCCACCTAGCCGGGAGAGCGGGTAACGCTAGCCACCTAGCCTTGAGAGCGGGTAGCGGTAGCCACCTAGCCGGGAGAGCGGGTAGCGCTAGCGACCTAGCCGGGAGAGTGCCTGCTGGCGTCACACTAGTCACATGACAGCTTTACTATGTCCAATAGACACATGAAGGGTTAGAGGGGTGAGCGAGGACCTGGCAAACGCAGGGGCTGAAGGTAATGAGGATAACGTGCTGTGTCCTATAGCATGGCTGATGCCATGTTTTATACTACTACTTTTCATAAACATTACTGAACACAGATGGCAGTGTCTCTGCTCCGCATCAGGAGACTTACCAAGGCATAATAATAAATGGGAATCCCACCAGTAGAGCACACATCTACTGAAAATAAGGAAATGTGCATTCAGCCAATCACTGGCAGAGATGGCTCACCATTGTGGCCAGTGATTGTCTGTGTGGGCATTTCCAGGGTATCAAGATGGTGACTATTGGCATTAGTGGAGCAGTAGTTGTGAGTGACCAGACAAGCCTTTTATAGGAACCACCCAGTGAAACCCCATTGATGGCCTATACACAGCATATAGATCATCAGTACCTGCAGTGATTGAGGTTCCAAACTGCTGACACTGTTACACAGTGCTAAGGTCAAGGAGTAAAGGCCCTATTACACAAGGCAATTATCGGCCGCCACTATCTTTTATGTGCTGCTCGAGCCCTCCATCTCCCCCCCCCCCCCCCCCCACGCTCTTATCTGCTTGCTGTTGACGTGTGTAATAGTGATGGCAGTAAGCAGGGAGCAAGCGAGCGCTGACCTGACTGGTTGGCACTTGTTTGCTCCTCTGAATTGCCACTGTAATAGGGGCTTAAGGATATGTTCACGCTGAGGAATTGAAGAGGAAAAGTTTCTGCTTGAAATTCCCTTTTTCAGCTCTGACGGAATAGGCACAGAATGTAAGCGGAAATTCAAAGCCCCGATGACTTTAATGGGATTTCTTTAGTGGAATCTGCCCAAAGAATTGACATGTATAAAAATGGACATGTGGCGGAATATTCCGTGTGCAAACAGAGTAGAAATCCAATTGAACACAATGAGACGTTGGACTGTTCGTATTGTATGGCGGAATTTTTAGCAGAATAAGCGTAAAATTAAATGCGGATTCTGCTTGAAATTATTCACCTTTTCCTCAGTGTGAACAGACCCTAGGGAGGTGTTCTAGCTTGCTGCATTTCAGGAGCATTAAAAAAGTCTTTGTATCAGAGAGTAAGGGTCCATTTACACAGGAAGATTATCTAACAGATTATCTACTAAAGATTTGAAGGCAAAGCCAGAAGCAGACTATGAATAGAGATCAAGTCATAAGGAAAGCTGGAGATTTCTCCGCTTTTAAAATCCATTCCGGGCTTTGGCTTCAAATCTTTGGCAGATTATCTGTCAGATAATCTTTCTGTGTAAATGGACCCTAAGAGCATATTTCTACACTCTTGAAGCACAGCTGGATATATGAAAGGTACCATGTGTCGCCTTGTCTCAATAGCTATCCAACAGTGTCAGCAGTTTGGAAATTACAGCTAACAGATTCTCGCTGTAACGGCAAAAACTATTTTGTATGTTTATTCTGTTTAATTTTGTACATAAATGTCCACTGCCAGGTGTCCTGTATTGTGTGCCGCGGAGATCAGAGCTATGTGATTGGAATCGTATAGGAACAAGCAATCAGCACTGTCACATTCAAGATGAATATTTCTGGGAGCAGCTGTGGAAGTCCGAGCTCTACAGAGAGTCTTGCTCCTGGGGACTTATTTAAGGAACTGTGGACAAAGCTGAAGGAATGTCATGACAAGGAGCTGCAAGGTAACACCTATCAGAGTAATCAAAGCTGCTGATATGTCCCTATAGCGCACAGAGTGCTGAGCGTGAAGGTAGCTTTCCTTCCTTGATCCTCAGTGCCGGTTTTGGGAGATCTGTTGTTTTATATGTAAATTAGGTGGTTTGGTGCACTGGGGGCAGGACTATCACCCTTGCTGAACTGATCCAACCTGTCCAGTCACCCCCCCCCCCCCCCCCCCAATGCATTATAAAAAAAAAAAAAAAAAAAAGCTTATATTATAAAATCAGTGAAAACAATGCTTGTTCTTTAATAGACATAGACGGTAGGGTGATCTGCACAGCCTTTTCTGTCTTTGGCTTCAAAAATCTGTCAGATAAATCTTTGTGAAAAGGCACTCTAAGGGTATTTGCACACTATGGAATTTGCACAGAAATTTTGACATGTCAGACGGTGGATTGACCTTCAAAATATCATTGAGTCGATCGGACAGGTCGAACTTCAAGCGGAGTCTGCTGCGTGGACCCCGCTTGAAATTTCCGTGCAAATTTCGCAGTGTGCACATAGCCTAAGGGTAAGTAATCCAGGTATCACTGACTGCTAAGCCTAACAATAAGCCGACACTTCCTGTTCTGTAAAGGGAACTTTTAACAGCAATTTCCTTTATCGTCACAGACAGGCTTACATTGAAGGGTGACACCTATTTATCAACGTTTGCATGCTTGTTTTTGGCATAATCACATTTTGGCGCAAGCCTTATTTTGCTAAAAATAATTGCACCTTTTCTGTGTTAAAGATTTCTGTTCACCTTGTCTGGCAAAAGGGTGTGGCTTCAGTATTAAAAAGGTGTGGTTTGTGTTGTGCGTTAAGAGGCGTACAAACCACGCAATAAAAAGGCATTGAAAAATATTCATCATGCAGCTAATGTAAAGATCTTCCAACATCGGAAGTCTTTTAGTTTTTTATTGAAAATAAACTAATCCATGCAGTTGTTTAATTAAAAGTCTAACACCATGTAAACCAACGGCCTTTACTTATAAGCCCTGTTCACACCTGGCATGCACTGAATGCCTCTGTATACCTGACAGAAGCCAGATAAGGGGTTCTGTCGGCTTGACTGTGCAGCTGGTTGTTGACATTCTTTATGGATATGTCACTGTAGTATACAGTGGTGCATGATGTGAGCAAAGCCTTAGAATCTTGTAGTCCAGTACATGATTTATGTCTCTCTGTACTTATGCATATACAGACATACTGGTAATTGTGATGCACCCTTAGTTACCTGTGGGTTTTTTTTTTGCCTCTGACAGTAAACAGAATTTTCCTTTTTCTTTAGAGCTTTTAATGAAAATTAACAAGTTGAAGACGCAGAGATGTTTGTAAGTTCTAACAGAGTGGAATCCCTTATACATGTCTAGAGCTTGTAATATGTATGTGTTTCTTTTAATTATATACAATTTACAGCTCTAGGTCCATCTTAAAGTTTGGCAGTCTCAGCAGATCACATGACCTCCTGCTGTACTACAGCTCCCAGCAATCTGCCGTCAAGTACATGTGTAGCCATTTACTTACTTCAGATGAGCCCATTGGTGTTCACAAACTTCCTAGTAGTGTGCCCATAGACATATACCTATTATGCTGTGGTTAGAATGAAAATTAAGTAAACTGGCAAAAAGGGTAAAAAATAATGAATAATTGTTTAGTAGCTATAAGCTGTATTTATATAAATCTAGTGATTATAAATGTTACCATTTCACACGGTGAAGGTGGTCATCCTGTCTGCGGATGATGAATATTAAGGGAGCTCTTCATTTGTGACTTAATGCATACCACACCAAATGCCTTAATTATTGTTTGCTGGAGCCTCCTGACAAGCGCCCCATTGTAGATACAATAGCTGTATATAGGCATTCTTGTTCTCACTGACCCTCGCTGAATACCTGAGGTTTAATATTTCAGAGCTGATAACCAGTGTGACAATGAATGCCTTATGTTTTTCCAAGCTTTCCCATTGAATCTAATGATCTCTGAGACTGGGTCACAAACCACGATTGCCAATGCAGTTCTTTGCCAAATTGTCACTCACTTTACATGAAGCAATCTGCAAAACTTATTTTAACATCTAGAGTCAGCGCTCCACTGTAAATTATAAGCTGTAACATTATTCAGAAATAAATATAGGTTATCCTAACATTAAAAAGGTGTTGTAATTACTTAAAGGTATTACTTAAAGGTTTTGTCCTCATTTTGTTTTTATTTTGAAAGAGGCTGGGTGTAAAAAGAAGGAAAAAAAAAAGCATTACTTACCTGCCTAATACCCCAACGTTGCTGTTCCTTTACTCAGTAGTTCCTTGCTGATCATGACATCTTGGTCTTGTCACAAAGCAGTACTCAGCTAGTCACTGTCTGTAGTGGTGACCCCTTTCCACCAGTATCAAGAAGGGGCATTAAGGTTGTTATCTGTGGTGACCTGTGGAGCTTTAGAATGGCAGCAGTAGGAGACATAAAAAAAAAAAAAAAATCCTATTCTAACCACTTATGTATGGTGCGTTTACACAGAGATTTATCTGACAGATCTTGGAAACCAAAGCCAGGAATGGTCTTTAAAGAGGGAAAAGGTCATAAAGGAAAGACTGAGATTTCTCCTCTTTTCAAAGCCATTCCTGGCTTTTGCTTTAAATATCTGTCAGATAAATCTGTGTGTAAACGCACCATAAACCTCTATCTTGAGCGTGAGTTACTGAATTATATTAGCAAATTGCTAGTATACGATTTTCCCACTACAGTGTACTTTAAAACGGTTGTCTATGCCTCCAATCTGATATTGGGTTGGTAAGGCAGCCCTCTGATGCCTTGCTAGTATTGTGCATAGGTTATATGATGATTCATGCGATCCACTTGAATCATACCTGCTGGCTGTCGGATTGTTGCTTTGGCAATCCAGTTACCCATCAGGCATTTGTGACCCTCCACAGCTGATGGCAGGCCGGACAACCCCACCTTCCTCATTAGCAGTTTACTTTTAATTTAGAAAAAAAAAAAAAAATTCTATAGTATAGCTGCTCCAGTAGGCCTGTTTCTTACACTTTTAAAATGGCCACATTATCTGCATCCATTTTATGGCTGAAAGTCCCGGCCTGACCGCGGGTCTGATAACCTGAATTGAACTGTCAGATCAGGTCATCATAAACTATAGATTAATGTAGACTAGAGGCGTTAGTACAGATGCAAACACATGGCTGTATTTTGCCTGTGTAAAACTGTCCCTAGAATAGATCTTACATCGTCACATAATGTTAGTAAAAAAACATATATAACACTGCAGCATATACAGTTTTATCATTAGCGTTGAATGATCTTTTGTGAGTTGATTTGCATGGAGTGTCTCACAGTAAGCAGGGTATTCTATCATTTGCACCCATTCCCAAGACTCTTTAGTTAATTCTACTTGTAGTATAATTTATAAAAAAATATATTTGTATATCTAGAAAGTAGGGCTGGGCGATATGAACGATATGCAAAAATATCGTCATCAATTCGGATGACGATATAGATGACGACATATCGTCATATCGCGATACATGTCCACGGAGTGGTAGTGAATAAGCTTCTCACTTACCGCTCCGTGGTACCGTGCTGCAGGGCCTTCCGTCCACGCATCGTCAGCTCGCTAGCTGACGATGTGTGTGACGTCAGGTCTCTCCCAGTGCATGCTGGGAAGAAGACGCGGCCTGTCTCGCCTCGCGGACTCAATCAGCCAGCCCTGCAGGAAAGGTAAGTAGCAGAGGGGTCGGGGGGTGCAGATGGCTATGGCATGGGGCTGATAATGGCCCTGGCTGGGGGGACATGATGTGGCAATGGCATGGGGCTTGGCTGGCACATAGAGAAAGCTGATGATGGCATAGGGGAGGGGGAGATGACTGGCACTGGGGGGGGACTGATAACTGGCACAGGGGAGGACTGATGACTGGCACAGGGGAGGACTGATGACTGGCACAGGGGAGGACTGATGACTGGCACAGGGGAGGACTGATGACTGGCACAGGGGAGGACTGATGACTGGCACAGGGGAGGACTGATGACTGGCACAGGGGAGGACTGATGACTGGCACAGGGGAGGACTGATGACTGGCACAGGGGAGGACTGATGACTGGCACAGGGGAGGACTGATGACTGGCACAGGGGAGGACTGATGACTGGCACAGGGGAGGACTGATGACTGGCACAGGGGAGGACTGATGACTGGCACAGGGGAGGACTGATGACTGGCACAGGGGAGGACTGATGACTGGCACAAGGAGGGGCTGATAACTGGCACAAGGAGGGGCTGATAACTGGCACAAGGAGGGGCTGATAACTGGCACAAGGAGGGGCTGATAACTGGCACAAGGAGGGGCTGATGACTGGCACTTTATTTTAAACAATTTTGTGTTTTACTAACACTTAATCTTTACATTGTTTGGAAAAAGATCTGTTATACAATACTCATCTTAAAAAATTCTTAATGTGTTGTAATTTGTATACATACAAAAAAATTTATATATCGTGATATATCGTTATATCGTGCATGCATCAAATTATATCGTGATATAAATTTTAGTCCATATCGCCCAGCCCTACTAGAAAGTCATCTTTGTCTCCACAGGGATGCCCAGAGACTTGAAGAATTTTACACTAAAAACCAACAGCTAAGGGAGCAGCAGAAGGTGCTTCATGACACTATCAAAGTCCTTGAAGACCGGTAAGAAGTATTAATACTTTCACAAATTTAGTTTACTAGAAAGAGTCTAGGGGGGGCACAATACTTTAAGAGGGTTGTACGGGAGTTGAAGACTGCTCAAGCCTTCTGCTCCCTGCTGCAAACTTCCTGTATTTCCAATGGGAGAGGTCTTCTGCACTCTGAACAAAAAACATTCTATTGGTCAAGGTTTGGGTGCTGAGACCTCCACTGAAGAAAGCTAGAAAAAGCAGGGAGAAGCACTAAGGTAAGTGCTTCTGTACCAATTTCTCCCGTCACTGCATAAGACAAGCCCCTATAGGCTTCTAGTAGCATCTGTCTTGTGCAGCGGGGAGAAAATTTGCTTAGCTGAGCGCTTTTCCCTGCCTGTTCTAACAATTGGTGGGGGTCTTGGTACTCGGACCACAACTGATCAACATGTTAGTTTTTTTTTGTTGTTGTTGTTTTGTTTTTTTTTTTAGTTAATGACAAGTCATGACGTCTTTTTGGCATTTGGTCACAGGAGATACGTTTGTTAGCCTGATTGTCTGAGATGTTTTGGGTAAGAGGCTGTGAATCCCTCTGTGTAATAAAGACAATGGTCAGTTGAAGACAACGATCTTCGGCTGATTGTGTCTTTAGGTCCTGACCTAAAATCATCGACCACCGGGCCCGCAGTATCTACAAAGAAAATAATAAACTGTATACATTACTCCCCGATGTTCTCTTTGCTAGTCTCTGCAGTGACAGGCTGCTCAGTCAATCAGTAGGTGAGACTGGATCTCTGCGGCCAGTGATTGGCTGAGCAGCTTGTCACTTCAGAGACTGTCTGAAGTTGAACCGGCGGCTGCGGGGAGCGTGGAAAAGCCAAAAAGACTCCGGGGAGCATGAAGCGGTAATGTATAAAGTTTATTTAATATTTACAGCAAGGTTGCTATACAATACAGCCCTTGCTGCACGATATTCGAGCCGCGTAATAGGCCTGGTAAACGAGCTCTGATATAGCAGATCGGCAAGCGTTTACTTAAGTGATTGGGCCGTTTAATACGTCTCTTAGAAACCCGTCAGGCAGGTTAGCTCAGTGGTTAATTGCGTAAGGCACTACGGGCATCACATTTGCATAAATTGTGTAACAGTGTTGTAAAGGTGCTGCAGTATGAAGCCCATAGCCCTCCTTTTTTTCTGTTTCTCAAATCAGGTCCTGCTTTGTGCTGTGCCAGTTATGTTTGTGGCTACCAGTTTAATATATCATAAATGTGTATAAAAACAAATGGCGGTTTTGGTGGTGTTCAAGTACCAGATACGTTTCTTTCTTCTCTTTCCACCAGGTTACGGGCTGGGCTTTGTGACCGGTGTGCAGTAACAGAGGAGCACATGAGGAAGAAGCAGCAGGAATTTGAGAATATCAGACAACAGAACCTGAAACTAATCACAGAACTTAGTGAGAATCCTCTTCCCTTTTAGTAGACTTCCTCATGTAGTGTAATATGCACACTGCACTCTTAAAAGGTTTACATTACATAAAGTGCTAAACCACATAATTATGAATTAATGCAACTTAAATCTTCATCTAAAGACAGTTTTGAAAATCAGGCTGTACTGCTGCCCGTTTAAGCGATAAAGACTGGATGTCAAGGCTTATATGCCAGTTTTTTGGGGGTAAAAAATTTTTGTAGTACTCAATTTGCTCAATTTTTTTTCTTGCTTTTTTTTCATACCACTTTTCTGGTGTAGACAGTGTCCTCCTTTTCATACAACGTGGAGCCAAAAAATTTATGGAGAATAATGATTAGTGCAGGCCTGTAATTGTCACAACTGGACAGTACCCTTCATCTTTTCAACTGGGTCTTGACCCTACATATACTAGGACTTTTTAGTCGCTCCACCGGAGTACTCCTTTAATCTTGTAGGACTCCTCAAGTTAAATATTTTCGCACATACATTCATTAAGCAAACTTGCCTCCTTCTGATATACTGCACTTTTCCTCCCATTGTTAAGAGTTTGTCTAGGTTAGCAACCACCGCCCTGCTTTACCAGCAGTGGTCCGACTGGTATACTGTATATTGCAACTACTGCTTTTAGAGCAGAGTGGTGCTCTGTAGCCTAGACAACAAGCTGCCAACTATGAGCAGGAAAGATTGGGAGGAGGCTAGTGGGCAAATTTGCAAAAATATTTAACTTGCTAAGCCCTAAAAGTTTTACTATTAGCTGTGAATGTAATACCAATTTAAGTATTGATTAAAACAGACCCTCTATATGTGTTTTCCATTTTATTTGTTTTTAGTACTTGAAGTGCCAACCCTTCTAATATAAGTTTGTGTTCTGTTGTGTCAGTAGAGAATGGTGTGTATGCAATGACTTTAAAAGCCATAGTTAAGTTCTCCTTGTCTGTTATCTCTTACTACAGTGGATGAGAAGAACACATTACAGGATGAAAACAAAAGGCTTTCAAAACATCTTGAGCACATGCAGAAGGCAGCCGAGTGAGTATTTAATTCCAGTGATACACATAGGACACTTCATTCTTGTGATTGTACCAGATAGTAATCTAAGCTACACCATCAAAATAATTGCAAATCATGCAAATCTCCTACTACCACCCAGTACTTTCAGAATGTATACACTTGTTATTTTGTTAAAATGCCACCCAGTACTTTATTCTCATAAGCACATTGTATGCAGTTTTGCACCAGAAAATCTTTAGGGAAAAAAACGTATGTCCCGCACCCCTTTCACGGGCCAGATTTAGTACAGCTGGTTGGGATTACCAAAGCAGGGGAAGCTCTGAAGCAGGTATAGCTTTTTACCTGGTTTACAAAGTTCATATGCTGACTTCTCTGCTCAGTAAGTATAGTGGTAACATACAGTATCTCCCTGGGTTTTACTTGAAGACAGTACAGGGAAAGAGCTGTAATGTAAACGCAGTTGCCTGACTATTGCCAACTATTGCCTGGCTAATAAATGTGTATTGATTTCCCAACTGGGGGATAGAAGGATTGGGGATATCTGATTGCAACATGACTGATCCTTTATGCTTAAGGTAGATAAGATGCCACCAAAGGTGTCTAGCAGCAGCTTATTCCCTTATCCCTATTGAGAATGCATGCACTTTCCACTAAGCATGCAGTTGTGTGGAGGTTGGCAGGTGGAGGGAGGGCGTGGGCGGAACACCTAAGATGTATGGTGACCACAACATATATAATCTGTCTTATTGCTGGCACCTTCATTTCACACACTTTTTATGCTGCTTTCTGACATAATACAAGCATCGTGCCCCACATATTCATTCTGGTTTCATTTGAAAGCTAAGAAGTCTACATTTATATTCATAGTGACTATGCTATTTCTGCCACTAGAATATAACATATTATTTGGCATTTAAGTTTAAAAATGTATACTTTAATATTTAGATCAATGAAAAAAATACATGAAGAGGTTGCAGATGTTGATGAAGGCATTATCCCCGATTCACCAGTCGGTTCTTTTCCCCCAAGTGTCGTCAGCAGGATGCGTAGAAGAAAAGCAAACAAACATGTGCGGTATACAGAACATACACAGGATGAATCCAGTGCAACTGACTGTGCAAATGGTAAGTAATATAAGGTCTCGCATATAGAGGCCAAGGAGGATTTGTTATAGCATATGTCTTGTGTATGCACTGTGCGGCATCTATCAATGTATATGTTGAACATATATAGTTCCTATTGATTCTCAGCTGAATGTATAGAAAAAAGAGAATTTTTTTACTTGGGTTTCGATTAATAAGTCTATGGATATGTTTGGCCTTTACATTGGAAGCACAAGATCAGAACATGGGCTAACTTGAAAGTTTACTTAAAAGGGCCCAAAAAGTCACAAATGAATGATAGTGTCTGACCAGCTAGCCGATCGTTTGTTTTCTAAATAGTCACTATAGTGTCCTCGTATTGTTCCATTCAAGTGAATGGCACCAAGCTGTATCACTGCACACAACTGGAACCGAGACTAAGGACAGGTGTAATGCAGTTTTTGGAAGAAGGCAGACATACTTCTCTAATCCTGGATTAAGATTTTAAAAGTGGTGTTTGTTATAAATTATTATTTTTTTCCTCGCATCCTTAGTTTTGAGAGCAAGGCCCTATTACATGTAGCGATTATTGTGTAAAGGTTTGCTATAACTATCAACCTCTAGTGATTGATTTAGTAATGACTGAGGTTATTACATTCACAGTTTGCTGTTATGAACGATCATTTTTGCATTTTTTTTTTTGGTCGCTAATAGTTTCTCAGGACAGCATGTTTTATCTGCACAGACTTATTAGAAGAACAGATATGCGAACTACCAAAAACAGTTTTTCGACATGTTGAAAGACAACGATTAATGACTTTTCTTTTAATGTTTGATTGTTGGGTATTACATGGGCAGATAGTCGCTCATTTTCAGTTGTTATAGGGAATTTTTAAACAATAAGGCCCTATTACACAGCGTGATAATAAAAATTTGCTGTAACAACAAAAAATGAGCGATTATCTGCCCATGTAATAATACCCAACAATGAAACAACAAGAGAAAAGTCATCAATCGTTGTCTTTTAACATGTTGAAAAACTATTGTTGGTAGTTTGCATATATGTTCTTCTAATAAGTCTTTCACAGATAAAACCTGCTGTGTGGGTTGTCCTGAGGAACGATTAGCGACCATATAACAAGGCAAAAAAATTTATTCATAACAGCAATCTGTGAGTGTAATAACCTCAGAATCATTATTAAATCCCTAGTATTCACTAGCGATTGTTATAGCGAATCTTTACACGATAATTGCTACATGTAATAGGGCCATAACTCTCTTACAGAATAGGATCCACATGGCAGTGACGCTGCATGCAAGGCATTTGCTTAAGATGTATTTTTACAGTACTGGAGAAACCTGATTCGGGCTAAGCTCACGTAACCAGATTTCTAGACTGGTTTAAGCGTTAAGTGTAGAAGAATAGCTTTAACACGCAATGCAAATTGTCAAGTGGAAAGATTTAGATGAGTGTAAATATGATCGCTTTGCCCAATGCAAATAAAATCTAAAAATACTTAAGTATTTGCCTGTAATAAAACGAAGTGGAATTTTAGAAGACAAGTTAAAAGTAAACACACCAAAATCTAAATGGTAAAAGATACAGGAGATCACTACAGTGATTGATGTAAAACAAGTTGAATACATGAACAAAACCATGCAAAATAGAAAGTATCATGTGGATTATATCATCACACAAAAGCAACTAAGCCACCGGCAGGTCCAGCTTCCCTAGTCCTGGAATCTGGCTATAAAGTTCCTCTCAGCAACACTTAACCCTCTTTTGTGATGTACGGGCAGGGGTATTGCTTGTGGCACAACCCCATTAGGGTTTGTTCACAGTAAGTCATTTCAGGTAAAATTCACACTGATTGTGATGTGTATTTTACCTCTAATTCAGCATGAATTCTGTCTGAAATCCTTTTGACTTCCCAATAAATTTCAAGAGTATTTCTACAATCACTGTGTGTGCACAGAGAAGTTTCAGCATGTAAATTTTATACCTATCTGAATTATGCTGGATAAGTTGACATGTGCAAGTAAACATCCCATTAAAGTCAAGGGGACCCTAGTTTTCTTACTCTGAATTGGCCTTATTCTGTGCTAGTTAAGCACAAAGTCCTTAAATTCGCACTGTGATGTATAACACATTCCCTCCATTTGGCAACATATGTGATTCCTAACATATTTGTAACTCCATTAAAAGCAATCTGTCAGCAACTGGACCCTAACAAAGGTGCTGACAGTGTGTATTAGGTGGCAGCTACTTAGTTAGCAGGTTTTCTTTGCCTTAGGTGTCAGTTCCCTTTTCTCAATATTCAGTGGCCGGCCCCCATTTGCTTTCACACCATCTTCTATGTTCACGCATGCATCAGTAAGACCAGGGCCACATGCTTCCTGTCTTCGCTGCTTGCGCAGATGTTGTACACTGGAGGAGTGCACAGAAACGCACCGTGTCCAACTTAGGGCATTGGCTTCGGTCCCTCAGCGCACTTGCACCACTCCGCCGTTCATGCAGGCGCTCTACACGAGAAGAAAGGAAGCACGCGCTTGTAAAATCACCAACGCACATGTGAACATGGAAGATGGCCCAAGCGGGGCATGGCCACCACTGAAGAGTCAAGGAGAAGAACGTGGTGAAGTGGTGAAGTGTGCCGAAGTGCAGCAAAAGCACTTCACCACGACTCCTTTTTGACTCTTGGTTACAGTAGTAGAAATGTAATTGTGCAGTATCCCCTCTACTAACACCTAAGGCAAAGGTAACCTCCTAACTAGTGAGCTGCCACTTAATGTCAGCACCTCATAACTTTATTATACAGGAAATCTCCCAATGCCTTAAGCAAATTTATCCATAGACCCCTATCATTTTGGGTGTTTTCCATTATGGTTTCCATTGAGCTTATTAGTTTATATCTTTGTGCAATGCCATACAGCAGGATCCAGTTAATAGTGGGTGTCAGTGAGTGATAGGCTAATGGTGCGTTTACACAGAGAGATTTATATGACAGATCTTTGAAGCCAAAGCCAGGAACAGACTATAAACAGAGAACAGGTCATAAAGAAAAGACTGAGATCTCTCCTCTTTTTAAATCCATTCCTGGCTTTGGCTTTAATAATCTGTCAGATAAATCTGTGTAAATGCACCATAAGTGGTATCCATTATGGCTATACAGGTGGTATACATACAGGAGGAAGCACCAATGAAAAGACAGGATATTCTAACAGATATTATAAACTAATGCAATTAACATGTATTGCAGGCACTGGAGCAAGAATATTTACATCCACTCAGGTAAATACTGGAAAAGAAGAGGCCATCTTAGTTGCTGATACTTGTGCATTAGAGTTATCACCTCTTCCAAGTAAGTATTTAACAGCAAAATTCATTTCTAGAACATAACAATAGGTCGTATACCAGTGTGGCTGTAGACGGATACATTCTGCCATTTTATACTGAAATTGGAATATTCACTGGCTCAGTAATACACCCCTTGCTTGGCTTGTTTCACTATCTGGGAACATAGCACTATATTCAAAATACAGAATGTTGATGATGTAATACATATTATTGTCTCCTAAACCTAAATGTGCCTTCAAGCGGTTCCCTGTGTATCCAGTTGCCTTATTCCTTTTTAGTAACACAAGTTTGTAACTTTTTTTTTTTTAAATTACATTCCATGTTCTAAGCAAAAATAAGATTCTCATTCCTGAAACTTTTTAGGCTGCATTCACACGTTCCGGGAAGTTGTCCGTGCTCACGGATCCGTGCGCACGGACAATTTTACAGCCCATTGCTTTCTATTGGGCTATTCAGATGTTCCGTGATTTCACGGATCCGTGATCCGTTCCGTTAAAAAATAGGACATGTCATTACTCGGAACGGATGCACGGAAAGGATTCCCCATAGAAATCAATGAGATCCGTGTTTTTCACGGATGTGACATCCGTGTTCATCCATGAAAAACACAGATGTGATGTAATCCATGTAATTTAAAATGCTTTAACACAGATCCATGAAAAAAAACAGACACGGATACAAAACGGATGAAAAACGGACTGTTTTGCACGGATCACGGAGGTTGCTGTCGGACCACAATCACGGACCGGGAAAAACACTGAACGTGTGAATGCAGCCTTAGTGTTCCTCTGACACTACAATCATACACAATTACACTTGCACTACATCCTTTGTTTGCTACACATAGGGCTTCTTTCCAGGTGTAATCGTGGTTGTGAAGTTTCACATGATATATAATGCTTATGTATTTTATGTTACTCTGATTTCCGTGTAAATATGTTGTACTTGTACTTTTATGTATAAAAACAACTTTATGTTCACTTTAGAAATAATTTTTTATAAAAAATTTTGTTTTTCAGCAGCAAAGCAGGATAATAATTTTACTCCTGAGAAACCAGTCTTTAATTTAGCTGCTGTAGTAGCTGAGACACTTGGCCTTGAAGCTCATATAGAAGAATCTGTAAGTCCTTTGTTTCTCCAGCTTTGTTACGTCGGAGTACTTTTTGGGGAACTCAGGCAAAGGTTCTATTTTATTTTGCTGTATCTGAGCAGATAAAAAGATACTATAAGCAGTAACTTTTTGTCTGATCACATTCTGATAAATAAGTGGAGCATAGACTGAAACCGGACCTCACTGAAGTCAGTAGGATCTCTTGGAATCTGTTGCTCAATGGACCTTCCCGCTCTGTTTTGTGACACTGAACAGAGTCTGCAACAATGGTCCTGAACGGAGCCCAGATACAAGTGTGAACTTGGACTGCTGACTTTCTGCTGTGCCTTTATTTTTTTTTTTTTTTTATGATATCTGTAGACTTTATCAAAATACCCTGGCTGCTATGTCTGTTATATTACATGAGATTAAAGTAAAGGTATCATGTACATAATGTGAATGGGGAATATAACTGTGGTAACATGTTATATGCCAGTTGCTATAAGATACTTTAAATAGCTTGGGTCCATTTACATGAATATTTTAATATTGACATCACCAAAGAACATCCCCTAGACTTTTTTACTTTTGTACATAGTGTTTTGCAATCCACTAACACTGTTTTTGCTTGTGCTTTTAGCAATCCCAGAGTGTACTAAACAATCTAAGGACAAATGCAGGCGCTGTGCAGGTGCTTAGTAAGCATGAGGAGCACTCTCCAAGACACAGTGAGTTAGAGTAAGTCCTGTGTGCGGGTACGATTTACTAACCCAATAATCCAGCTCTCTCTTTGTTGTCCCCTCTCCTTACTTCCACGTCTATGCTTTATGAAGTTGACTTGGTGCACAGTGTCTTCTGCTGTGCTTGGAAAATTGATAAGTGGCTATGATAGTTTTGATGCGTACAACACGTGTTCTGTGTGTGACTAAGAACTGCTTTGCTTGAATTTGATGTAGGGAGTGTGGAGGTGTTAAAGCCTTGCTTCTGTTCTTTAGCAACAGCCAGATGTATCTTTCCACTGAACTGAATTTACAGAACAAGCTTGTTCACAAAGTGCAGCACAATTTTTAAGGGCATGCTTTTTTGTTCTCTTTACTATCTTGTGGTGATTTCCTAAAGCGACATAAAAAAAAATGCCCCTATACTTACCATTTGACGCTTTTCCGGAACACTTTTTTTTTTTTTTTTTCTTCTTCTTTCTTTATGTATAAAGCTAAAGTCAGCACACTGGTGGCTCAATTGCATGTCTACTCATTCAGATGAAAAGCACCTATGTAATACTTGTTTACAACAGCTAGCCATGAGCTGCCACCTTGGTTAATTAAAGGACTGGAAGGGTTCGGGTTTGGAACCCCCTTCTGATATGGCTTACCTAAGCATATGGACAGGCCTTGTACATTAAGACCCCTTTAGTCTGCACAGAAATTTTGAGCATTTTAGTTACTTTAAGAAAACACCATCTAAACAATAGTTACACTTCCGTTTTCTACAGACAAATAGTGATACTGTTTGTTTGCCGTGACTTCATTTAAAATATCATGTTTTTCCTTTATTCATGAATAATAAAATATTCCCAAATGAGGATGTTATTGAGCTCTTGTGCATGTTGCACTTGAATTGAGCAAGCTGGACAAAGGTTACACTTACACAATTGATACAAATGCATAAAGGGAGACTCACATTTAACATGCTATCGGGCTGCAAGCAGCGTTTCACAGGGCAGGATTTATTAGCAGATTAATATATAGTTTGGTTGGAAAAGTTTCAATATGATTCACTATTTAAATCCCTTTTCCTCCTGAGTGTAAGAGACCAGTGGGCAGTCCTAAACAGTGATTGATGGCACTTACTGTATCAATGCGCTTACAAAAAAACTTGGGCAGCACCACCCACTGGACTTTGCTCATCTCATATTGCAATTTGCTATATAATATAATGCTAGTAGGGTAGATTGTACATTCAACTTAAAAGACAATCCCCCCCAATGAAAGGATACACACATGGATGGCACAGTGTACATTTAGAGGCCCCTTTCACAACAGTTAGTGACTCTGTACCCACAATCTGACACCCCCCCCCCCCCCCAAACCACTTGTACATTCGGATAGCTGCTTTTAATCCAAGATCTGTCCTGGGGTCAGTTTGGCAGGTGATGCAGTTATTGTCCTAAACAGCTTTTAAACTTGCAGCCGCATGCCCAACGGGCGTAGCCTAGATTGTGTATGCATTAGGCTGGCACAACCTCTCTGTCCCTCCTCCCCACCCTCCTCCTCATTAGGAATGCTCCAGGCAGATTGTCTCCTATTCCCCACCTGTGTGGGGGGTACATGGGCTGGATCGTTGAGGCACCTGTGCAATGTTCAGACAGGAGAAAATGTTCCAGTGGCATTCCTAATTATGAAGAGGGACGGAGGGGTGGTGCAAAGTTAGGGCACAGATATTCTAAGCCATGCCCATTGGGCACGGGGCTGCAAGTTTAAAAGTTTTAGGACAATAACTGCATCACCTGCTGAACGGACCCCTGGACAGATCTTGGATTAAAAGCAGCTATCTGAAGGTACAAGCTGTTTGGGGGGAGGGTCAGATTGTGGGTACAGAGTCACTTTAATGTTTGATTACTACTTATACAGTGGGCAATGTTTGCTAAAATGCCAGGGCAATGGCATATGTGTAAAGTCATTCTGTACTTATTAGATGTTATGCATAGTGAATTGTATTGTAGTTATTTATATAACATTATTATATGGAAATATTTTAATGTTTATGAAGAGTAATTGCATGTTAAATTATATCTGACATGATTCTATTTTTTAATCCCCCCCCCCCCCCAGTAAAATTGTAAATACTTAGCTGTATAACCCCTCACAGGGCATTTTCTATTGTAAGGATTTACATTGTAGTTCTGTGTGAGTTTCTGCATGTACTATATGTAGACATGAATGCTTCATGGTACAATACAGTGCGAACTCACTTATGTATTTCTTTGGCACAGGTTCACTGAGAATATACAAAGTAATTCACATGAATTGGAATGGGATTCACAGCAGGTTTCTCCAGTGTTTGGGATGGCCACTTCTAAAGCTGAGACCACTGCCAAAACAGACACTAGCACTTCTGTCCACAAACTTCCCTCTACAAATTCTGTCATTAGCCAATGCTCTGGTAACAAGCGTCAGTCCATGAACAGGAGCCCAAATGACTCTGTGATCAGCGGGATGAACACTACTGATGCTTTTATGAGCAAAGACCATATGGGCCATGAGATCTATAAGCAAACTGCAAGCAGATGTGGCAAGCGGAAAAAGGTAGAAAGTGAAGGGGAAGCACACTGTGAAACTGCATCTGTTAATAAAGAGAATGATTTCCCCTTAAAGAATGCCAATGGCAGCAGGGATCTTTCCCTTGACAAGCCCCTGGATCTCTCCGATAGGTTCTCAGGATTGTGCCCTCAGGAGAAAGGACAGGAAAATCCTAGAAGCAAAATGAAGCAACCCACCATACAGGAAACCTTAAGGTCAGGTCCCAGAAGTAATTCCTCTATAGGACTAAATTTCCAGGGGAGTTATTTTCAATCCAGGGAGGAATCATCACATCAAACAGCAGATCATAAAAAGGCAAGGAAGGGGGACAGCTCTGAGAACTGGGCACAAGATGATGACGAAGGCAAAGAGGATGGTAGCCAGCTGTTTGAGGAAATGGAGGTATTTTTTTCACTTATGCTAAAAAAAAAAAAGGCTGATATATTGTTAAATCCTGTTGGTCAAGTCTTTACTGCAAACCTAGCACTTAAAGGGGTGGTGTTATGAAGAAAGCTAGTTCTATAGTGATGTATTATGTTAAAGGAGAAGTCCGGCAATATGTTTTATTAAAGTATTGTACTGTCCCCGAAAAGTTATACAAATTACCAATATAAACTTATTACGGGAAATGTACATAAAGTGCTTTTTTTCCCTGCACTTACTACAGCATCAAGGCTTCACTTCCTGGATAAAATGGTGATGTCACGATCCGACTCCCAGAGCTGTGCGGGCTGTGGCTGCTGGAGAGGATGATGGCAGAGGGATGCTAAGGGCCCTATTACACCAACAGATTATCTGACAGATTTTTGTAAGCCAAAGCCAGAATGGATTTGAAAAGACGAGGAATCTCAGTCTTTCCTTCATGACCTGTTCCCTGTGTTTAGTCCATTCCTGGCTTTGCCTTAAAAAAAATGTCAGGTAATCTGTTGATGTAATAGGGCCCTCAGTGTCCCTCCAGTACCCTGTGTCCCCCTGCCATCATCCTCTCCAGCAGCCACAGCCCGCACAGGTCTGGGAGTCAGGTCGTGACATCACCATGTTATCCAGGAAGTAAAGCCTTGATGCAGTAGTAAGTGCAGGGAAAAAGTACTTTATAAGCATTTCCCGTAATAAGTGTAAATTGGTAATTTGTATAAATTTTTGGGGGTAATACCTTACTTTAATAAAAAAAACTTGCCAGACTTCTCCTTTAAATGAAACAATTGACTTATATAGACTCACTAATCCCCCCCATGTGCGGCTTGATTTCATTACCTGTTGCCCTTGGTAATGGCCCTTCAGGCATCCACTTTCATAGGATACTCATTTTTCTTTCAGTCCCAGTCAGATAGTTAGTATGGTTGAAAAAAGACACGTGTCCATCAAGTTCAACCAAGGAGGGGATGAATGATGGGTAGATTCTATAAATATGCTTTTTTTTTTTTTTTTTTTTTTTTTTTTTTTCATAATGCATGACAATATTCTGCTGACATTGTGTGCTGTTCTGTAGTCTATTATCTATGAGTACACCCAGATCCTTCTATACCAGGGGAGGGGAACCTCCGGCCCGCGGGCCGCATCCGGCCCCTGAGACCTCCCGATGCGGCCCGCAGCTCCCCTGTGATGCGCGCCGCTCTGGAGGAGGAAGGAGCCGGCATACACAGCATCCTGTGACAGCTGCCGGACACAGGAGGATGCTGTCTATGCCGGCTTCTTCCCCAGCAGAGCGGCGCGTGTCTTCAGTCTCCTGCAGGCCGCGCGCGATGACGTCATTTCATCGCGCGCCGCCTGCAGGAGAAAGACCGGCACAGAGGACCTGGGACAGAAGAGGACATGGGCAGCGTGGGAGCGGAGGTAAGGTGAGTGGGATGTTTATTTTTTTTATTTGGGGGTTAACTAGGCCACCAGGGACATGCCTGATGGGGGTTAACTAGGCCACCAGGGACATGCCTGATGGGGGTTAACTAGGCCACCAGGGATATGCCTGATGGGGGTTAACTAGGCCACCAGGGACATGCCTGATGGGGGTTAACTAGGCCACCAGGGACATGCCTGATGGGGGTTAACTAGGCCACCTGGGACATGACTGATGGGGGTTAACTAGGCTACCAGGGACATGACTGATGGGGTTAACTAGGCCACCAGGGACATGCCTGATGGGGGTTAACTAGGCCACCAGGGACATGCCTGATGGGGGTTAACTAGGCCACCAGGGACATGCCTGATGGGGGTTAACTAGGCCACCAGGGACATGCCTGATGGAGGTTAACTAGGCCACCTGGGACATGACTGATGGAGGTTAACTAGGCCACCTGGGACATGACTGATGGGGGTTAACTAGGCCACCTGGGACATGACTGATGGGGGTTAACTAGGCCACCTGGGACATGACTGATGGGGGTTAACTAGGCCACCTGGGACATGACTGATGGGGGTTAACTAGGCCACCTGGGACATGACTGATGGGGGTTAACTAGGCTACCAGGGACATGACTGATGGGGGTTAACTAGGCCTACCAGAGGCATCACTGGGGGGGTTAACTAGGCTACCAGGGACATGACTTGGGGGTTAACTACAATAGCAGGGCATCACTGGGGGTTAACTACAATAGCAGGGGAACTAGGGGAACAATACTTTGCCTTGCCCTGGGTGCTGCAAACCCAGGCTACTAACTGCCGCACATGGTATGCGGCCCTCGAATGATTTTATTAATGCCCAACCGGCCCTCGACATGAAAAAGGTTCCCCACCCCTGTTCTATACCAACGACTCTCCCAGTGTAACTCCCCCTAGGACATATGATGCATGCGGGTTATTGGTACCCAGGTGCAGAACTTTACATTTCTCTACATTAAATCTCATTTTCTAAATGGAGGGGGAGAAGCTGTCTGGACAATTCTTAGATCATCCACGTGGCCCATAGAAGATAGTGGCGGTCTGCTGCTTCTCCTATTACACGGAGCGAAGGCCAGCATACTGCTCCTATCATTGTTATGATATGAGGGACAGTGTTAAATGCTTTTGCAAAATCCAGGTACACTATATCCACAGCTGCCCCCTATCCAGGCTTCTACTCACCGCTTCATAAAAACATATTAGGTTTGTTTGACAACTTCTTTCCTTGCTTCTAACTATGCTGGTTATCACTTATAATACTATTACCTCCCACATATTCCTGGATGTAGTCCCTTATAAGCCCCTTGAATAGTTTCCCCACAATGGACGCTAAGCTTACGGGTCTATAGTTACCTGGAGAAGTCCTTCAGCCCTTTTTAAAGATCAGCACTACATTTTCCTTACGCCAGTCCCTCGGCACAATACCTGTCAGCAAAGAATCACTGAATATTTCATACAAGGGTAGAGAAATTACAGAACTGAGTTCCCTAAGAACTCTGGGGTGTAATTCATCAGGCCCTGGAGCTTTCTTTTACATTCAGTTTATTTAATTTATCTTGGACCATATCTATAGTAAGCCAGTTCAATACATTATACTTGTTAGCAGCACTGGCCCCGCCCACCTCAGCACTGGCCCCACCTACATTGCCTCCATCCTCTTTTGTATATACAGAACTGAAGAACCCATTCAATAACTCAGTTTCCTTATGATCCCCAGTAATTAACTCCCCGTCACCATTGTTTAGGGGTCCTACATGCTCTGACCTTGTTGTTTTTGGGAGGGGTTTGCATTAATATATTTGAATAATTTGGGGGGCTTTTGCTATTTGTTGCCATCTGCCTTTCATTGTGATTCCCGCACAGCATCATGTAGCAATATGATGTTGGGAGCCAGGAAAGTGTTCGAATCTTTGCGGCTGTGTCATTACAGTGCTGGGAAGATTTAAACACTTTCACTGCTCGCCACATCATACTTATACATGATGCTGGGCGGGGAAAGAGTCCACTACAGGGCTTACCCATCCATGGCTTCCAGGTTTCACAGAATGTGGGAATAAGCCCTAATTAACATCCCCAGAACCAGAAGAGGATGTTTGTTAAATATTTCTTCACATGTAATGGTTCTGTTTATTGATGTTACGTTCTGATTGTATAACTTCTATAAATCTTATTTAGTATCCTGCAATGTTTACCATTTTTTCCAGGAAACTGGAGTCCTTGTGCCAAAAAGGCCTAGCAGATCAGTGCATAGAGGTTGCAAGCAAGCATCCGTACTACAGCCAAATCCTCATCTTCTACAATCCAGAGACCTGGAGAAAGGTATATAGCATGCTTACATTCTGTTATGTCAGACATATGATACGCATGTTAGTAGGGAGGCCAGTGGTAATAGCTGTCATCTAAATGATCATTTAGCTTATGGCTTCAGACCAAAATTAATAGTAGAATAGAAATATCCATCATTTCAGCAGTTTCATATTTGGCAAGGGTATATGTTGTGGATGAAAAACCTATACAAAGTACTGATACTGAGAGTTAACTACAATTGTATGGCCTGTGACCCAAATACAGCACCAGATATCTACCTATTTGATGGGTAGGGTATCAGAATAAGTAAACTCTATCCGCCTGTTTATGCTTATTGATTCTTTGAGTATTTTAAGTGTTTAAATGTACTTCTAGTGAGAGAGACTAGTTTTAAGCCTATTACTTACAGCAGTAGTATACCACTGGTTGTTTTGATGTGAAAGATATATAGTCAGTATACCCACCCTTGTAAATCTGTAATATAGCTACGTTTTGATTTATTACTTGTAAAAAAAAGTTTTTAAAGCAAATAAATAGTGATCACTGTTACAAAATCTGGAAAGTGGTGTATGGGAAAAATACAGCTTTGCTAATGTTCCATGACGGATCCGCGTCTGAGGAGTATCGTGTAATGCTGAGTCTGTATTTGATATGGTTGAAATAAAGGCTAATTCCTATCTCCACGCTTCTCCTCTGATAATGCCTATCTTCAGATATAATACACTCACAAGACTGTGTTTAAGTATTTACAGTGAACATAAAATAAGTCCTATTAGTTCCATAAAACATTGCATGAAATCTAATAATGCAGCAGCCACTGTTCAGTCTCTAAGTTGAGAGGCACTGATCATATGCACTACTTTTCATGATGTCTGTGAAAGTCTTAAACAAAGGTTTCTCTGTGTCCTGTGCTTTGGAGTATTAGAACATTAGCCTAGATGTCTGCCCTACACGTTTGGCTTGTTCGTGGCTGTTTTATGGCACATGGCCCACCATATGGGCACCATATTGACAGAAGGGGGCATATAGTTGCTCCATGTCATCAGATTTATAAACCGCACCAGGTGAATCACTTTTCTATTAAACACAAAATAAATTTTTCATTTAAAACAATAGCTGTTGTTTGATACATAATACAATGGCTGGTGATTTGGTTGCCAAATCACAGCCGTTTATACATAGCGTGTTTTCCTGAAAATAAGATTCCCTCCTAAAATAAGGCACCCCAGCTACTCTACCTTTTAGTCTAAAGTAAAGCATGTGTTTCTCTGTTGCAGATATATATATTGCAACCAGAGATACACATGTAACCGCTGATCATATCTGGATATTTATTATTATTATTATTATTTTATTATTATTATTTTATTTTTATATAATTATTATTTATAATATTTTATTTTCCCCCACTTGCAAAAGTGCATGTGCAGGACCCGCTGTTACAGAGAGACAGGCACTCTAACTCTGCATGCTACCGAAATCCATTGGTTTTCCCAGTGCAGTTATACAGTTACAGTAGCTAGTCTTATTTTGCATGTCTAATTTTGACTTGGCCACACAAACTCTATAATGGTCATTGTTAAAGATGAAACCTTAAATGCAGTATTGTTTTCTTTTTTAGATATTGCTTCTGTAGAGAATGTGCAGTGGAGCATAGACCCAGGAGCAGAGCTTTCTCAGTATAAAATGGACAACACTATTATAGATGGAAAGGTAAGAGCGAAAAATAAATAAATGAAGGAAAAAAATATTATTCAAGTAATAATAGTAGGCATAATGTCATGTCTTTTAAGGATGGCTGCCACGTCAATCCAGAGTTTGAAGATATCGATTACACTTATGTCAGTGAAAGTATGCTGTTAAAGATGAAAAATCAGGACATTGACGATAGCCCTCGTAAGTCATACCTACCTTCACATGTTAATGTAACTCGCATGTCAGGTGACTCTTTGGGATGCTCTTTCCGGTGTGTGTACATGAGGAGCAGCACTACTTCCGAACATTCTATCACTAGTAGATGGCATTTTACCCCATTGTTATCCCTAGAGATGAGTGAACCATGCCGAGGTCAGGTTCATACGAACCTAAACCATTGGCATTTGAATCCTGCCGTCTTCCTTTTTCCATGGGGAAGGGAGGGACAGACAGAGTTCCGCCTGAAAAACAAGGATACAGCCTATGATCTAGGCTGTATTCCTGTTTTCCAGGAGGAACTTAGGCTGTCTCCACCTTCCCCACGGAACGGGAAGACAGCAGGATTCAAATGTTGTTAGTTCACGTTCGTACGAACCCGAACTTCAGATGGTGTTTGCAAGGGAGCGGAACCATGCCTAGTCTGCTTTCCTTATGCTCAGCTACAGTGTGGATGAAGACTAGTCCCTGTTCTGGCTCCTATACATGATATCAACACTTAAAACTGGACTTTTCCTCACTGTAGCAAACATTTAAAAGTTTCCAGAATAGTATGTAACTAGTGCCCGTTTAGATCTATTAGGGTTTCTTATATTCATTTGTACTATTGATTTCTGCAAGGTTGTTTGCAATGACAGCTACACTTTAAGGGTAAATTAACACATACGGAGTCCACAGCGGATCTCACGCTGCGCACTTTGCATTTAAATCCGCTGTGGATCTCAGCACTGTAATGGTCTATGGCTCTGCATTCCGGATTTTCATTCCACTGCAAAAATGTAGTCACTGCCTAGATAACTACTGTAATTAGCTGCCAGAATTTAAACAGTTAATGCTTACCTGCCGGTGCATCCTTCTGCTTTTCAGGCTCCCGGCTCACTAATGGCCCGTTCAGCCAGATCAGTGGTTGTGGCGGACCAGCATACTGTTTGGCTGAGCAGGGAGTCAGAGAAGCAGGTGGGAGCACGGGCAGGTAAGCATGATCTGTTGAAGGTCCCTCAGCTGAACAAGAACTTGGCATGCAATTTAGTTCTGCAGATTAGGACAAATGTTTCACTCAAAAGCCCATGGTGTTTCATGCATAGGAGAAAAAATAAGATCCTAACGTGGTGGTACCGTTACCCTGCTTGGTTACGCTCGTTCTTCCCCTCTGTGTTGTACCTGTGCTAGAGATGCTCACCTGCATCTGGGAGTATGCTGCATATGCGGTGGAGTTGTCCACGTCTTATACTGGTTCAAATAATTGAATTATACAATTCTCTAACAGCTAGCTCCGTTCTTGTCACAGCTAAGATTGGTCTCCTCTCCATGATCCCAGACTCAGTCTCTTCAGTCAAGAGGGGACTTCTTCGCCACTTTTTGACTGCTGCTAGAGTGGTACTACCACGCCATAGTCTTCCACCTCCCCATCTCTTGCAGAATGGGTATCTGAGGTTAAATACATGGAAGAGATGGTGGCGGAGGATACCAATCATAATGACAAGTTCACCCACTTTTTTTTTTTTTTCTCCCTTTCATGTTTCTTTTCTACTAGTCAATGGTCTATTTGCTCTCCTTGACCAATGTTTCTTTCTATGGTTATGATCCTAATCTAAGTGAGAATCTCTCATTGATGATTGCACTATTATGTGACCTATTTGGTTATTGCTTATTGAAGAATCCTGTTCTGCTACCTCTCCTGGCCTACACTCTGGGCAGTAAGGCATCAAGGCTTTAAAAGGAATAATGGTTTAATACAATAAGGGTAAAATACAAAATAACAAACAGTGCAAATAGCCAATAGTAAAACCTTCCTCCAGTGTCCTAAGAAAATACATGCATTAATATAAAGACATAAAATATCTATATACCTAAAAGCTATATCCCTAGGAGCTATATCCACCATAAAAAAGGTCCTATATTTATATGAAAAGAACCTACAACCACACCAACACACACCTGCAGTTCCACCCCTGACTCCGGTAACATCCGTCCTTCTTTGACAGATCCTCCAATCAATGGGTAGTAATGCGATTTCTGTGATCTCCCACATTCCAGTGGGCTGCTTGTCACCTTCCTGCAGGTGGCGCTCTCGCTCTTTAAATCAGTCCTTGTCCTTCTGTTGACCCTCTGTGACTGAGCTGCATTTGTTCCTCAAGGGTGATAACAGCTGCCTTTGATCCATTGTGAGCGGCTCCGCAGGGGCTGTTCATCTGCCTTACGCAGGGGCTGTACATCTGCCTTACGCAGGGGCTGTACATGATCCCAGTAACAACAGAGCTCCAGGATGACTTGCATGTTATCACCAGGGTGTGATGTTTATAACAGTCCATTCAATAGCTTCTTGATAGCATCTGTTTAACCACAAACAGCTCCATACACACTCAGGTGCTATTCCAGGTTTGACAGGAGCCCCCCTGGAGAATGCTAGCTTTTCCACACAATCTCAGCTGCTCCCATCAATCTCAGTCCATGATATTAAATAAAGTTTAATATCCTCATATGGGGCATCTTTTATGTTGGTTCCAACACTTATTATCGTTATTTGTATACATTCTCGCAGCGGAATTAAGATTTGCTGAGAGAAAGCAGAGCTATAGGCCATAACAGTACCGAGTATCGCAGTGGATTCCACTGGAAAGCGCGCATTGTGAAATCCGCTGCAAACTTGGAATGTGTGAATCTACCCTCAAGGCATTTACTAGGGAAAACTGATTGATGGCCAGTCCACCCCCAAGATCAGCTGTTTCGATGAGTGCCAGCATAAACACAGTAAATTGAGCAGAAAACAGTTGGCTTCATTTACTGTCTAGTGCCATGCTGGTTACTCCAGCTCAACATTAAATGAATGGGAATAACCTAGCATAGCCTCTTCACCGGCTTCTAGTCCAGTGTTTACATTGTGCATATCAACCAGCTGATGGGCCATCAATTCGTTTGTCCTGGAAAACACCATTAAGTTGATGGAGACCCTTTTATACTGTGCTGATACGTGTCACACGATGATAAGTTTGGTGTAACGTCTTATCATGCAGATGAGGAAGATAAAGCACATGACAGTTTTGCAGAAATGTTTGACAAGACAGAATGTGACGAGTATGTGTCATATGCCCAAGAGAAAAACCTTTCACAGAGGTTGGACTTTGAGGAAGGACCTGATGGAGCTGGGCAGCACAAGAAAGTATCCCTAAATGGGAGAGGTAAGTGATTCTTTAGACAGCTGCTTGGTTATCTGGTATAAACATGTGAGCGTTTTATTAAAGCGACTCTGTATCCACAATCTGAGCCCTCAAATCACTTGTACCTTCGGATAGCTGCTTTTAATTCAAGATCTGTCCTGGGATCCTTTTGGCAGGTAATGCAGTTATTGTCCTAAAAAAATACTTTTAAACTTGCAGCCCGTGTTAAACGGGCGTATCGGTGCCCTAACTTTGCACCACCCCTCTGTCCCTCCTCCCCACCCTCTACATTATTAGCAATGCCACTGGAACATTTTCTCCATGCTGAACATTGCACAGGTGCTTAATAATCCAGCCCATGTGCTGGGCTGACATAGCTGATGAATAGGAGACAATCTGCCTGGAGCATTCCTAATGATGTGGAGGGTGGGGAGGAGGGACAGAAAGGCTGTGCCAGCCTAATGCATGCGCAATGACTGTTGGGCACGGGGCTGCCAGTTTAAAAGTAGTTTTTTAGGACGATAACTGCATCACCTGCCAAACGAACCTCAGGACAGATCTTGGATTAAAAGCAGCTATCTGAAGGTACAAGTGGTTGGGGGGGGGGGGTGAGATTGTGGGTACAGAGTCACTTTAATGCAAATTTAGTGTAGGGTCAATGGGTGTCCCCCCCTTTTCCTTCTTCCGTACATAGATAGTGGTGTATGGGATATGATGCAATTCTGTATACAGCGAATATGTTGGTAAACAAACATATAGTTGCTCAATTGAGGTCAAAGGGACGCTCGTGGTATCCACTGCATGAATGGGAGCCTACCTGCCATGCATACAGAACTGTAAATGCACTTTTAGCCTGTTTACTATGCTGTTTTGTTTAGGGAACCAAGGCAAAGGAGAAGCTTACCAGAAGCAGAAGGCATATGTAGAGCCCTACATCCAGGATGCGGAAAGGCAAGTATATAAATGTTTTCCCTAAATCCCTATATAGGTTATACAAAAATTGCAGAAAAAATAAAATAAACATGGTTACAATGGTAAATTCTTATTAAACAGGGAATCAGACATTAGACACTGTTCACTATCAGCAGGACTTGTCTCAGGTTTTACTAGTCTCTTCTGTGTCCTTCTCCTTGTGACTTCCCTTACTCTTCTGCTATTTTGGGTCTTGCAGGCTGTTACCAGCACTTTCCCTTCATGGTTTCTTGGAACAGCACATGTTCTTTAATTTATAAATGAAGACTTCCAAATTATTTATGACCCCCACTAGTAAGCCAGTTCTCTTGTAAGTGAAGGCAGTGTACCGATGCAAGACTTGATAGATAACATTTCTCTAACAATTGGCAAACATGGTCACAGGTCGCCTGTAACCCAGATTATTCAGCGATTCAGGAATTTATAAATATCATGTGTATATGTGCAGATATAAAGCGAAGCTGTCGGCTCAGATGTCGAGGAGGCTAGCAAGCTGCAGCATGTGTCAGTATGGGATGCACCTGGAATAGAAACAGACTGTAGCACCCAAAAATCTTCACAAATATAGTGTCCTTTATTTCATAGAACATTTGCACCATCTCAACCTCTGTTAGGGGTCTGGTTGTTTGGTTAATTAACCCCTTAACGATGCATGGCAAGTATACCTGTCTTCTCACTGTTAGGAGGGTACAGAGAGGGCTCACTATGTGTGTCCTCTCTGTACTGAGCCGATCCCAGCTATCAGCATTTAACCATTTATTGCTGTTTAATTGCCATTTATTTGCCTCTTTTAAAACTGTGGCATTTTAATGCTGTAAAAAGCCATCATTGATGGTCCAGTGTGGTGATCAAGCTGATCAATTGTACTTGCTCCCAGCAGCAATCATTTACTATGGACTTACTAAAAAAAATACATATTTGCGACTGTCACATACGGAATCACCGTGTTCAATAATTAAATTACCACATTCATATTAAACTGCCAAAGTGCAAAATTGTAGATTTTTGGTCACATCACATCCAGAAAATTTTGAATAAAAAGTGATCAAAAAGTTGCATGTACACAAGAAAGATGCTGGTAGAATGCACACATCATGGTGCAAAAAATGACACCTTAAAGTGGCTATCGTTTTAATCGTACTCGCTTAGATAACATGTCAGCTTTACCACATGACGAATGACATAGAGACTGAACCCCCCTATTCACCCCTAGATTAAAAACATACCTTTTTTTTCCAATTTCACAGTGCAAATAATTTTTTTTCTATTATGTTTTATGAAAAAAAGGTCAGTCTGTCATTGCAAACTAGAATTGTCTCAAAAATTAAGAGCTCATATGAGTCTGTAGGTGAGAAAATGCAAGCGCTATGGCCTTTTAACTCGAGGAGGAAAAACAAGTGCAAAAACAAAAATTGACTCTGTCCTTAAAGGGCTACTTTTGCCTCCAGATGTTTTGCTGGACTTTACATACTGAAATGTGGACAAACAAATAGTAGACCTTAACCTCTTAATTGAGCATATAGTTGTAGCATATAGAGCATGCTCATAAGCTAAGCCCACACTATATGGGGTGGGTGTCAGCTGTATGTTACAGCTAACGCCTACTTGCCTGCTACTACTGGGTACAGTCTTCAGTCCGATACCAGTAGTTCAACCCTCTGCATTCTATGATCAATATCAATTGCAGAATACAGAGATTGATCTGACAGGTGCTGGACCTGTCAGAGGTTTAATCGACACCCCTGCAGCAAAAAAAATAGGTTGTTATGGTTACTGGAGGGCTATACAGTGGTAACTTGGTTTAAGAGCTCACAGTTTTTCAAAATTGTGACTTTGTTTAAGAGCATTGCTTTGGTGTAAGAGCTTCTGTGCTGGGTGGCGTGAGTGGAGGAGGGGCATGGTCAGCATAGCGAGTCTACAGCCCTGTACTCCGACCATGGAAGTCTCCCTCACCCTCCAAATCATAGCAGATCAACCTTGGGCTGGGGCTCACATCCGAGGACAGGACTAAGGAGGTAATCTCTCCATAGCTGTAACCTCTCTCTCTCTCCCCGGACAGAGAGTGCTGCATGTATGTGGCTGTGCCCACATCTGCCCTGCTCATTCCTTCATTCTCCCTGCAGTCTCTGTCAGCCCATTACTGTACAGTAACTTATATATCACATATTCTGCTGTTTCTGAATGTTTGTTTCATTTGTTTTACATGTTGTTCAGAATGGTGTCATGGTGTCTCTGTTGATTGAGTCTGCCTCAGGCAGGCGTAAGTAGCAGTACACCGACCTAATTGATTAATGCTATGCATTGGTATAGCATGGTATAGCATTGATCAGTGTAAACAATGTTTGATACCACCGCATGTAAAAGAAAAAAAAAAAATATTGATCCCGCATGGTGATCGGCGTAAATGTAAAGTGATTCCAAGTGCCAGAATTGATGATTTTTTTTGGTCATAACATCTATCAGTTAAAATGTCCAAACTACAGATCACTGCACAAAAAATAAGCTCCGTAGACGAAAAAAATTACACGGTTACAGAAGTCAGAATATAGCGATTCCAAACCATGTTCGTCCCCCCCCCCCTTAAATTTGAAAATTTTTAAGATTAGTAGAAAAACACTAATTATACTGACCTAAAGAATTGGGATACCCATCAGTTTTATTGCAAATTGAATAATGTAGGGAAAAAAATCCCTTAAAGGGGTATTTCCCTCAAACATATCAAAAAATATGTTGCTGCCCCTTGTGAGACTAACCATTCATTCTATACTTGCTATTATCTGTTCAGTTTCCTTCCCCAGTTCTAAATTACTGGTTTCTGCTGAAGATACAAAAAACTGTGTGTGAGCTTTTGTCTCCCCCTCCCTTCCGAGACGGCTGATTTTAAACAAGTCACTATCTGCAACTTTGTAGCAACTCTGTAATGCTGGGAGGATCACAGAGTTCATCAGCAACTTGACCACAGATTAACCCTCCCAGCATTAGGTGCAAGTTTTTTTTTTTGTTTTTGTTTTTTTTACAATTTTAGCTTAAAATTTTTTTCCCCCTTCTTTTTTTTTTTTTTTTCTGCTTTTGCGTAAACCCCTCTAATGGCTCATTTATATAGGAGAGAAAGGAATAACATAGCCGGCAGCTCAGGTCACAGACGTTCCTACTAGGCATGCACAGTCAGGCATTTTCCTTTGGATATCAGGTCCTGCCATATCACACTCCTAAAACAGGCCAAATAAGAAATTTTATTAACAGTGATGTAAGCTACATGACTAAGAAAAATGGGTGATTGCAGGTGTGTCGGGAAGACTTTTAAGCTATATAAGAATTTTATCCAAATTTAAGAAATGTTTTTTGTTTTTATTTCTAAATAGGAAAAATTCCGTAGTAGATTATCCTCATATTGAGGTTGTGCGAAACAAGGAAGACAGGAAGAAGTTGTTGGGGCACACTTGTAAAGAATGTGAATTGGTAAGTTCATAGACTGCTACTGTCTAATGCTCAGTTGTATTTCCTCCCAGTATTCTGAGACTGTTTGATGAAAGAGTATTTCATAGCAGTTTGACTGTATATTATAAATATTACAATATGGGTGTATATATGCCAGATACATTTTTATGTCAGAATGGAAGCAACACTACAGAAGTCATAGATATTGCCGGTGCTGGGCCAGGCTTACAAAAGGAGGTAGAATAATTGCCTTGTGTGACACGTACATTGTGAGTTCTGTGACCAAAAAACAAGTAATCCCTTTCGCAGTGGTGTTAATATTCGTTACAGAAATAAATCTTTAAAGCCAGCTTTCCAACATTCAGCACCAACGTTTTGTGGGCAATATAAAAAAAAGGTCTTGCTAATATACTTGTCTTGTGCCACTACTTATGTGAGAAAGTAGTTATGTGAGGTCCATTGTGATATATTACATAACCCTAGAATCCAATCACTGTGCTCTTCTGTAATAATGGATAACACAAAAGTATATATTTTTTAAAACTAATAAAGTTTGCTGTCAGCCTAAATATGTATTCGTATATGTAAAAACTGTATACAAACATTCCAACTGGACCACTTAATTGTTCATTGGAGTTGCCTAGTAAGGTGTTTAAAAATCATAAGGCTACGTTCACACAACGTAAAAGTAGGCAATCCGCAACAACGGACGTACTTTTTATGGAAAGCTATGTTGCGTAGTTTTGTATGGGATCCCGGCCGGAGCATATACACATAGCATACGCTCCGGCCGGGATCTCTCGCAGCGCCGCAAACAACTGACATGTAAGTTTTCCGTAGGAAACCCTGTCAGTGCACACTATGAAGTGAGCGGCTCCGACCAATAGTGTGCTATGGGGAGTTCTGATGCAGGCGCGCGCTGATGCGCCCGGATGAGAACTCTGTGGCAGGAAAGATCATCCGGCCTGTACTGCAGTACCAGCTGGGAGGATCTTTGCAGAGACTGGCCGCTCTGTGACCCGGCCGGGTCACGGAACAGCCGGTCCAATACGCAGTGTGAACATGGCCTAAAGGTGCGTCTCCTGCTATGAGCTTTATGAGGACCTGCTCTGATTCCACTAAACTTGTGTAGTCCTGTTATTGCTTGGATGGTCAAGTTATTTAAATGGCTGCCCTGTGGCACTACATATCTCCTGCAGCAGCCTGGCTGACACTGACTTCCGCCAGTAAAATTGTATATTTGCCAGGGGGTGGGGAGAGGAGGTTAGATTGTGGTTACATTGCCTTGGCAGCTGCAATGTGTGTAGGGTTTGTCTTTGATGGGACAACCTCTTTCATGTTCTTATAGACACACAATATTGAGTGGAAATTAAATATTCAGCTGTCTTTTCCAAGATTTTTGTTAGCAAATCTAACCTGTACATTTTACTAGTATTATGCAGACCTTCCAGAAGAAGAAAGAGCCAAGAAATTGTCAGCCTGCTCCAGGCATCGATTCCGCTACATCCCGCCTAGTACTCCAGAGAACTTCTGGGAAGTGGGCTTTCCTTCTACGCAGACCTGCAAAGAAAGAGGCAAGAGATTTTACTTTGTTAATGAAATGTTCGCAGTGCCGCCATAACTGATACTAAATTCATGTTCTACTCCGAAATGGGGAAAACATAAAATAAAGTTTTTTTCTGATAGGCACTGTTGATCTAAGGTCCATGGCAAGAGGAAGATTGCTGCTGTTTTAGGCACAAAGGATTGCCTAGATTGATATATAGTTGCCCCAAAAGCCAGCCCATCAACTGTTCTTCACCTCTGTGCCTGCTGTAGATGAAAAAGGAGTAGCCATACGGAAGGAGGCACAGAGATGGATAAAAGACACTGGGCTTCTGTAATGGGGAACACCCACTTGGCTTTTGATCCCTTTTTACATATTATGGAAACAAAAAGGCTTATGCCTCAGCACTGGATAGTATTATGGAGATAAAAAAAAGAAAATATGCTCAGAATCATAATGACTAGCCATGGGCTTATTTGCACCCGTTTAACTGGGATGGAGATTTACTAGTAGAAACAGCCTTTTAGTATTCAGTTGAAACTCCGCTTAATGCATTCTTAGGCTATGTTCCCACAGCGTGAGAGACCGGACGTTCTGTGACCCATTCCGTCTCTGAAAAGATCACCCCGGCTGGTACTGCAGTACCGTCCGGATGATCTTTCCTGCCGCAGAGTTCTGATGCGGGCGCATCCGTGCGCGCCTGCATCAGAACTCCCCACTGCACACTATTGAGCGTGTGGCCACAGCCGCTCGCTCAATAGTGTGCACTGACACTGTTTTCTGCGGCCGCTATTCAGTCAGTCCTTTGCAGCGCCACTAGGGTTCCCGGCTGGAGCGTATACTATGTGTATATGCTCTTGCCGGGATCCCATAAAAGATAAGGCAGCGTCTTTTTGTACAAAGTACGGCCATTGTTGCCAATGTGCAACAACGGCCGTACATTTACGAAAAGATACGCTGTGGGAACATAGCCTTAAGCTGAAAATAGGCATAAGAATGATAGTTTGTAATTTTGTCACTAAAAACTACTGTGTCTAGGCCAGATCAAAGGAAGCTTTTGCCAAGGGTTAAGCAGTAAATGATTACTAGAGATGAGCGAACCGGGTTCGGGTTTGAGTCCACCCCAACGTTCAGCATTTGATTAGCGGTGGCTGCTGAACTTGGATAAAGCTCTAAGGTTGTCTGGAAAACATGGATACAGACAATGACTATATCCATGTTTTCCACATAGCCTTAGGGCTTTATCCAACTTCAGCAGCCACCGCTAATCAAATGCCGAACGTTTGGGTTCGGATCGACATCTCTAATGAATACCTATTCTTTGCTTTCCTTTTTAAAGGTTACATTAAAGAGCAGATGTCCCCCTGTCAGAGACCACGGAGAAGACAACCATACAATGCAATATTTTCAACGAAAAGCAAGGAACAGAAGACTTAAAGCACATTGGTCCTCCTTGTGTTTAGTCACTTACTAAAGAGGATTTTCTATTGAATGTGTACAAACATTTTTACACATGCTTTTTAGAGTTTACTAGTGATAGACAAATTAAGGCTGTATATATTTAAATTATGTTTAGTCCTATATGTCTATGTAGCTACAAACCTATTAAAGCCTGAAGACTGTACATGTTGCACTCAGTGGGCTACATGGGATTCATATAGAAAACTTCATTACTGCTGTTATGACATCCAATTTTCTGCAAAGCAGACAGTGTGATGGTAAGAATGGTATACGGTTTAATAATGCTTAGTTCTGTTTAAAAAAAAGCTGCAAAAATATTTAATATGTATATTTTTACTTTTATAAATATGAAAGTTCTTTGTATATTAGCACCTAGTAGGGTGCGATGTTTGCACTGAAAAAATTAATGCATAGAGCTTTACTACAAATGATCTGTAATGAATAAAATGTGCTTTTATATTGTTTTCCTTTTTTTATTTATTGACATGGTTTGGCATCTCAAAGCTGAATACCTAGCTAGTTTGGTGTGTTATATATATATTTTTTTTATCTCTGTTTTTATTAGATGTTTAAATGTAAAACACAGAGTACAACAGGCAAAATTGTTCAAACAACATACAAAAAGGGTAAGACATTGCATAATGAAAAAGTCACACATATCCGGGTGGCAAAGGGCAAGAGTCTCTGGCAGTGCACAAACCAACTCCTCAGGAAAAGTTTGGTGTCTCCTATACAATGATGTAAACCAACAGCAGTGTGTGAGCACAGTTACAGGTTGGCCCACCCAAAAAGTTGTCACTCTAAAACACTAAATCTATGTTCACAGTATTTTGAAATGTTTTTGAGCTGTAAAACTGCAATTTTATACATCAAAACATGGCAGAAAACGTGTATATTTGATTGAACTTAATGGACAGTTGATCATTCCCATTCAGTAAAATTTTATGGAAGAAAAAAAATTAGGTGCTTAGTCCATATTTTATCCATTTACAGTTCAAATCCACCATTTATTTGGGACTTTTAACAAAGTTTATAGCAGCATATCATCTGTAGTATGATATAAATTTGGCACATCTCTATTTTTTTTATTTATTTTTTTTATTTGTCCTGGAACCAATGATTCTAAGGGCGCCTTCACACGTATCAGATCCACAGAGGATTTCATGCTGCGCTTTCTCCCAATTGCCCAGCAAACAGTTCCAGAAAGACTCCTACAGTTTACCAGCGTTAGTTTTGCTGTAACATGCACGGTGGAATCTTTACAGACACGAGCCATTCCAGGTCATGGTCAATCAGTTTTACCTTAGCTGGTCTCTGGTCCAGTTGTAGAAACATCTTGAGGATGATGGATGTGTTGTATGTGAATACCTTGGGAGATATTTGTATTACTTATAAATATAAAGAAACAAATTTCACAATGTGAGCTTTACTTAGAATCTGTAACATGTAGAAATAGTGAAGTGATTGAGTACTTTCTGAATACATATTAACGAAACAAAGATATGCCCAATAAATCAGTGTAACTTCTTCTGCCAGTAGTACCATTTTAGTTTTTCTCTGGTAGGCAGTATAAGCAATTGTGACTTAAGGCCCTATTACACAAAATGATTATCAGCCATTATGGCCAATAATCATTTCGTATAATAGAAGACAACCATGTCGGCTGATTGTGGTCTGTCATTGTCTTTTAACATGTTAACGACTTAGATAGCATTGATCTGCTGCTGTCACTCTGTGTAATAGGAGCAGCAGACCACCGCTATCTTCTATGGGCTGCCCGGACGATCTAGTAATCACCCGGGCAGCCCTTCCGCAGCTGCCTATGGCCCCCCTGCACTTACTCACTTGCTGTCGACACGTGTAATAGCGCCAACAGTGAGTTGACAGCGCTAGTTTGCTCCTCTGTCGCCCCCATGTAATAGAGGCTTTAGTCAACATATCCATTACACAATTATTCCCACAGTATGTTTACGGACCATGCTGCATTCTTATGTAACTCAAGCACTTTACATTACATAGAACTTTTTATTTGCACTGCCCTGCAATGACACCACTTTGCCCTTTTGTCACTCATGCTGTATTAGTCTGTCCTCAGGTAGCCTCCCTGAAGTGCCTGTTACAGGATCTTCAGGTCCTGTATCCTGCTTTCTCCAGGCAGCATTTTATTCACCCATTAGAATAATACATTTTCTTTCTCAAACATTGTAATACATAGGACACAAGTATTAAATCCTGTCATGTTCAAGTGACAGCAGACACATGGTAAAAATAGGCAAAGAAAAGGTGTCTGTAGGTTCTAGCTTGCACATGACTTTTCTCGTGTGTCTTATTGGGGGACACAGATACCATAGGTATAGGCTGCTGACACTAAGAAAGAAACAAAGGAAGTGACTCCTCCTGAGCAGGATATACCCGCCCACAGGCACTGAGGTAAACCAGTTTGGCTTAGTGTCAGTAGGAGGCAGACACAGGTCTGAGTTCTCCAGACCAGTTTCTTCCTTTTTATGTTTAGTTAGTTAGATTTTCTTTTCACTTCTAGGTCCTATGGATTCTTGGGCACGGTGGGTAATCTAAAACTCACCCTGAGCCCCCCACTATGCGACCAGGGAACAGACCATAAATGTAAATGTGCTGTGACCCCTCAGTCGCCACCGACACCATGACCCCAGATCAGTCTGACTATCTGGTCGCCTTTCTGCGGACTCTGTATCCGCACAGCCCCTTCCCGCCTCGCCCCCCAAAGCTTGGCGTGTTAAGGTGAGGCACCCACCGGCTGAAGACGGCAATGGTAAGTATGGGCTCCCACTTGGGGAGTATATTCCCCCTGGCCTTCCAGGCCGCCATTTTATTCCCATAGGCAACTCTCCCTCCACTTCCTCAGGCAGATGCTCCTCTACCGCCATATTCGGGGTCTCTCCTCAGTCAGTAGCAGCCCAGCCCCTCCACCATTTTATTTTTATTTGTGTCTCTCCCTGGGTGCCATGGGTTGCACTGTGAGGGATGTTCCTTCCCTGACTGGGTGCTGCGCAGGCCGCAGCTTCCTGCACTTTTCCCTTCATGTGGTTCTAGAGACCATACTAAAGGATGCTCTGCCCCTTTTCCCTAAGCCCCGCCCCTTACCGGGTGCCGCGGCATTCTGCCCCCTTTTTTCCTCTATTGTAGCTCTCCAGAGTACACACTCCCGGTATGCCCCGCCCCCTTTCGGGCGCTGCGCGGCCCGCTTCATTCCTTTTTATTTTGTTTGGCTCCCACTGGAGCCTGTGCTGGGGAGGCCCCGCCTTCTCCAGTAGGCCCCGCCTCTTCTGGGTGCCGCGCAAGACGGAGAATTGAACCCTTTTTACAAGCTGTAAAGCCTGCACTGAAATGCCCCGCCCCCTTTCGGGAACCAGGCGGCCCGAAGCATCCCACCTTAGTCTTACTTGTGTCTCTCTGTGGAGCCTTCACTGTAGGATGCCCCGCCCCTTTTCGGGTGCCGCGGACCGCGGCATCCCCCCTTATGGCTCTCTCTGGAGCCTGCACTGAGGGATGCTGCTTCCCCCCCTCCCCTTGCCACATGTGTGTATGTGTGTGGTCTCCTGATGGAGCTACCACACACACTGCTCTCTATTCCCAGCAGCTTGGGACAATTGATGCATCTCTCCTGCCACCTACTGGTGGAAGTGATAATTACACCATTACATATAGGAAAATGGCTTGCATCAGGTTTTATTATGTCCTAGGTTCCTTGCACTGTTCCAGCAACCCTTAGGCAGCAGATCCAGAATTTTTGGTTCTGGTTGACCCCTCTGTGTCAGATTTTATATATATACTATTACAATAATACATATATACAACCACATGCACAGAGACACATTCGCCATCAGATAGTGTTTCTGTGCCCTCAGAGAGATCCTTCTGCTACATGGTGTCACAAGTAGGACGGAAACAGACACATTACCCGCTATCAGACGGCATATCTGTGCTCTGAGCAGAACCCTCTGCTACATGGTGTCACGCAGGAAACAACCAGACACATTACCCGCTATTAGGCGGCGTATCTGTGCTCTGAGCAAAACCCTCTGCTACATGGTGTCACAAGTAGGACGGAACCAGACACATTACCCGCTATCAGGTGGCGTATCTATGCTCTGACCAGAATCCTCTGCTACATGGTGTCACAAGCAGGACACGAAACCAGACACATTACCGTTCCTACTGTGTTCTCGGGGCAGAATCCTTTGCTAATTGGTGTCGCAAACAGGATATGGAACCAGACACATTACCTCTTACTATGCGGTGTTCCTGTGCTTTCACTACAGAACCCTCTGCTACATGGTTTGTCATGCAGGTTATGGGACCAGACACATCACCCATTGTCAGTCGTTGTTCCTGTGTTACTCAGAGCTTCCCCCTCTGCTACAGGACATCATAGGTAAAACACATATCCGGTCATTCACATCACCCATTAGCGGGCGGTGCTTCAGACCTGCCTCTCATCTTCATGAAATAGATTCCTTTACATAGAACCGGACACGCTACCCCCTCCCAGATGGTGGTAAAAGGTTATTCAGAGCTTTGCCCTCTGCTGCATTATATGGATACAACTACATTACCTGTAGTTCAGTGTGCACAGATTGGGGTATTCGGTTATACGATATAACACCTTCCTCAGGTCCACTCACTATACTGGTGATACAGGGCATTTCTCGTGTCCAGTTCGCATTTACGTTGGGACACAGCCCTGATCTCTTCCCTGCTCCCAGAGCACACACTGTAGACCTATGTTACATGTCTAGCTTACATGTCTGACCAGGCACATTACCTGCTTCCAGTCCAGGTATTTGTGTCTCTTGAATGCTGGTCCTCTGTTACTTACTGCAGCTAGTACGCTCGTGTTACACTGTATATTAACTTTTCCTCCTCGTAGGACTTCCATGATCTGTGCCTGTCACTTCAGGGGATCATCATAGGGTAACTTGTTACTACACCATGTTGTCTTCTATATGTTTCCCTTGACAAGTCTCATTACCTGCTCTCAGGCAGCGTAACCTTGGTGTCTTCCTGTTGGGCTGTATCCTTTCTAAAGCCCAAGCATCCTGCTACGTGTCCCACTACACAAGGTACAGAACCCCCCCGCTTTATCTGCCCCTGACTGTTGTACTGTCATACTCTGGTCCTCTAGGTGGCCGGCAGCATACAGATCCGGTCACTATTTCTCCTGGTACTGTCAGGGCGGTTCTTCTGTCCTTCATCTGGGCATAATGGCCACGTACTTGCATTTGTCTCGCTGGCTGTTCCCGAGTAGTATGGCTTGTATTGCTTAAACCGCCCCTTCTGCTATATTGCAGATGGTCCTCAGCATCGTTTGGTCTTAGTTTCTCATGGTGCTCTACTTCCGGTAGCTGGCTTTGGTCAGCACCAGCCACTTTGCCTCTTCTCATTGGTCTGTGTATAGTGAGGCCTCTCGGTTCCTCAGGTAAAACAGTAAAGGGTTTTCTCTACCCCTGGTGTAGGTAGGACATCAACTGCCTACATGACCATCACAGTACTACTGTAGGACTTCCTCTTCTGCATCTGCCTATGGCCAACATAGCAAGTATTTAGTCTTCTCTCTCTCTTAGGCAGCTGCAGTCTCACAGGGTGAACATTCCTGTCTACTGCCTGTACTGTTTTCTCTAATGCCCTCAGCACAGGTGTATGGTCTCTTCGTGGTCTAGCTCCTCCAGGTGTCCTTGCTTGGCCATATGGACTATGGGGCATTGTTCTCATTTCGGTGTTTCGCAGTTCTCCCACATACACCATTACTCCTCTCTGGAGTAATGCACTGTTGTTCAAGACCCCCCTATCCTAGGGTTGGTTTTTTACTACTCAGCAAGGAAATCTTCAAGCAGCCCTTCCCTCCTCCACAAAGTATTTAGTGTAAGTATCCTCCAGATACTTTTTCTGAGGACTGTTATCCGATATAGCTTCCTACAACAGGTGGGTGTGGGTTTCTGGCCCTCACTGGCCTCTATGAGCACTCCTGCTGGCCTTCCTTGTCCTTGGTCTTCTTGTTGACCTGCCATGCTCTCCAGTCGGGGCTCACGGTCCCCTTCTCTTATCTTGTCTCCAATGGGGAGTCCTCGAGAACTTAATCCCTTAAAGGTGTCCTCTCCTTGCAAACAGGGGTGTTCAGGGGCCCATGTCTGGCCCTACCTAAGGCTCTATCGTCTCCACACTTATCACATTCTGGCCAGGCTTACATCTATTCGGCAAGTTACCAATTCTCTATCATCTTGTCTCATTCACTGTTAACGCCCCCTTGTTTCTCTGTGGCTCTGCCCACCAGAATGCATCTGGCTCTCGCCTTCCCATTGCCTGAGGCTCCGATTGAGCTGGTTGATCCTTTGATCTCTTCCATGTGGCCATTAGTCTCCGCACAATGTTTTTTCTTACTGTTCTGCTCTTACCAAGCAACGTCTCTGCTCACATTTTGAGGCGTTGATTTCTAGATCTACTCTACATATGGGCTCTACTCTATCTATTAACTGCTGTGCCCATTGCCATGTGACAACTCCCGTGCCCATCAGCCTTACCTCGACCTCCCTCTACAGTTTTCTTCTGGGACTCCAGGCTCTTGAGCTCCTCTAGTCTCCTGGGAGCAGAGTGTTTTATATGACCGACCTCCTTTCTAAGGCATTAACAGCCCATGGAGATGATTTTTCTCGGCCTACCGACTTTCCTCTGCTCCTCTTTTCTTTTGGGCACTGCTGGGTACCAGGTACTTCTGTACTTCTTTCAGGACAACTTACACAAATTCTGCTTGCGGTTTTCCTTTTTCCTGCTCCTTCCTTTCTCTGGACTGCATTACGCTTGGAAAGCTTTATTCTTCATATTACCATCTGTGTTTCTCGGATGGGGTTACTCATGTCATAGGCCATGGCTTCTCCTAGATTGCCATACTTCTCTTGTGCTCGATCTTTGTCTTCTCAGTGAAGACTGTTCTCCTAGGCCTATGGAGCTTCCAGCCTGGCCATCCTTCCCTGCTCCATTGTCAGGGACGCAGCTTCTCCTGCATCTCATGTAGTACCTTCTATGAGACGACGCTCAGTCCTCTCTCCTTTATTTGACGCCTTAGGCCTCTATGCGCCATGACACACTTTCCAGTCTTTCCAGTCTTGGTTGTATATGCCTTTTTTCTGTTCTACCTCTGGGTAAGTCCCTGCCGCCTGTGGTCGCCTACTTGGCTGGGCGTCTGCTTTTTTTCTGCACATCTAGCCTACTAGTTCTGTTCGACTCAATGTTACATCATGTTGCTGGCTTACAGGAAGGCCACAACCCACTCTGTCTGCAGTGTGGCACATTGCTCCAGGGACTTGACCCTCTTTCCTTTGCGGTGGATCCGTAGTTTTTTTTTAGGATGCATTCAGCATCATCCCTTGCTCTCTTCCTAGTTGATGGTTGTGTTGGTGCTATTCTGTGCCTTGTCACCGAACGCTCTTGTCTAGCGGTTATCTTTCCCACCCAATGGACTGCTTTTGGACGGCCCATGGTATCTGTGTCCCCCAATAAGACGCACGAGAAAGGAGGATTTTTTACTCACCGTAAAATCTTTCTCGTAGTCTTCAATGGGGGACACAGCACCCACCCATTTTCTTTCGGGTTTTTCCTCGGTATGGTAGTTTTCTCCGTTTTGGTGTTATTCCTACTTTACCTGTTCTTGACTTCTCCTACTGCTATTGTACAAACTGGTTTAGCTCAGTGCCTGTAGGCGGGTATATCCTGCTCAGGAGGAGTCACTTCCTTTGTTTCTTTCTTAGTGTCAGTGCCTCCTAGTGGCAGCAGCCTATACCCATGGTATCTGTGTCCCCCAATGAAGACTATGAGAAAGAGATTTTACAGTGAGTAAAAAAATCCTCCTGTTTTAGCTTTAGAAAAGGTGCTGAGAAGGTGAATACATTACATATTACGAGAACCCTTTTTTAAATATATACCCGGCACCCTTCGGTAACATGGACCCTCTTTCTTGTCACCCTTTCCAGCCCAGGCCCACTCCAGACCCCTAGCACAGACCCTCCCAACGCTGTACCTAGCCCCCTAACGTAGACCATCCTGGCACCCTGCCCAGGCCCATCCCAGCCCCCAAACACTGATTTACACAAATTTGTTGATCCTATATGCCCAGATTTGTATGCTTCTAGTCTGAGAGAGGCTAGTAGCTAAGTATAGGGTCCAACTCTTTGTGGGGTCACCCTAACATGGTGAGTTGGTACATTCTCTAATAACTTGGTTGGTTAAGAACCTTTTTAAAAAAAAAAACAAAAAAAAAAAACATTGTAGAACAGATTTTTATTGTGTGTATTCTGGGGGGAGTGTGTACGGTGAGTCCTCACACTTCCTGTTTGCTGCAGCAATTTTTTATTTTTGTCTGTTACAGAGAAGCAAAGTGGAGACTGGTTCTGCTGTGCCCTTTATAATGCGGGGGGGGGGGGGGGGGGGGGGTAATGAGTGTGAAGAGGAGACATGCAGTTTGGAAACCGCCTGGGCACATAAAATGCTGGATTTTTTTCTCTCCATGCTCACATATCCCCCTCCATAGACCATAATGGACACAGAAATCCTGTTATTTGCCCACGTTATTAAACTGTGGGAACATAGCCTAATATTGTGATCACTTACATATACTATTACATTGACACATAAAGTTTAATTCTATTTCAACAACTCCCTCTTGAAACATTATTTCTTTTGTCCGTAAGTAGAGCTTAGGGGAAAAGATGAGCATTTTGTAGCTTACTGTGCCATACAGGGGCACTTACCCAGCATGTTTTTTTTCTTTGAGGCCCCCCATTCTCCTGACATGCATTCCATGAGGAGGTGATTCATATTGAGAATCCCAATTATAGGTTGCTTATAGGGATTTTCCAAGTATTCCACAAGATATTGGATAAAAGTGACAGCTTACAGGGCTCTAACCACTGGGACCACCTGTGAGCTTGAGAACAGTACCCCAAATTGTTGTTTTGAATAGATTGCTGCTCTTCCATTCTTTGTTTATGGAGCTGCCAGAGACAAAGACTCTGGGCCTTGTTTTTCAAATTGCAGGGGGTCATAGCAGTTGGACTCTGCAATTGGGCACTCCCTATTCTGCGGATAGGGTGGTAAAAGTTCTTACTCAGAATACCCATTTGAATAGAAGATATGTTTACAATGTCCCCATAATAGTTCTATAAAGTCTGTGTCCAATTAGAATTCTTGGTGGACTGACACACTAGAGGGCGCTTATATATGTCTTCCATGCAGACACCTACGCTCAGTGCAAGGAAGACGGAAGGATGTAATCATCTTTTAGCAGACATGTCTTTCTGTACCAGATGTACCCCGTGTAGAATGGCACCATGGGCTGTGGATTGTTCACCTCTGCTTTACATGTTTATTTATTAAGGGTGCGTTCACACCTACAGGATCCGCAGCAGATGAAATGATATCTGCTGCGGATCCGCAGCAGAAAATCAGCTGCGGATGCGGTAAGTGTGAACGTACCCTAAAAACATAAAACACAACATAATTGCAATAATCAATCTGTTCAGCAGATGGAGACAAACCTCTTTAAAACAAATCTTTTTCTCTACAGTTCTTTGCATGCAAGGTCATGGAGTATACACTGCGTTCATATGAACACAGTATTCTTGGTTAGATATCAATTGTCAAGGCAGGTACCAGGAAAAATCCAGGTAAGAATTATAGAATTTTAGTATATATATATATATATATATATATATATAATTTAATTTTAAACTAGAAACCTACTTTGAGTGCTCATTTTGTGCAGTGTACCAGCGAATAAATGGTGAATTAAACAGAAGTACGGCTAAGTTGGGTTTCTGTTGCAAGTTCCATTAATTTTGCAGGGTCTGAGCGGGCAAAAAAAAAATCCTGCCGGCAGTAATTTGTTCATTTTAAGCGACTCTACAAACAATCTGACTCCCCCCAAACCGCTTGTACCTTTAGATAGCTGCTTTTAATCTAAGATCTATCCTGGGGTCCGTAGGGCAGGAGATGCAGTTATTGTCCTAAAAAACTTAAACTTGCAGCCCTGTGTCAAATTGGCGTGGGCTACAGCATCTCATAGGATTGCAACACCCCTCCGTCCCTCCTCCCCACCTTCCTCATTATTAGGAATGCCCCTAGAACAATTTCTGCTATTCATCACCTGTGTGAACACTGCACAGGTGCTGGATTGTTAAGGCACCTGTGCAGTGTTTAGACAAGTGAGGAATAGGAAAAATCCTACCCAGGGGTGTTCATAATGATGTGGAGGGTGGGGAGGAGGGCCGGGGGGGGGGGGGGTGTCTCAATCCTAAGGCATGGGTACTCTAGGCCGCGCCAATTTGACACAAGGCACTCTGCAGTAGACCCCCCCCCGACAGAAGTGTTAACCAAGCATCATTTGGTTTCTGATAAGTCTTCTACACTTGGCAGGACTGTCCTCTGTATAAACACTTGCATTAAAAAAAGTATTTGCCTGAGCAGTGTGAGAAAGACATGAAAATGTGTCATCATTACAACTGTCCAGGTCCCAGCATGCCTATTTGGCCTTAAAATTCCAACATGACTTAAAGGGGTGGTGGGATTAATAATAATAATAATTTTTATTTATATAGCGCCAACAGATTCCGCGGAACCTCACAAGTCTAGCAAAAAAAGAGATCCGCTTTATTTCAAGAAACATCGCCACAGTGTCCATAGATTGTGTCTGGTATTACACCTTGGCTCCTTGTGTTTTTTAGTTAGATAATTGTCCCAAAAGCTTAATAGAATTCTGGACGATAATAAGGCAATGTTCACACAACGTATCTTTTTGTAGATACGTTGCCCAGCCTTCTATGGGATACCTCGCAGCACCGCAAACAACTGACATGTCATATTCAGTGAATAGCGGCCGTAGAAAACCCTGTCATTGCACACTAGAGCGTGCGTCTCTGGCCGCTCGCTCCATAGTGTGCTGTGGGGAGTTCTGATACGGGCGCACACGGGTGTGCCACATCAGGACTCTGCAGCGTGAAAGATCATCCAGCCAGTACTGCAGTATCGGCCAGAATGATCTTTTCAGAGACCGGTCGCTCCATGACCTGGCCGGGTCACGGAACGGCCGGTCTCTTATGCCATGTGAACATGGCGTAAATCAGTATGAGATTAAAAATACACTATTTGTAACCTTAAAACCACCTACCTACTACTGTATTGTTTAGAGCTGTGACCCATTGCAGCATGTACTCTACACGCCCTCTGAAGGTGTCCTCGGGTTTCTGTACCCAGAGCCGAGATGAAAACTAAAATGGCATCCAACCTGATATCACTCCCCCCCGGTCCACACTTAAAATTATAAGTAAGAAATTTTTGCATAAAGTATATTACAGTATCAGCAAAGCTGACTGTATGCCTTAATAATTATACAGTTACCAAATAATACCACCATACATATTACCCTTGAACTGTTACTGAAGAAAACTCACTGTACTAAGACCAACATTACATAAAGGTCAAGTACCATAATATGTCCACACAATGACCACATTTTACCACCATATAGTGATTAAATATTATCACTAGTTTTATCATTGGTTTGAAGAAGAGCTTCAAAGGGAAGATGTCTCTCCAGAGCTTTCCATTTTCTCTCTCTCTCTCTGGGGATGGTGGGCACTGTAGAGGTTTTAGGGGAGCTGTTCAGTTATAGATGATAGAGGTCAATGGAGTGGACTTTCCCCCAGAGCACTTGTCAGTCTGGTTGCTGTCAAGAAGGTTGGTGGGGGATGCCATCGATGTTGTGAGTGCAATGCAGATAGCAGGGAGATGGTGCTACAATAACTCTTAAGTAAAATCCTTAAACACACTTTTTTTTTGCACTTGCACAATCCTATCACCTAAGATGTTGAGGGTGGCAGCTTATCGGTTACTGTGCATGTATGGAGAGGTGCAGAACTAGGGGCTCTATGATCCTGTAATCCTGTTATTTTTCTAGTTTGGGCTGAGTCTTTTAATCCCCTTTGTTGCGGAGCGTTCTTAAAGGTATCTAGGCCAGAAGCCAACTAAAAAGGTTCCTAGAAGGTTCCAAGGGTCCTTGTATAACCTACCCCTCAAACTCAAGAAAACACAGTACAGAGGTACAAGTTAACTGCTCTTGCACTAAACATACTTGAGCCTGTTTACTCATGGACATGGACTGAGAATTCCCACTAACAGTAGCAGCACTGACTCTTTCCTATATGTGGAAAGGCAGCTGCTGAATTCTGTCCAGTAGCTCACTTCCAGCTGTGTTTCCCTCTGAAGCTCAACTCCTACTCTTCACAACCAGCTGTCCTCCTCCTTTCCAGACTCTCTCCTCTCAATAGCAACTGACTGACTGAACTAACCCCCAACTTTCTGTCACAGCTGGGTTTTATCTAGAGCAGGGGTGTCACACTCAAATACACAGTGGGCCAAAATTAAAAAAGTCGCGGGCCAACCTTAATATCTATTAAAGCGTGCAAGCAGCATTTCTGGCCCTTTCATAGCGGCTTTCCTGACACTGTCAGAGCGGTGTGCATAACCCAGCGCTTTGCACTACAAAATGATATGATAAATTCCCACAATAGTGCCTCACATGGTAATGGTGCCCCATACTGTAGCCAAACCCCCACGCTAGTGTGCCATACAGTAGCCAGCCCCCCATAGCAGTGTCCCATACAGTAGCCAGCCCCCCACAATAGTGTTCCATACAGTAGCCAGACCCCATAATAGTCTCCCATACAGTAGCCAGCACCCCTACAGCAGTGTCCCATAGAGTAGCCAGTCCCTATAATACAGTAGTGTCCCACACAGTAGCTACCCCACCCCAGTGTCTCATTGGATAAAATGTATGTATGTGCTGTGGGTCGTAGGCTTGTATGTGCACTGTTGCCCGTCATTGGTGGTCCAGTGGTTTGGTGAGCCCATACCTCCTCCAATGCCCTCCGCTGCAGCCTCCCGCCCCCCACCATAATAATCCCTCCTCCGCTCTTCTCCTGTGTAATCGGCAACTCTTGTTGCCTATCCAGCCTGTAATCCTTCGGTGTAAGTGTTGCTGCAGTGCTTCTGGGCATTCTATGTACGGCAGGAAAGGAATCTTCTCTCCTCACATGTGGAGCGCCTGTCAGCTTAGAATCTCTTCTGTTCCAGCTGCTCCAGGCGCTCTGCGTGTAAGACAGGAGAGAAGATTCCTTTCCTGCCCTACATAGAACACCCAACAGCGCCACAGCACTGCTTGCACCAGAGGTGGGGCTGGAGTATTACAGGCAGCTGGATTACATAGGAGCAGGAGGTGGGGGGGGGGTACCGGAAGAAGTATCGGGGATTATCGAGCAGTGGTGGTCATTACTGTGGGGGGGCTGCAGTGGGGGGCACCGGAGGAAGTACGGGCTCCCCGAACCACCAATGACAGGCAACAAAGCACATACAGGGCACTTTCAGGCCTACCATCTGCAGCACGTATATACACTTTATATGCTGCGAGCATCAGCCCTATGTGGGCTAAGGGCTGCAGCCCCGTAGCTACCGTCCGCAGCACCACATATAGACACCCCTGCCATACAGCCTCTGCCGGCACACAGACAGGCATAAAGCTGTTGTGGCGCAGTACACTTACACGACTAATCAGTGGAACAAGCAGGTTCAGGACATATTCAATCATAGCAGGAGGTGGGCAACAGTTTAGGCCAATAGATTTTTGTTTTACATCAAGAACGGACCAACAGAAAACAATGGTGGGCCAGCTTTGTTATATTCCCTGTCTACCTCGGTGGGCCCAAAAAAATGACTTCGTGGGCCAGATTTTGACATGTCTGATCTAGAGTCTATTTGCATAGCCCCACCCACCTACTGCTTTGTAACCCATTCTGCCTGCTAGTAACACTGGTATCAGAATACAACTCAGACACGCTACTGCATTAAATAAGTGGCATACAACTAGTGGACTGGTGTCATCCTAGTCCCAGCTGCATAAACCGCATCAGTGTTCTTTGGATGTTCATGACCCTGTTGGGAGTTCACTGGTTATTCTTTCTTGGACCACTTTTGTAGCTACTAACAACTACATCCTGGAAATATCCCACAAGATCTGCCATTGTGAAGAGGCTCTGACCCAGTTGGTTAGCCATCATAACTTGGCACTTGACACAAGTTGCTCAGATCTTTACACTTTAATTTTTTTTTTTCAACACATGGAGGAGTTTTATCAAACATGGTGTGAAGTGAAACTGGCTCAGTTGCCCCTAGCAACCAATCAGATTCCACCGTTCATTCCTCATAGACTCTTTGGAAAATGAAAAGTGGAATCTGGTTGCTAGGGGCAACTGAGCCAGTTTCACTTTACACCATGTTTGATAAATCTCCCCCATAAACTTCAAGGACTGATTGTTCACTTTATCCCCAATATATACTCCAGCCCATGACAAAGAGCAGATCATTTAGAAGTTTAGGAAGTCATCACTAAATAGAAAAGATAGATGAGAGACATCATTATACTTTCTGTGAGAAATTGAACAGTAGGACCCTATGTAATTTATCAGTCTGTATTAAACATTTTGCTTAGTTTCTGTTCTACAGCCTCTGCAATGTCCTGGTATCATTGAAGTCTTATAGGGGAGCCGTTCTCCTATAGGTTTCAGCCTTTCTTTCCTCTCCTGAAGGAACCTCTGAGCTGGTTGAACTTTGATGTGATCATAAATCAGACTTGAAGTAGGCTCAGAGAAAAGCTTCCCTGACAGACGACAATAATAACCGGACATAGCAGAGGATGCAGAACAAAAAGCATCTTCCATAAACTGTATTTACAGAAGGATGCACCATTAAGTTGAAAGAAAATACATGTATATTGTGTGTGTGCTTTTATTTTATAGTTGGTGATTTTTACTTTATAATATATCATGTAGAACAGTGATGACATGTGGCGTTCCGGTGCAGATGAATGATGTTTGCCTACAAAGAAGTGAAATATTCACAATTATGTAATGTGTTTAGTCTCTTCTGTATTACTACATTTCTAAACAGTTGAAGTAGTTATGTAACTTCTAATAGCTGCACTCCCACAGTCAGCATAGGCCTTGGATTCCAGCAGATGCCCAATGTACTCAGGAAACACAAATGCAAATATTTGGTGAAATTCTTCAAGGACCAATTCATGGAGCTGTATATATGCAACTAATCACTAATACTTTTTAGATATGTTTAATATATAAAACAGGCATAAACAAGAAGCTATATAAAATCTATTAAACTTTCTGACACCAGTTGATTTGAAGCACACACACACAGCCTGCTGCAGCCATAGCACGAACACACACACACACAGGGCCGTATTTACCACTAGGCACCCGTGGTCCGGTGCCTAGGGCAGCGCCTTGCAGGGGGGCAGCACCAGGGAGCATGGGGACAAAAAAAAACTAATTTTTTTGTTTTTATTTTTTTAGTTTCCCTCCTCCCATTCAGACTTGCCAGTAAATCTGGTGTCTTTTCCAGGGGGGTGGGGGGTATGGTGGTATTGCTCAGGTCTGGTATCGCCAATAGGTGCGTGTAGATGGGGCGTCTTCAGGTTTAGTGCCTAGGGCAGCAGCTGTTAATACAGCCCTGCACACACACACAGCCTGCTGCAGCCATAGCGCACACACACACACACAGCCTGCTGCAGCCATGGTATGCACACACACACACACACATAGCCTGCTGCAGCCATAGCACACAGTCTTTCTGACTCCAGCCAAACTTAGCTCCGATTCCAAATCCACAGCCCTGGTTTAAATGTAGTACATACGATTTTAAGAAACTTTGTAATCGGGTTTATTAGCCGAAAAATGCGTTTTTTTCATGAAAAAGCAGTTTGAAGCTCTCCCCCTTGCCTTCATGGATTTCTATAGAGAGGGGAGGGGTGGAGGGAGATGAGGCGCTAAAACAGGACAATAGTTAATTTACAGCTACATCACCTCTGATGTCAGCATGATCTCTCTGACCTCTGAGTACCAGCTTTCACACAGCTCCCACTGTGTAATCCTTTGTTCTCTGCTCTCTGCTGGCGACTAATCTCCCTCCTCCCTCTCCCCTCTGCATAGATTACACAGGGCTCGAGATTTCCTGATAATGAGCAGTGAATGAGAAAGGAGAGATGGGGGGACCTGGGGAAAGTCTTTTTGAATGCAGAAAATGGCATATTTGCCTAATAAACACAATTACAAAGTTTCTTAAAATCGCCTGGACTATTGATTTCTGCAAAAAAAAAAATTACAGTGACACTTTAAATCTTTGTGGTACTGTCATACAGCTGTGTCAGTACAGTACCGCAAAGATTTATACTGATTCAGAGCTCCTGTCATCATAATAAATGATGATGCCAGGAACTCTGAAGTCCATTCTTTAGCACATCACAGTAACATAGTTAGTAAGGTTGATAGAAGGCAAGAGTCCATCAGTTTCAACCTAGAGAAACCCTACTGTGTTCATTCCCAGGAAGGTAAAAACCCCTATGAGGCAGATGACAATTGCCCCATCACAGGGAGAAAATTCCTTCCCGACTCCAATGGCAACCAGAATAATCCCTGGATCAACGTATCACCGGAAATCTAATGCCCATAACTTGTAATATTATATTGTTCAAGAAAAGCATCCAGGCCTCCCTTGAACCTATTTAATAAATTGGCCATGATCATGTGGCAGAGAGTTCCACAGTCTCGCTGCTCTTACAGTAAAGAATTCACGTCTGTGATGGTGGTGAAATCTTCTTTCCTCTAGACGTAGAGGATGCCCCCTAGTCATGGTTACAGACCTAGGAGTAAAAAGATCACTCATAGAGATCAATGCTGTGTATATACACAGCAAAGAACGATTAGATCGGTGATAGATTGCTATGGCCTGCTGCAGGCCATAGCAATCTATTGCCGAGCCGGGATCAGCGTCATTCCGGCGCTGAGGCCCGGCACGGGCAGAAGAACGGATCTCCCCCCCCCGCGCGATCGCATCGCGGGGGGGGGGGGGAATCCGACCCACTAGACACTAGGGATGCACGGAGGAAAGCCTCTAAGTGCAGCTGTCAGGTTTGACAGCTGCACTTAGAGGCTTAATTAGCCGGCGCGGCAACGGGACCCGCGCCGGCTAATAGAGGCACTGCCCGGCTGCACATGTCAGCCGGGATCAGCTCCGTTCAGAGCGGGGTCCCGGCGGGACCCCTCTCTGAACACCCCGCGCGGCACCATGACGTATCATATACGTCATGGGTCGCTAAGGGTTTAATGACCTTTGTGGCCCTCCTCTGCACCCGCTCCAGTTCAGCTGTGTTTTTCTTATATACCGATGCCCAAAACTGTACACAGTATTCCATATGTGGTCTGACTAGTGATTTATAGAGGCAAAACTATGTTCTCATCTTTATCATCTATACCTCTTTTGATGCATCCCATTATTTTATTAGCCTTGGCAGCTGCTGCCTGGCACTGATGACTAAAGTTGAGTTTACTGTCCACCAATACCTCCAGGTACTTTTCAGAAGCAGTTTTACCCAGTGTTTTATTATTTAGCACATAACTGTACTTATTATTTCTACGGCCCAAGTGCATAACCTTACATTTATCCACATTAAACTTCATTTGCCATTTCACTGCCCAAGCCTCCAGCTTCTCCAAATCCCTCTGTAATATGATATTATCCTCCTCTGTACTGATTACTTTACCCAGTTTAGTATAATCTGCAAATATGGAGATTCTCTGTAGCCCCTCTACAAGGTCATTTATATACATGTTAAAAAGAAGTGGACCCAACACTGACCTCTGTGGTACCCCACTAATAACTGTGACCCAATCTGAATATGTTCCATCAATGACCACCCTCTGTTTTCTGTCACTCAACCAGTTACTTCCCCATTTGCATATGTTTTCTCCTAGTCCCAGCATCCTCATATAGACCAACCTTTCATGCTGCATAATATCAAGTAGTAGTTATGGACTCTGCACGGACCGTAAAAATATAGCTTTACTGTATAGTGCAGACACTAGATAGCTGATCCTTGAGGAATTTCGCATTTTTATAGGTGTACACCATTAAAAATATGCCAGGACAACATTGCCATGCCGCATTTATGTTATATAGAGAAGAGCGAATTGCCTGTCTGAGCGAAAAAAAGCGATTCGTTTGATCGGCAAGCGGCTTATCAGCCTGTTGCCTTTCAACTCTGTTCCGCTCCCTGCTGCTCCACCCCAGGTGTCGGGAAAAGCTGGATCCAGTCCTGGAAGAATTTTCCCAGGACTGGATCTAGCTTTCAATGGCTGTAGGCTAATAAGCCGCTTGCCGATCAAAGTGCTTGCTTTGTTTACACAGGCGATTTGCTCATCTCTAATGTTATGCATAGCTGAGGCCATTTTCTAATGGGGGCCTCAGAGTGTAAAAGTGAAAAAGAAAAAGATTTTTTTTTGTGTGTCTAAAAATCGTGACTTTTGGTAACTTTATGATGCCCCGGCCAATTTTTCTTCTTCTGCTTTTCAGCAGTTGTATTCCACACACCATTAGGACCAGTGATGTTTTTCTGCTTAGATGGGGGGAAGGTTTGGATATCACTGCAGGTAGATGGTAACATTTTTGCAGAGACCTTTTTTAAGATACAGATAAGGGGGAAAAAACCCTCCTTAGAGGACATCACTACAAAATTCACTAGTCTGGATATCTCCCCTAATGTGTGGTGTGACGTCACAGACCAGCAAAGTTCAGGTGACGACATTGCTGCCATCCATCAGGCAGCTGCTGTCCCCAGGCTCAGCCCCGGAGTGGAAGGCGCTGAGTAAGGAGAGGAGCAGCACTTGAAGGAAGTGGCAGCCCCTTGCAGCAGCAGCAGCAGCAGCAGCAGCTCCTCACACTGCACGGGAGGAAGGAGCCTGTGACACTGATCCCGCCCCGCTCCAGCGATAACCGGGGCTGTCCGTCCGTCCCGCAGCGCTGCCCGCATGGTGTACTCAGCGCCGAGCACACATGGCGGCTGCCAACTGCGGTAACGGGCTGATGATAGGAGGTGCCATGCCGTCCCCAGGTGCCCACAGCCTGGAGCACGTCAGGAGGCAGCAGCAGCTCATAGACCCCCGCAGGAGACAGGCTGCCCTCTCGTTTCTCACCAACATCTCTCTGGACGGGCGCCCCCTGCAGGCGCAGACTCAGGCAGGTGCAGAGGACGGAGCGCAGCATCCGCAGTGGAGGGAGCCGGGCGGCCCGCTACCTGTCACCCCCAGGCACGTCCCGCACACCAGAGCCAGCTGGGCCTCCCCGCAACTAGTGCCGGGGTGTTCATCGGGAGTGCTGCGGGAGGACGAGGAGGACGTGCAGGGCTCGGGGCTGGAGCTGGCCGAGGCTGGGGACGCCTTCACTACTACGGTGCCCATCACATCTGTCAGCAGGGGGCGCCTCAACTCCTTCACCTATGGCATCCTGCCCACTGCCTTCACCAGGACGTCCTGCCCCGACCCTCTGCAGGGGCTGCTGCTCTCCGGCGCCATGGATATCCCCAGGGCCAGGTGAGCAGCTTTACTCTCAGCTATGATGTCACTAGGCGGAGTACAATGTGCAGTGATGTCATGTTTCCACTGTGCAAGTGTATGACATCATCACTACAGCTTATTACTGGATCACTGTACATCAGTCATTGCACAACCTGTCCCTGTATTATTCCCTATCTCTGGTATGATGTCATTAAACAGGACAGTATGAACAGTGATGTAATGTTTGCACTGTGCTTGTCTATGACGTCACTACTACAGCTTATTACTGGATCATTCTACACCAGCCATTGCAGAACACTACCCTCAGATGCCTTTATTATATCCTATCTCTGTTATGATGTCACTAGGCAGGACAGTATGAGCAGTGATGTAATGGTTCCAGCGGGCATGTGTATGATGTCACTACTACAGCTTATTGCTGGTTCACTATACACCAAGCATTGCTGAACCATATCCTCAGATACCTTTACTATTTCTAGTCTCCACAATGATGTAACCAAACAGGATAGTAAGATCAGTAATGGCATGTTTCCACTATGTCTGTCTATGGCATTGCTTCTACATCTTATTGCTGGATCACTATACATAAGGCATGGTAGGTCTGTACCCTTTATGATGTCACTAGGCAGGCCAGGATGTATAGTGATGTCATGTTCCCTCTATGCATATGTATGACATCACTACTGTAGTTTATTACCACTTATTGCTGAACACCCACAGATCCCCAAATTATTCTTATATGTTATAAATATATGTCCATATGGCCAGGACCCATATGTGACCCAGAGCAAGGCGATACACTAGTAACCTTATCATATCCATTTATTACAGTCTTGTGTCCCCTGAACCCTGAGGCTTTCTTGCAGTAAAGCCACAGTTTTAGAGCAGCTCTTGTATATTACAGCTGGCACTGCTGCAGCGGGCATGAGCTGCAATCCTGGCTGTATAACCCCTTTGATGCTACGGTCACATCGGGGCAGGTGCCCATATTATTTTTATGTGAAACACCTAGGGGGAGGGCGTAATAGGACGCCTGCCAGTTTTACTCTGAGAAGCAGAATACACTGCAGTACACAAGCATTTCACTGTATTTTATCAGCAATCAAATGGACCAAATGCACAATGCATTATATTGTTAAAAGAAAGAAGGCAAAAAAAAAGTATAAATAATCGGCATCACCACAACTGCAGCAAGCTAAATAGGTTTTTGTTCATTCTGGCTCCCCCAAAAAACAGAAGGTAACTAAAGAGTCATATGTACCCCATAATGGTACCTATGCTAACTACAGCACACCCTGCAAAAAACGAGCTGCCACACTGTTATGTGCAAATGTGAAAGTGATGAGAATAAGTCATTCTAGATAAATTTGGTATTGATGTAATATACTGACCCACACAAACAAGTCAAGATGGGAATAACTGTGTGCTAAGGGTCTAAAGATGCTGTGTCCTCAAGGGGTTAAGACGTAAGAAAGATAGTCACTGTAGACTTACAAGGCTATAAAACGCCATACAATCTACCGTAGTTTGTACTTTGAGTTCCAAGGTAGTAATATTGTGCTGAGGAAGATCGTGTGACCTAGTGAGATGATGATGTACTGGGAATGCAGAACTCATCTATTATAAGTAACACGTAATCAGTTGTGAACCTAGTCCCAACCACACTACCCCGAAGGTGACTTCTAGAAAACCATTGTCAAGTATATAATGACCATGATTTATGACCATGAGCCATAGTAAATGGACGCTGCGGGTTTAACAGGTAAATTTGGATAATTTCTGACATGTTTGCTGGGGTCCTGGTGCCCACTGATGTGTCACTACGAGGCTAGGTTCACACTATGTAAAAATGATGGCCGTCTTTCATATTAATGGCCATCATTGTGCAAATATCACCTGTTATTTAGAAAATATGTTATTTGCGCAATCATGGCCATTAATATGAAAGACTGCCTTTGTTTTTACATAGTGTGATCCTAGCCTGACACATTGATAGTTACCCTTAGAGCAGGTCATTTTTTTTTGCCTAAAATTAAAAGGGGTTGTCTAACCAAGACTCGTTTACGCTCTATGTCTGGGGTGGGGGGGGAGTGTTGGGGGGGACCCCTAACATATAGTTACCCTCCCTGACTCATGCACTGCCACCTGTGCTTGTTTTGCGGCCTACATATATTTTGGATATTGATGGGTCTTTGTGGTCTTTTCACGCTAGCATCATGGCTTCCATTTAGTTTAATATTACATCTATCCAGTTAATCTGATAAAGGGGGCTGCCAGGTTTAAGCTTGGGTTTGGCATCCTTGACCATGATGCAGCATATTGTGGTTATTTGGACCCTATAGTAGTTGGATAGTACTAGTCCACTGAATAGCATCTAAGCCCTATTGTGCCAGGTAAATCTGTGAGATTAACCACTGAGTGACTGTTCAGACTTATATGACTTACCCAGTGTGTATGCCACTACAATAACCCTCCATTATGTTGCTGTAATGTTACTCTAATAGATACAATAGTGTTGAAGTTGACGTTTTATACTTTGCTGATGTTCCTTTTAGTGTTATTACTTGTATGGGTTTTTTATTACTGTACATAAAATACTTCTCGCTTTCGGCTTCAGTGGGAAAGCATCCAAAGTTTTCACTGTAGAATATGAGGGGAGCCGTTCATTGACATGTACGCCGCTCATTACAAGGAGCCGCAGTGCCGTCGTCTTCATTTGCTACTTTACATACCACGCAGGCCATAAATCATTTGCTTCCTTTAACCTACCTGGTTTTGTTGCTTCAGCTATATTGAAAAAGGTCGATTTCAGCAAATATGCTTCATTGTGCAAAGCCAAAAGTGACAGTAATCCCAGCGATTTGTAATATTCAGTCATCATTTGTATTCATCGCTGTTCTGTCTATGTAATTGTTATCATGACAAACAGTAGTGATACCTAATGATCCAGAAAACCTGCCATCCTGCAGTCTAGTACAGTATGGGGTGAATATGGGATTCCTATTCAGCACGTTCAGTCACTATGGCTACTACCCTATTGGCAGAAATGATGGACTTCAAGAGGTTGTCCTGTCAAATTGAACTTGTCCCTTATCCACAGGAGAGGGGACTAGTAAGAGATCGCATGGGGTCCAACCTTCTTACCCCCCAGTGATCTCCATATCAGACCCCGGGCTTCTTTGTTATGAATACAGCCATGGGTACGGCACATGACCCGCCACTCTATTCATTCCTATGGAGCCACCTGAAAGATCCGAGGTCCGTCTCCCTGACTACTTATCACCATTCCTGACAGATTTTGAAGCTACGATTAAATGATAGTGTGTTGTGATCCATCTCCCTTTCTTCATGGTTTGGCAGCAAGAAACTGACATATATACTTTAATGTCTCAGAGGACTAACAAGAGTAGAAGGTGGAGAACAGGGAGAAGAGCATTGGGCCGGTAGAGCAGTGATAAGATCCTCCGATTTCTGGAGTTTATTCTAACCATTACATAGGGTTGTATATTGTGATAACTCGGGAAGGACATTAAAGTGAGAAATGAAGAACCATTTTATATTGGTGGATTATCCGTAGGCAGGGACGCTCACTGCCTATGATCGGCCTGTTGTGGGCCATGTATAATGGTCTTAAGTCCGTCTTTATAGGCAGCAAATTGGAGTCCACCCTAATGCAGAGTATAGCATAGGAATCCTCAGCCCAGCCGGTCAAATGTTCGTTTCATATTAGTGGATAGGAGGAGGACCAGGATGGAGGATATGGAGATGTAATATCAATGGCCCTACAAGGGTTTTCTTTGGCTTCTGTGGTGGAAATAAATCAGGTCTGATCTCAATGTACAGTATATTAAAGGTGAGGGGTGATATGGGATGATTGAACAGCTTTAGGTCTATACTCAAAAGTAAGATGCATTTGTAATTTGGGCAGCATGAGCCCCAGCTCCATACACTTATATTAGGCTTGGAGCTATGTGGACGCAGACAGAAGTATGTCTCATAAGGTATAGTTATATATGCTGAGGAGAACGGGCTATTGGAGGTCTACTCCAGCGCCAAATTCAAAATAGAACTACATCAGAGAAATTAAAGCTGCACAATAATCATAAAACACTGGAGGTACACTTCATGTTCATGCAGGGGATCTGGTGCACTATGAGGAAATCTGAAGAAATGAATTAGCACTGAAATTTGAGTCTACTTCAAATTAAAATAATTAAAACAGTGTTTAAAGTTGGATATTGACTTCACAACATATCTCTTTTATACACATTTTGTAGTGAAGCCATGGTTATATGACTCTTCCACTAAAAGTGCAAAATCTAACAAAAGAAATAACGAAAGTAATGAACTGTCTGCCAATAAAACAACCTAAGTGTAACATTGTGAATCACATGGCTCACATGGCTCCAGTTATACAAGTGTCCCCAGTATTGGCTCATGTAGAGGTCAGGTGTGTTCCTGTGTACTCTGAGCAACTAATGGAGTTATTGTGGATCCGCAGTGTTATGTAATGGGAAGAGCTAAGGAAATCCTTGAGCAGCTGAGGACACGGAGCTTTATACCCACAAATACTGAATTCATCCACATCGCTCACTACCTTGTTGTGTAGTATAGAAGATTTTACCAGATTGGGATTACCAGATATCTTACATTTGCACTGTACTGTAAACAAAAATATGGAAGGTCCTTCTCAATGTGTTTTCTTATTTTTTTTTTCCACAACCATTCAACTGGCAATGCATATGACTGGAAAAAAAAACAAAAAACAAAGACTAATACAATAATATAGTAATACTTTGGTTCCCGAACAGTATTCGAACATTTTTTGGTATCTAAACAAAACCAGGAGAGATTACTGTCAGCTGAACTATTGTTATTGAGGTGTTCGGACACCAAAGTTACAGGAGCAGGGATTCCTGTCATAATGATATTGATCTTCGCTCTAAATAGGTGTTTCCCGCAACTGGGAAAAGCAGTGGTGGCAACGGGTGCATGCAGCTGCAGGGACTCCTTTGCAGGCCGTCGACGCTGGTACTTCAATGCCGGCTGCCCCCCCTACCGCTCACCTGGCAGCCGCCGACCGTAGCATTTACCCACCATCACTTCTATCACATCAGTACTAAAAGGTGGCTATCAGGAAGATTGGGTTTGAGGTACCGCCACTCACCTTACCATATTGCACCCTTCTCCTGTTTACTACTGGCATATCATACAGCCATCTCAATAAATCTCCCACATGATCACTTAATGCACAATATCCTGTATTTGGCTACTGCGTCTCTATAATGTTACAGTAAGAGATACCGTAATTTGTCTGTAAGGAGAGGGTACATATAGCTATGCCGGGCTGAAGTGGCACAACCCAACCTTGTGCAGTTACCTGGTCTCCTGATTCCTGGTTAATTGTTGATTATCCTAGTTTATTTTGCATGCTGCTGTTAGTCAGTCACAGTACTTTAGCCCATCTGTAAAGCCTGGGTGTGCCTGAGTACTGGGAGCCATTGTTAGGATCAGGAGAGGCAAATGCTATGGGTGATGTTCAGTTCTGATATCTTGTGACCAGCTGGTGGGGTTACAGACACTAAAGGCCCTATTCCACTGAACCATTATCGGCCGTTACAGCCGATAATCGTCCCGTGGAATTGACAGCAACGATCAGCCGACATTGTTCATGTCGGCTGATCGCTGCATCGTTTGTCTTTCATGTTGAAAGAAAAACGACTGATACAGCGACGATCTGCTACTTTCGCTCCGTGTAATAGGAGCGTCGGCAGCAGATGCTGCTGTATCCTATGGGCTGCCCGGACGATCAGCGATCCCCCGGGCAGCCTCCCCGCGACCCCCCCCAGCGCTCGTTTGCTGCTGTGAGTCGGCCCGTGGAATAGGGCCTTAAGGCTCAGATTTATCAAACTGTGTAAAAGTGTTGCTGGTGTTAACTGCCCATAACAACCAATCACAGCTCGGTTTTTAGGCCTAGTAAAATAAAAGCCCTTGCACCTGTGGGTTGCTGTTGCAACTTTTGTTTTTCTGTATGAACAGAGTCATAGATGTGCTAAATGAAACCTGAGTTGGTTGCTGGGGGCAGTTTACACCAATTTTAGGTTTGCACAGTTTGATAAGTCTGGGTATAAGTATTTGTAATAATGGATATTGGGGGATAATTTATCAAGACTACCGTACCTGTATGCCAGTCTTGCATAAATCCCCATGCATCCTATAAACACATATAGACTATACCATCTCAATTAACAAAACTAAGCTTTATTGTTAAAAGGTACTTATAAAATGATGAGTCAAGTCCAGACAGATACCAATGTTAACAAATTAAGGGTTAATACCCTTCCATTTCCTATACATGTATACCACTTTCGCTGTAAAGACTTTACTTCAGCAAGAAAAAATATTATTATAAATCCCCATGCTGGATTTACTAAGAAGTGCATGTCTTTAAGTAAATCTGGGGGAGACAGCACTGCAGTTACAGGTTTCTGCCATGATAAAGCGTAAATCGTGATAAATTAAGTGCCACCTGATGCACCCGCCCATCATGCGTGCAAAGCGAATGCCAGGAAAAGGGACACAGAAATCTGTGCCTTTTTTTCTGGCTTAATTTTGATAAATTCCTCCAATTGTCTTTATGTCTGAGACAGATACATTGTATTATTAGCACTACTGGATGCAGATACATGAACAATTATACAGCATTATATAATCTGTTAGTACCTCGGGCAACAGAGAGAATAACGACCTGAGAACCGATAAAGGTATCAGGATTTAAGTCATAAAATATTATTCTAGCCTTTTGGGCCCAACAGCAGTGTTTTTCTTTTTGTGTGTGTGTGTGTGTGTGTGTATATATATATATATATATATATATATATATATATATATATATATATATATATATATATATATTATATATAATTCCGAGTAGAGATATACAGTGGCCCCATCTCCCCAGGGTTTTAGAGAGAGTTTGTGTTATTAAAAAAAAGGTAGGTTCATCAGGTTCATACGTGTTATGCAGTGAAGTATGTATCCACTAGGGGGAGCTGCTGTTCTGTAAACAGGCCACATTTGGCAGCAAAGTGGGGAGATCCATCCCATTATTGCACACGTGCAGTAGACATAAACAGGGGAGGGGAAGAGAGGAAGCATGTCATCTATGATCCCGCCCCACACCCAGCAATAACAAGCAGTGCCTTGCTGCTACTGCTGCTGTGTGCTGCCCTGTTCTCTGCTGTGTATTCTTGTGGTCTGCTGCTATGAAGCAATCCTGCAGCCTTTGCCGCTCTCTCTAAAAAAAAACAAAAAACTACCATGGCCACTGCCACCAGCACTAAAAGCAGTATCAATGGGATGATAGTGGGATCCATGCAGTCTCCAGGCTCGTATAGTCTGGATCACATTAGGAGACAGCAGCGCATGGATCCTCGCAGGAGACAGGCTGCCCTCTCCTTCCTCACCAACATCTCACTGGATGGGCGACCCCTGCAGGCTAATGGGGCGGCAAGGGAGGGCACGCCATGTGCAGTAAGCAAGGCTCGGCAAACTTCCCAGCTTGCAGAAAAGGAAGCAATGCATAATACATCTCTTAATACTCATCAATATCATCAACTCTTAACACAACACAGCAGGACAGGATTGACCTCACCACCAGGACCATTACTTTGTTCACTGGGTGGGAGGCAGGAGATAATGGAGAATGAGATCCGTGGAAAAAAGCACCACTTAAGTGAGTATGATGAGGAAGAGGAGGAGGATGCCTTCACCAGCAGTGCTCCAATACCAGCATCTACAGGGATCCCTGTCCCACCGCCCTGTGCAGGTAGCAGAGGCCGCCTCAACTCTCTCACCTCTGCTATTCTACCAGCTGCTTTTTGCAGGACTTCTGCTGCTCCAGTTTTCAGCTGCAGTGACCAAACACAATGTGGAAACAGCAGTGCCTTCGACATCCAGAGGTCACGGTAAGGAATGGTTTTTGGAAGAATTATTGAATATAGTTGCGTGTTTTTTTTTTTCTAATATATTAAACACTGTTAAAAAAAAAAAAAGACACATCCAGTTGTTAAGGTGATCCGTCTTCCAGCTTCCCCAGAGTCATAACTTATAATTTTGTATGTCGGTCACACCAATGCTTCGAAAATCCATTCTGGAAGCTGGGATTGGGATGGCTGGCTGTATTGCATCCTTAAACGTGTAGTGTAGTCTTTATAATGAAGTCACATATATCCATGATGTATTCTACAAACCAAGAGAGTGAAGGCCAGCAGAGAATACAAATCAGAGCGTGATGGTGCTGAAGGACAGCCACAGACATATAGAGAGGGGCCATAAGTATGCATCTACACTTTTCCGCCATTGCCTCCTAGAATACACTGGAGATAGTCAGCAAGGCACAGGTCGGTACATGATATGCTAACTTCTGCTTCCTAACAGAGGACATGTTTCTGAGATATAATATAATGGGTGGATTATCACCAGGCCAGCAATGCAGATGATCCTGTGTAGTTTATAGGAATGGTTGTGCACTTCATATGCCCATCTGCAGATGCTACCCTGTAAGCCAATGCTGGAAGGTGTATCTGTTTAGGGCCAATGTGATATGCATGCCAACCATGGCCATTTCTGACTAGGCAGCTCTAATTCTGACTAGGCAGCTCTAATACATAAAGGCCTTCATACATACATAAAGCTACTATGCAATATAGTGACTTCATGCAATATTCATATCTACTCAAGCATTGTTAGATGCATTTTGTAGACATTCAGGTCACACAGTAGCCGCTCCTACTTCTTCTTCCCTCCCCTTCCCCTTCTTCAATCTGTGGGCCCTGTCACAATTTTTGGGGTGGCACAATCCCAGCAATCAGCTGACAAATGAGCCCTTTCATATTCATCGGCCGAATGTCTAGTCTTTTGCATGGGGCAATAATTGGCCTCTTAAAGGAGAAGTCCGACGTTTTCTAAAAGCTGGCATGGGGGAAATTGATTTTAAATAACAATTTACCACTCCCCGTACCTGCGGTAAGTGAACGGAGCGGCCGCGGGACCCCCACTGGAAGTCCTTCTCCCCCCAGTTGTGATGACGTCATGATGTATGATGTTTAGTATTCAAAGAAAATAAAAGTAAACATATTCCCTAAGAGGCGCACAGATCTACATCTGCTCTGGAGAAGGGGTAAATTTATGTCCTGAGTTCTTCCAGGTGTGAATCATGATAAATTAGGTGCAGGAGGAGGCCATGCTTTCTTGTTGCGCCACCCCCTGCCCGCACATCAGCTGAGCTAAGGGGTGCAGATTGATAAATCTGCCCCATTCTCTCTAAACCCAAGTAATGATGAAATAACTGATTCCACATTGCACAGTACTTGTACAGATGCCACTGGCAGAAGTCACATTTGGTGTAGATTTTGTTGGGGAATTAGTATTGAAATCTTTGTGAATTTGAATACATGAATGCAGAAATCTACCCTGAGGGACTGAAAGATCATAGTGCAAGGTGCCCATAGAAGTCTGTAAGGAAGGGAGGTGAGAAGGAAGAGGTACAGTGAGCGTTCAGGAAAACCAGAAATGTGATTAAAAAAAATGCCAAGTACAAGTTCTATCACCTGAATGGACAGTTATAGTGACAAAAAGGAAACAAAAAAGGTTTAATCCTATTCACCTTCTGCGTGTGTGATAATTCTCTTGTTTCTTCAAGTAACTGTTATATAGGAAAAGTCATCGTTCTGACCTGGTCCATTGTGGAGCATCTTTACTTAAAACTCTATCTTGTGCTGTTTCCTTTCCCCACATGAAGGGGTGTATCTCTCTATCCTCTACACTCTGATTCTGCCAGTGTCAGACTGGGTAGGGACACACCCCTATATTGTTACACCCAGTTGCCAATTTATTCATACACCATTGCTCATTCACTTCTGTATACCATGTTGTATTATGATTATTAATGAAACTATGGATTTACTATATTTAGGTACATAAACCTGTTTTGTACCCAATTTAGTAAGTAAGTATTTAGTAAGTAATTTTAGTATTTAGTAAGTCAACAATTGCACTACCTCTGAAACACCCCAATTTGTGCGGACCTCCTCCATACTTGACTATGCCCTTAAAGGGAAAGTTCGTATATAAAAAAAATTGTTTTTTATTAAAAGTTATATAGATGTGTCTATACAATGTATTACCGTATCTGTACAGTTCTGCCACACTGGTAGCTGATAGACATTCAGGAAGTGAAGAAAACTGGCCTCTGTGGGTGTGCTTGCTGAGCACAGGCTGATGATGCAGACAGGGGGCAGGGCATGATCTCACAGGAGGCGGGGCTGGATCCCCCAATCCCCTGAGTGGTCCACCATCTCTGACCGGCCAGAAGCAGCGGCTGCACTAATTTTGCTGATTGTGATGGTTGGGGGACTGTGATGATCAGCTGAGGGAAAGCATTGCATTCTGGGAACTGCTCAACCAGGAAGGACAGAAACACAATACAGAACAAAAAAAAACCAAAAAATGGATTTTTGGTAGTTTCAAAACTGGATAGATAGGTAAGTAATGCTATATGCTTCTGCAGAAGTTTCATTTTTTTTTTACCTCTACCTGTAGTTCCCCTTTAAAGGGGTAGTTCAGCTACCTTTAGTTCCCCTTTTAAAGGGGTAGTTCAGCAAAAAAAAAAAAAAAATCTTTTAAATCAACTGGTGCTGGAGATTTGTAATTTACTTCTATTAAAAATTCTCCAGTACTTATCAGCTGCTGTATGTCCTACTGGAAATGGTGTATTCTTTCCAATCTACAGTCACTGACCAGTAACTCCTGTGATTACTAGTCGGCAATAGCTTTTCTTTATTGATAGGCCTAAGCAATATTCTTTCCAGCACAGTTTCTCCAGCCTCTGTGTACTAGGAACCGTTTGACAGTGAGTATTGAGGCATTTTTCTTATTTTTCCATCAGAGCAGCACAAATCGGGCCAGCTATTCTGAAGACTTTCTGATAAACGTATCTTCCTGTTCAGTGATCAATTGCAGTTGTCCACGTTGGGTGGTCAGTCATTTACATTTTTTTAGGTGGGGGGGATCCTTTGAGGGTTCACTGCTCACCTGCAGAAGGTTTTCATTGGTGAAATGCAGTGATCTATGGACTATGTCCGGCATTTCTCATTACAACTACGGCAGATTGCTTTTTGGGTTGATAACACCTTTCTCGGAGTGGGACCATTTTGCGCAAGTATAATGTGTAAATAAACTCATGAAGCGCCTTAAGTGGCACATGGAAGTAAAATTGTGGTGCAGTTTAACATCAATTAATGTTTTCTTTTATCCTTTGTAAAAATAAACTGTGAAAGTGGAGATAGAACACGACTTTATTGTTCCTACAGTGTTGCATCACATCTTAAACAATGCGCCAATTGAAGGGAGTGAATGAGCACAATTGTCTGGAGCGGTAACCACTCCTGGAATGTAGTGATATTTGAAGGGTTTCTCTTTGCTCTAGTTTAAAAAAAAACAACAAACCTTATATTCCCTAAGAAATTCTGTTACTAGCTCTTAACTTCCTTGCTGCCCCCAAAGCACTGCCGCTAGTGTTGGTGAATAGCTTAATATACTTGTCCTTGTAAATTTTAATAGCAGTTGTATTAGTTAAGAGGTACTGCACACACATTCAGTTATGTATGCCAGTATGCCAGAGACTATCCAATTAGAGTGGACACTGTTAGGACGCGCCCTTCACTGGGAACACCCAGTTGGCTATTTACTCCTACATTTCAATAAAGTATAGAATAATAAATACAACATAGAGCTATAAGAAAAGGGCCTAGGGCACACACACTCTAAACCACGACAATTTGACACCGTGCTGTAGGTTTAAAAGTTGTTTTTTAGGACAATAATTGCATTACCTGCCGAACGGACCCCAGGACAGATCTTGGATTTAAGGCAGGTATCTGTCGGCACAAGGGGTTTGTGGGGTTCAGAATGTGGGTACATAGTCGCTTTAATGTTATGGCTTAGTTTAAACACCAGTCAGCCATAATATTAAAGCACCCTGCCTTATATTGCGTAGGCCCCCTTTTACCACCAACACAGCTCTGCCGCATAGAGAAACATCAGCTCATGATGTCCTGTGGTATCTGGCCCCAAACTTTTCATTGCTTTTAGGCCTTTGGATCAAGGGTCCTCCATAGACCTGACTTGTTTTTCTAGCATATCCCACACATAATTGATCGGCTTGAGATCTGCAGAATTTGTAGGCCAACCTTGCTTCAAAGTAAAATCTAAAACCTATGTAGTGAGCAGAGGCTCAGCTTCCGTACATGAAGCGTATGACATGCTGCTGCTATTAATAATGCTGACATGTCAACATTACATCAGATTAGCCATGTAGACAAACATCAGGTGATTTCAGGTGTACTTTGCCGACACTCCTGTTTTTATGACACCTTTCTAACCTACCTGTGCAGAGCAGTAAAACCAGTTTGCTTGGTTGGGATGATTTCTTAGAATCTTTTTTTATCATTGACTTTCTACTGCTCCTATTTTATCTTGTCCATATGTAGGAACGTCAGTGGGGCTCCTGAGAGGGGAATAAGAGGTTGTTCACCATATATTTAAAGAGGTAGTTAAGATCATTGTTCACACAGGGGTGTTCAAGATGGCTAAGAGAGAGAAAGAGAGAGACATTAGGCTCCATTTTTTTTCTTTGGATTCTCTTCATTGTAGTTTAGCAGAAGGAACACACCTTATAATCTTGTAGGATGATCCCATTGTTAATGCCTTTGGAAGTAATATAACAGAACTCACTGAGGCTGCCACAGATTAGGAGTCATGCCTCGTGTTAGTGAATCCACTTTTTTTTTCAGTTTTTTTCTGTTTTGTTTTGTTTTTTATAGAGAATTCGGCATGGTTGTTAACTGCACCCATACTTATATGTGAAGCCAATCAATGAGCAAATCCAGACAGTACAGTCTCATTCAGCTTAACCCCTAGTGCAGGGATGGCAAACCTTTCGGCCCTCCAGCTGTTGCAAAATTACAATTAGCTTTAGCTTTGGCAGTCCAGGCATGATGGGAATTGTAGTTTTGCAACAGCTGGAGGGCCGAAGGTTCCCCATCTCTGCCCTTATGTCTCCAGCAGGATTGCATTACTTATTAACGCATTATTTAGGTTGCCATCTTTTCTTCCATTTTTTTTATATTCTACTCCTCAAAGTCGTAGATGTTGATTTTAAAAGTTACACATCCCATAATCCTGTACGGGACACTCCTGTAACCGTGTTGGTACATTCAGTTCTTTGCATTCATATTACATAATCTGAGCAACCCAATGGGCAGGACACACAGTATATGAACGATGGACAGGGAGGCGTAGTCATTACAGCACATACCTTAGGCAACACACTGAAATTGAGAGCATCTATAATGTAACTGGAGCGCAATGATCTTATTAGTGACACTTTTAAATATTTGTAGTGTATGCATACTTATAACCTGTACAATATGTTTTATTTTTCTAATCTGTTACTATTTTTAACATCATTTAGTAACATGCTTTACAGCAGGCCTTGTGAACATAGATGACAATAGACAAGACAGAATGACAGTACAGTAGCGTAAAGATTTAAACAGTTTGGAATTTCGCAGCATCATAACAAATGATGATGCCAGGAGCTCCAAACTCTGTCCTGTAGCACCTCGTCAGTATTTACAGACCCTGCACAGAACATGTGAATGCCCCCTAAATGTCCCGTATGTTTTGCTATATTATTTTTTCATAATGACCCTGTTTCACTGGTTTCCAAAGTTCCCAGTATCCAGTCTTTTGTGACTAATGTCTCTTTAGAATTTGTGGCTCAAATTAACGTCAAGCATTTTACCTCCAGAGGGATTGAGAATACTCAGTGACCCCTTTGATGCGTGATGGCTTCTGCACCAGTTCCATCTTTCTACAGCAACATTGTCACTGGAGATCTTATAAAGTCACTGACATGCTTTGTTCTCTAATATTTTGTGCCATTTCGACTTGGCTGTACTTTATGAAACATGGAGAAGCACTGGCTATTGGATAAATAAATGGCTTTGTGTAGAGAGTGTTTAGAGAGAGGAATGGAAGGGAGAAGATCAGAATTTTGGCCAAGGAATAGAACGTTTGTCCAATCCTTAATTTTCAGCCTTTAACAGAATCCATCTAGAAGTGGGAATTTAGGTTTTGTATTTGTGTTGTGGCTATTATGACAAAGGAAGGAAATGATTTGGCACATTGAAAAACACAACTCCATCTGTTTTGTACAGGATTTCTAGGGATTTGTCATCTGCTCTTTTTCCTTTCTGAAAGCTTTTGCTCAGTCGAGGTCTGAGTATTGAGACCCCCACTGGTCACTAGAAAGCCCAGAGGAGCACTTTTTCCCCCTCAAGACTTGTTTAACAAGCAACTTTTACCTATCCGTTTTGCAACCTTAAAGTGATACTTTAATTTTAAAAACAAAACACTTTTTGACATATCACAGAGACCACACAAGTGTGAAAATGGGGCATGTCTTTAATTTTATGACTTTTCTTAACAACACCCATTTTTGATGCTTTTTAATCATTGAGCATATAAAGCACAGGTTTCAGACTTGTGGCCCTCCCTCCAGCTTTGGCTGTCAAAGCAGGATGGGAATTATAGTTGGAGGGACGTTAGTTTGACACCCTTGATATAAAGAATCTAAAAAAAAAAAGGCCTCTTTCACATGTTTTTGAGGTACTGTATGTCACCATTGTATTTTGACATTCTAGAGTCGACTGCAATGTACCCATGATGCTTTTAATTGACTTTGAATTTAATTTTCTACCAAGTAAATTCAACTTATTTCCTGAATGTGTACTTTTATCTGGCAGCATACTCCAAAACCATAATGTGAATGGAGTCTAAAAAGTTCTACAAGACCCCTTGAGATTCTGGAGAGGCCTGCATCTACACCATTTCTTCCTCTCTCCTCCTCCTTTGCACATTCTCTTACAGGGTTTGAATCCCTCTTTCTAGGCTCTGGCCCTCTCAGACACTCCCTCTCTCTTATTTGAGTCATGTTGATCTCCCCACCGGAGCAACTGAACCCTCCATTCTTGTCTATATGAAAGTCTGACCTAGGGCTCTCCCTCTCCGCAGCACAGGTCTCGCAAGTGCTTACCTTTACACACTCCTCTTCAATCTCTTCTCGTTTCCAGGAGGAAGGATACAAGATACTCTATAGATGGTATCTGGTTCCTACTCGTCTCCACAGGATCTTTCCGGTGGTTTTGCTGATGTGCTGGAGGAATTGTAATAATGAAGGCTCCTTGCTGCATACTATCTGGAGCTGTCCTAAACTAACCTCATTCTGGAAGGAAGTATGGCGCTTAGCCTCTTCCTTCACAGGCTTTCGGTTGCCATTCACTCTGGCTTTTTTCCACACTTCTAAAATTCCTGCTAAGACTTACCACCACTTGGTTCTTCGACACCTGGTCAACGCTGCCAGAACTTGCATTCCTGCCTTGTGGCCCAAACCGGACCATCTGCAGATCTCCCTGTGGCTGCAGAAGGTTGAGAATATCAGGCACATGGAGGACCTTACAGCACAATTGCACGACCGCTCCCCTCGCTTCTTCCTCTTCGGACCAATTTATAGAAACCGATGAATACAAGACTGTTGTTGGCTCAGTGAGCTGGATCTACCCCAGCCTTCCCCCCCTTTCTTTTTCTTTGTTTTTTCCTCTCTACTGCGGCTCTTTTCTCAGTTGGAGCTGCTGAGTTGGGCCTCAGGCCCTTCACTGTTATATCTGTCCACCTTTTGTGTTTGTGTATCCTAGTTGGAATACTCTGCTCGATTGTATTTCTATATTATTACTTGCACCTCTCCATGTGCTGTTTGAACCTTCTTTATATGGTAAATGAATAAAATTTAGAATAAAAAAAAAAGTTCAAAAAGTTGTTTTATTTACTAAAACCGTCCGCAATGAGTTGTGTGAATAAATTCTATCTTTCTTATGTAAGTATTAGATACACATAATGAATGCTTGTGTGTAGCTTCTTTGAATGAGCCGTTTCACTTTGTTTTCTTGAATGACGTTTTTTCATTTTTATGTAATGGTCTATTTTTGGGCATAAATGTGTTTTTCTTTTCTCTGATTTATGTCTTTGTAAGGAGAGAAAAGCCTTTGGCAGTCTGAGCATTAGTTGTGAAAAATAATAGCTCTTTGTGCTAGTATAGGAGACATGGATGCCGGTGTGACCTTGCATCTCTTGTCTGCACACCCGCCTGCACATGCTTCTTATGAAAGCTCTTAGTGGGAGTATTTTGACAGTGAAAAAGAAAAACTACCAACTTGCATATTTAATATTTTCATCTTAATATTATTAGGTGTGAATGCATGCAGTGTAAATCTAGGATCTAACCACAATGTTAGAATGTTAGTCAATGTACTTTTCTTCGGCTCTTGAAGGGTCCATGCTGCATTGCCATCTTGTCATACCGATTGTGGTTCCCCTTGTGCTGTGTGAGTTCCTTACTGGGTTTCTTTAATATTTAATACTCATTTAAAACATATTAGTAATTTCGTAAAGGTCATAGCCTCCCAAGAAAATGTCATCTAGTCAGCTGGATTCTTTGTGAGGAACAGCTAGCAGTCAAGCTTGGCAGCTCATTTTAGTCAGATTCCCAGTAGACAGCATGCGCTCATGCCTATCCACTTTAAGAAAGAAAAAGGTATTTATGCATCATTCTTACCCAAAATGTAAATGACCAATGACTGTACAGATATTAAGCTGGCAGGCAGTCAATATGCATATCAGCCCTGAGGCCTGCAGAATTGTGAATGCAGCTCTGGGCTATCATTTCAGGAGAGTCCCAATATACAATCTGTAGGTTTCTACATAAATGATTGAAACCAGAACAGCATCTTAAGAACTCAATGGCAACTTACAGTCACCTCTTGTCTTACCAACTGAGACTTGCAGAGGCCAGAAATGAGCACTGGGGAGCAGAATAGGTAAGGCCTTTTCTTCTCCCTGGACAACCTATTTAAAGGGTACCTGTCATGACGTTTTATGTCCCAATTGGCATGCAGTTTGCCCTGCCGCCAGAAGTTCAGGTAACTATAAATATGACCATACTGAATTTGTTTTGTGCACAAGCCTTAGGTCTTATGCACATGTTCAGTATTTTTGTTGATGCCCGTAGATTCCTACCACTATACACCCATACAATCCGCTAAAAATTACAGATTAGGCATCTGTAGTGCATCTTTTTTCCATAAATCCGTTGTTTTGAAAAACGTGACTAATGACTCCTTATCCTTATTTTTTTATGGAAATTTGGATGCCAAAAGCTTTCAATCTGTAAAAAATAGCTGATCCCATTGATTTCCTTTGAGAGAATTCGCCAAAAAAATTCCGGGTCCGCACTAGGACATGTACTTTTCTTTTTTCAGGATTGGTTTGCGTCTTTGTGATCTACTAATCGTGTGAATAGCCCAATAGACATTAATGTGCAGTGACTTGAGTACGGAAATTCGGATCCGTAGGCCTTATTCTGTTCCAAAAGGGTTTGTGCACAGATCTGACCTGGCATTGTCGTATCCATAGTTACCCGAACTTCCATCTGCAGGAGTGACTGCACACCGATATGGGCAGAAAACATCATGACAAAGTACCCTTTAAATTGTTTGGAACCCGCTTCCACAGTTTTAGTTCCACTGTATAAAAGTTCCACTGTTAAAGGAGAAGTCCCGCCAAAATTAATTTTTGATATGTTGTTACTGATGAAAAGTTATGCAAATTTCTAATGTACATTATTTATGGGAAATGCACATATAGGGATATTTCCCTTAATTTAGTAGATCAGGAAGTGTTAGAATTCTCTCAGATACAGTGACGTCACAACGAAAAGTGTAATTCCTATGGAGTGTCCAGCAGGGGTCTATGTAAAGTAATGTAATGTAGTGTAGTGTACAGTATGCTTTATTGAATGAATACATCTATGGAAGTGTCCTTGCTCCCCAAAGTATTGCATAAATGTATTCATTCAGTACATTAGGATATCACAGTAAGCCCGCCGATCCACCGCATTCCCGCCGCCCGCCGATCCGGACTATATACACTGAACTATAGCTCCCATCATCTGCTCATAGTATGAGCAGGTGATGGGAGCTGTAGCTGGGTTATGGATATGACTTGCCTGCCGCCGCTGATGCCACTGCTTATGCCGCCGGGCGCAGGGGGAGCCACTCAGTACACAGGAGCGCTCCCCCCTCCTCCTCCTTCTGGGATCCTGGGAACCTCCCCCTATCCCAAGGCTGACTCCCCGCCTGGCCGCCGCTCTCCCTCCACACATACCAGCTCCCGATGCATCAGTGCGGACATCAGGATGCATCGGGAGCCGGTATGTGTGGGGGGAGAGCGGCGGCCAGGCGGGGAGTCAGCCTTGGGATAGGGGGGAGGTTTCCAGGATCCCGGAAGGAGGAGGAGGGGGGAGCACTCCTGTGTACTGAGCGGCTCCCCCCTGCGCCCGGCAGCATAAGCAGTGGCATCAGCGGGGGCAGGCAAGTCATATCAATAACCCAGCTACAGCTCCCATCACCTGCTCATACTATGAGCAGATGATGGGAGCTGTAGTTCAGTGTATATAGTCCGGATCGGCGGGCGGCGGGAATGCAGCGGGCTTACTGTGATATCCTAATGTACTGAATTAATACATTTATGCAATACTTTGGGGAGCAAGGAAACTAGATGTATTCATTCAATAAAGCATACTGTACACTACACTACATTACATTACTTTACATAGACATCTATAGAAACAATAAGGTCTATGGACTTCTACATATAGAGCGCCCCTTGCTGGACACTCCATAGGAATTACACCTTTTGTCGTGACGTCACTGTATCTGAGAGAATTCTAACACTTCCTGATCTACTAAATTAAGGGAAATAGCCCTATATGTGCATTTCCCATAATTAATGTACATTAGAAATTTGTATAACTTTTCATAAGTAACAACATATCAAAAATTAATTTTGGCCGGACTTCTCCTTTAATGTATGGTTATTCCCAATGCAGTGGAATGAGCTATTCATACACCAGTAAAAGTACTCATCAGGTATCTATTTTATGGCAGATATCTTTATAATATACAGTTATACTCAAAAGTTTACATATCCTGGCAAATTTTTTTGTTCTTGTCCTTTTTTCTGAGAATATGATTGATAACAAAAACTTTTTCCCACTCATGGTTAGTGGTTGGGTAAAGCCATTTATTGTCAGACTAGCGTGTTTTCTATTTTTAAATCATAATGACAACCAAAAACATCCAAATAACCCTGATCAAAGGTTTACACACCCCAGTTATTAATACCATGTATTGCCCCTTCTAACATCAACGACAGCTTGATGTCTTTTGTGGTAGTTGTGGATGAGGCTCTTTTTTTTTTTCCTGGGCTGTCTTGCATGAACTGCGTGCTTGAGATCTCCCCAGAGTGGCTGAATGATTTTGAGCTCAGAAGACGCAGATGGCCACTCCTGAACCTTCACTTTGTTCTGCTGTAGCCAATGACAGGTCGACTTGGCCTTGTGTTTTGGATAGTTGTCATGTTGAAACGTCCAAGTACATCCAATGTGCAACTTCTGAGTTGATAAGTGCAAATTTACCTCCAGTATTTGCTAATAACAGCTTTCATTCATCTTCGACCATGTTTCCTTTGACTTATGTAGCTCACACATCCCCAAAACATTGTGCTATGCATTTCTGTGACATCACCATTTAAGCTCCTCCTGGCTACTTGGGACATCATTTTATGCCATCTACCCCCCCCCCCCCCTTTTTATTTTTTGCGGACCTGCAAAATACAGAGCACAATAAGGTGCACACTATAGGTGCATTACAGATAAAAATTTGCAAATCACCAATTTCATTCTTGAAAAGTGACATGTGAATGTGCCACACACACACACACACACACGTGCACGGGAGGAGATCATGAACTGTCCAAGTTTAGATTTAAGTCATGAAAATATTTTACAAAAGTTGAATTTTATTTGTAGTGCCTGTTTGTTGTTGCAGACATACGGGTTGTATACACAACTTAATGTAACTCCAAGTCCGTCACACTTCTGTCAACCTGTCTGTGAATCAATTTCTCCTGCTGTTGTGCAAATAGAACAGAAAACAGGTAAAAATGATGGGCAATAAGCAAGACACCCCCTATAAAGGAGTGATTCTGCAGGTGGTGACCACAGACCATTTCTCTGTTCTCATCCTTTCTGGCTGTTGTTTTGGTCACTTTTGCATTTTGTTATTGCTCTCACCCATAGAGGTAGCATGAGGCGTTGTCTACAACCCACAGAAGTTGTTGCGTGGCTCTGTCACTACAGTGCTGTGACGATTCAAAGAGTTTTCCCGTTGCGGGCATGATAATCTGCTGCCTGCAACATCCTCCAGCATGACCGGTTTGGCAGTGGTCAGTAATGGTGTGGGCTGGCATTTCTCTGGAAGGTCGCACAACCCCCCATGTGCTTGCCAGAGGTACCCTGACTGCCATTAGGTACCGGGATGAGCTCCTCAGACCCATTGTGAGACCATATACAGGTGCGGTTGGCCCTGGGTTCCTTTTGATGCATGAAAATTCCAGGCATCAAGTTGCTGAATTGTGTCAGGAGTCCCTGCATGAGGAAAGCATTGAAGCTATGGACTGGCCCATCCGTTTCACCCAGACCTAAATCTTATCGAACACATCTGGGACATCATGTCTTGTTCCATCCACCAACACCACATTGTACTACAGTTGAATTGAAATAGGTACTCCGCACTGAGTTGCAATTAAGAGTGGAAGTCTGGGTATAGTCTTGGAGACTCTGTCTCCCAGTCCAGGCATGGCTCCTGCCGCCATCACGCTGACAGACGGCACCCCTCTCCTACTGATACCAAGACCTATCAGTCTGTGCCTATACCAAGACTTCCACTCCCAGCACTTAAGCTGTTCCACAAGCTGTTCTACCAGGACTCCTCACCGTTTATATCCAATTCATGATGAGTCTGATGAAGGTTGTATAGACCGAAACGTTATTTTATACCTGCTTTACCACCTATGCAAATAAAAACTACTTTAATTGCAACTCAGTGCAAAGTACCTATTTCCATGCTTCTTTGGGCTTGACCCTTCTCCGGCACCACTGCTACTAGTACGTGGATCCACGACACACTGTACTACAGTTGACTGATGATTTAATCCAAGTCTGGGAGGAGAATCCCTCAGGAGAACATCCACCGCCTCATCAGGAGAATGCACAGGCATTGTAGGGAGGTCATACAGGCATGTGGAGGCCACGCACACTACTGAGCCTCACTTCCTTGTCTTGAGGCATTTCTACTGAAGTTGGATCAGCCTGTAATTTAATTTTCTACTTTGATTTTGAGTATCATTGCAAATCCAGATCTCCATGGGATATTAATTTCCATTTTCATTGAGATCTAGGATGTGGTCTTTTAGTGTTCCCTTTATTTTTGAGCAGTGTATTATGTATGGCCAACATTTGCAAAATCCACATTATTACAGGTCAGTTATATAATACCACCCAGAAGCGCAATAGGGCATGTGTAGTTATAAGAAGCCGTTGATGTGTTAATAGCCAACACTTAATCTGTCAGATGCTCCTGGATGTTCAGGGCTTGATTACATAAGAGCGGCACAGTGCTGACAGTTTATATCATGGTGCAGGAAAACAGGTTGTTGTGGTTGGGCTTAGCCTACACTTATCTGTCCAGCATATTGTCCATGCAGGCGTTTAATTCCCATGCAGTGCCGAGCACAGTCCTCCTCTTCGCTCCGAGGCAGCCCCACCTCTTGGCAGGTGTTGAGCTCAGATAAAAGCAGTTCCAGCTCACATTGATATGTTCAGGATTGCAGCAGACTTCCTATGATTAGACAGTTGCTAAGTGACAGAAGAGAGTTCTAAGTATCCACTTAACACAATGTGTTTCGCCTGTATTACTTTAGGGTTACCAGGGAAATGTTTTTGTTGTGTCGTTTTTATAGAACATGTTTGTTTTTCTTCTTCTTTTTCTTTTTTTTTTGATTGGGGTGTAAATAGGATGTTTCCTCTCTCATATTTCCTGGCAAATCCAGGAGGCATATACAGAGGCAGCGACAATTGATACAACGGTAAAATGCCCACGTGCCCTTCCTCCCAGTTTCTCTCTGCCTGTGTGTTGGCGAGCCAGTTATGGATCTCATTCTTACACAATGCTGCCCACACACTAATCAATTAATCTTCTGAGCTCATAAATTACCCAAAGAGGACCTGCTGCTGCTATTTCAGTCCAAATTATACAATGCCATACCCAACACTTAAGGACTTCGATTAATTTGATGCAATAAAATAATAATACTAATTTTCTGTTCATTAAAGCCCTTCACTGCTCCAGTGGTTTGTTTCCAATCTGCATTTAGCAGCAGCGACATGATGTACCAGCGGCAACGGTGATGCCATGTATTCCTGCATGTGATTGCTGAAGCCAGTGATTGACTGCATCGGTTACATTACAGTAGGGCATGTCAATGCTGTGCAATATAAGGGCCAATGCCATGAGCAACTTCACTTTACTATATGGTGCATAAAGCCATTTTATTCATCCCACTTTTAGAGTGAGAGTCCCTATTCTTGTACTGTATGCAGCCCAGTTTTTAGGATGGTGACCCTGATTGTAGCCAAGGCTGCGAAGGGTTCAGGATTGTTCAGCTAAGGCTCTTTAACTTTGTTTTTTTCCATTTGACCTTGTCTTTCCGCATGTTACCCAAATAACCGAGGCAGTAAGCCAAAATCTGTTTGTTTTTTCTCCTCTGTTGACACAAAACAGAGATGTTACAAGCTTTGTGAAGTTGTTGAACTCGGTCGTTCCAAGTCATGGACCCTTTATCAGGACAAGAGCTAAATATAGCATGCACACACAAATATGCAGAGTTTGGTTCTATGTAGGAAATAAGCCATTTGTGCCTTGTTTTCCTGTGTGTTATCCCCAGGAAAATGTAAAGAATAAGTCACCCGTGATAAGGAGAACACCGCTGTTATGGCTGGGCTGAGAAGGTGTTTCTGGGTTTGAAAACAAACGTGTTTCTGCTTTTTTTTTACATCTTCATCCAATCTCATCAGCGCTTCCCACTTAAAGGCCCGTGTTTTCAATTTGTCTGAGAAAATGTGTCAGTATTGTAGAGCTGCATCATATACTCATCACATTATTGTGTGTCAGTCTGGTATGTATCAAACTACATTTCAGCATTGTAGTAGAGTTAGTCTAATGGGGAGACCACTGTAAGGCCAGGTCGGGACATGGCGGATCTACATCTGCACCTCATCTGGGTACAGGTGCATGGCTTATTGGGAAAGGATGTAACATCAGAGGAAAGGGGCATGCCCAAAGTTTGCCTAAATGCCATATTTTTCTAATTGCCATATGATTCTGCCATGAAACTTAGTTGGTAAGAACGTAGACTGGACAGTCTACAGATTTATTAAAAAGCCTGAGCTACTGTGAAAAATCAGGTGCATTTGAAAAATAAGTCTATGGGGGGTGTAAACCATGGTGAATAAGTGCGTGGGGGGCATAAACCATGGTAAATTGTGCACAGGAGGGGTCCACGCCCACTTAGTGCCTTGCTGCACCGTCAATCTGGTGTTTTGTTTGCACAACGGCAAGTCACAAATATTTGCACAAGCCATCCAGTTTGTGCAAAGAATTTCAACGTTTTGTGGTGTGTGCTCTGGTTCAAAGATAGTGATGATAATATAGACAGGGATACCCTCTTTAAAGGGTGTACTTTATGTACTTTGGTTCAGGGGATTGTCGTAGAAGAGCACTCTTGGTCCCCAGATACAAAGATATGTGATAGTAAGTAAGATGTATTTTAAAGAGGACCTGAGGCCCCTCCTGACCTGTCTGATTAGTAATAACGTTTCTTATAGCTCTGTGCGGTGCTGTTCCTATTAGAAATGTATGATCCACCTAGGTGTTGCTAGTTAGGGGGCGTATCCCTACACTTGTCAGACTGCTAGAGACACGCCCCCAACTAGAAACACCCAGATGGATATTTAGTCATACACTTCTTAAAGGGAACAAATCACTTAAAAGACGCATGTAGGGGGGCGGAGCGAACCACCGATGTGAGCGGTCGCACGCCTGCAGAGCTCCCGCTCCACACAGCTATATTGGCGGCCCCACACTGCTCTACTCACCCCTGCTGATGGGCAAGACTGCCAAGAGGACCCCGAGACCCCCCGTGCTGACCGACGGCCCGCCGGCGGCGCCCCCACACGCTAGACCGGTACCTGACCAGAGGTGAGGGTGAAGACGCGGCCCGGCGCCACCATCCGCCTGCGGCCTCTCCTCATCCGGTCACGCGGCCGACCCGTGCGGCGGCTAGAGCCGGCAGCCTACCTCCTTGGGGCTCCCGGATCCCAGATACAGAGCGGTGTCCCCCCGGCGGCCCGGTGGACGGACGTGAGGCGCGTGAGGCCTTGTGCCCGGAAGTGCCGGCGCCATCTTGGATCGGAGGTGAGGGAGAGACGGAGCTGCAGCCTCGTGCTTTAACCCCTCCCGCCCCGGTGGCTGGTGAGACATCCTACGCCTCCCCCCTGTCTCCAGACTGTACCCCACCAACCTCCTCTACCCTGCCAGAGACTGCAGATAGGGGGACTTCTGCTCCGGTTGTGGGCAATATGGCCGCAGTACCCAAGCCACAGAGGGGGGACAAAAAGGGCAAAGATGGGACCCGGGCCTCAACCTCTAAACACCAGCCCAACTCCGCTAGGGATCCTGTAGACCCTGAGCTATGTGGCGCATATCACACTGAATCTGACTCAGACGTTTCCTGTGCTGGGGGGAACTCACACAATATTCACTATATGCTTTCTCAACTACCTACTAAGAATGAGTTCCACTCTCTTCTCACAGATATTAAGGACACACTTAAAACTGAAATCGCTGCAGTCAGGAAAGACATCAAGCATATTTCCTCTAGAGTTGAGTCCCTTGAGGGAGAACATGATGATACAAGAGCATATATAGGGGCCTTACAGTCTACCATTGGCTCCCAGTCGGCCACTCTAGAAGGAATGCAGCGCCACCTGGAGGATCTTGATAATAGGGGACGGCGAAATAACATCAGGGTCAGGGGTCTCCCAGAGGCTACCCATGATGAGGACTTAGTGGACACCTTGGAGGGACTGTTTAACACCATCCTGGGCGAACCCTCCTCACATAAGATAAAATTCGATAGGGCTCATAGAGCTCTCAGACCCCGCCCTACCTCGGGCCCCCCAAGGGATGTCATTTGTTGCTTGCAGGACTACACCATAAAGGAGGCGATCATGGCCAAATCCCGGGCATTGAAGGATCTTGACTTTGATGGGGCGGCTATTCAGTTATTTCCAGACCTCTCATGGATTACCCTGCAAAAGAGACGCCTATTACGCCCCCTCCTTGTTGCTCTGCGGGACTACGACATCCCCTACAGGTGGAACTTTCCATTTGCCCTCTCTGCCAGGAAAGATGGACGCTCTGCTGTATTACGAACCCTCATTGATCTCCCCAAGTTTTGTGAGGTCCTGGATATCCCAGTCCCGAAGATTACTGATTGGACCCTTGACCCACCTCCTCCCCCGCTGCCACCTGTTTGGGAGTCGGTCCGTCACAAGCGTAGGCGTGAGCGGTCTACTCCCACCTCACCCCAAACGGGTTCTCCTGGACGCCCTCCTGTCTGATGCTGGGGTGGACCTCTCTCCAGTCATTTTTTGCTAACTACCCTCTTGCCTTTTGGTCTCATTGTTTTTTATGTCTGACCAAGGGAACAAGTTATATGGGGTCTTTGATACCCATTCTGGGCCTACATTTTGTTCTATTCACCTATGAAGCTGTGTGGATGCGTTCTGCATGTTTGGTTTGTTGATAGTGTTGAAGCCATATTGGTCTTTCCTCCTAACCCTCTGGGGCTGTTTTCTCTCTGTTACCATGATGTTAATTGTTTACCAGGGGACAGACTCTGATCCCCAACAATATTTTTGCCCCTACCGTGACATTGATTGTCTAGGTTTTTGGTCGTGTACCAGTGCTCTATGTTGCATCTCTATGTTGTTGTATGCTTGTGTCCCCTTGTCTTCCTTTCCCTTTTGTTCCTCCCTGCAGATCCTGTTATTCCAGATACCGATTGTTCATCCTTGGTGCCCTCCTACTAGTGGTATGGTGAGTAATGGCATTAGAGTGTCCTCTCCTTCTATTTACTCCAATGGTTAATTGTGTCTCTCTTAATGTTAAAGGCCTGAATACTAACTCCAAACGCCGCCTTCTCCTCAGGGAAATGCGAGCACTGAGGGCTGATGTTGTCTTCCTACAGGAGACTCACCTTGACTCTGCGGCCTCTTTCCGCTTTGCCCGTCATGCATTCCCAATCTCCTTCTCTGCCACTAGGGACAACAAGACGGCTGGGGTAGCTGTACTGTTCTCCTGCCACTGCCCTATCCAAATTACCTCCTCTTACACGGACCCTGGGGGGCGGTTTATAATTGTGGAGGGAAAATTGCGGGGGAAACCTATTGTTTTTTGCAACTTGTATGCTCCCAATAAGGCCCAAATTCCGTTCCTCCGAGGGGTGTTGGCCAGGCTTGCAAAATATCCTCAGGCTGCTAGGGTCTTGGGAGGGGATTTTAATTTGCCCTTCTCAGACGTGAATGATAGGCAGTCAGTATCGGGTAAACCGCTGTCGGCCGCTCAGGCTAGACTATCGGTTGAATTCCGCAAGTTAATCCGTTTCCATAAACTGTATGATCTTTGGAGGCTGGACCACCCCACGGAGAAAACTTTTACTTTTTATTCCCACCCCCACAGAACCCATTCTCGTATCGACTATTTTTTTGGTAATGTTCCTACAGTTCGCCTCCTCAGGGGAGCTCAAATCGAACCCATCTCTTGGTCGGATCATGGACCTGTCTGGATTGAGCTGGCTGATCTTGATACGCCCACGAGAGTATGCCACTGGAGGCTGAACGAGTGCCTTCTTAAGAATCAGATCTCGCGAGACTCCATCCAGACTTGTATTTCCACATATTTCCTTGAGAATGAGGGTTCGGTCTCCTCTGAATCAATCCTATGGGAGGCCCATAAGGCTGTGGTTCGGGGACATTGCATAGCGTTGAGCTCACGCCGGAAGAGGGATAGGCAGGCGGAATTGTTGTCTCTTAAGCGGGCGGTTAGGACCTTGGAGCGGTCTATGGGTGTGCGCCCTTCTCTGGCGACTCTGGGTAAGCTGGTCGCTGCTAGAGCTCGTTTGAAGGATCTGGCTCTCGACAATGTGGAACGTCTGCTTCTTTATTCTAGACAGCGTTTCTATGAAAAGGGCAACAAGGCCCATACGCTTTTGGCACGGATGCTCAATGACCGATCGGCTGCCCAGTCTCCCCAGGTTGTGCGAGACCACACTGGTGCCCTGAAATTCCATCCCAAAGACATAGCCTCTACGTTCCATAGGTTCTACTCTAATCTCTATTCCCTATCCTCTACTCTCCCCTCAGACCCGGTGGCACGGAATGCGCGTATAAATGCCTTTTTAGATGACTGTCGCCTTCCGTCTCTTACCCCTCAGGCGGTTGAAGACCTAAATTCCCCAATTACCACTGAGGAGCTTTCTGAAGTCCTCAAAGAGCTGCCCTCCGGTCGCTCACCGGGTCCTGACGGCTTCACATATTTATATTACAAGACCTTTTCCTCTGAACTTTCCCCACGTTTGCTATCGCTCTTCAACTCCTTCCTTCAGGGGTCTCCTATCCCCCCTCCAATGCTTCATTCATACATTACCTTGATTCCTAAGCCGGATAGAGATCCCCAGGAGTGTGGTAACTACAGACCTATAGCTCTACTGAACTCAGACCTAAAGCTATTTACGAAAATCCTTGCCAACCGCCTGAGCTTTTGGCTTCCGTCCTTAGTGGACAAGGATCAGGTGGGTTTTGTAACAAACAGGCAGGGTGGAGACAACACCAGGCGTGCAATTGATCTAGTGGATGCGGTTAATTTGCAGTCAGATAGGGCCTTGGTCCTGAGTCTAGATGCTGAAAAGGCTTTTGACCGCCTTGGATGGCCATTCCTGTTTAACACCTTAGCCCATTTTGGGCTTTCGGGGCCTTTTCTGACTGCGGTTAGGTCCCTCTATACCTCCCCCTTGGCAACACTTAAATTCCCACATATGCTCTCTGAAACCTTTGCTCTTTCGAATGGCACTCGCCAGGGTTGTCCACTATCACCCCTACTGTTTGTCTTATGCATCGAGCCCCTGGCGGCTGCCATCCGGAATTGCCCTGATATTAAGGGAGTCTTGGTCAGAGGCAAGGAATATAAAATCATGTTGTTCGCTGATGATGTTCTCCTCACCCTGTCGGAACCACTCACTACTTTGCCTGTCCTGCACGAATTATTGACAACTTTTGGGACTCTCTCCGGCTACAAGGTCAATACGTCTAAGTCTGAAGCAATGGCCCTTAACATGCCTGATGATGTGGTGACCCACTTAAAGTCCACCTTCCAGTTCCGCTGGTCTTCATCCTCTATTAAATACCTGGGGGTTCGTTTGACTCCCAAATATTCGGCCCTATATGGAGTGAATTACCCCCCTCTATTTCGAGAATTAAAATCCCTCTTGACCAAATGGTCAGGCCACTATATCTCCTTCTTAGGACGTATAGCGGCGGTCAAAATGTCTATTTTGCCCAAGCTCCTTTACTTCTTTGAGACCCTCCCAGTTAGAGTCCCTCAGTATGAACTGAAAGCGATGCAGAGTGCTATGTTTAAGTTCATCTGGCACTCGGGGAGACATCGTATCCCTAAATCTGTAATGACCAGTAGTAAGGCACAAGGGGGTCTGGCAGTACCAAACATTCTCCACTACTACTGGGCTGCCCACTTGAGGCAAATAATGGCATGGTCAAAATATCACGCCTATAAAAAATGGGTGGAAATAGAAAAAATCTGGTTTGCACCATATCATCCCAACTCATTTCTATGGCATGTCTCTCCTCCCTCTCACTCCCACTTGTCTCTCCTGGGTCCTATGCGGTTCACCTTATCGGTCTGGGCCTCCTGTGCTGTGAAATTCGGCCTTTCCTCTTCTGCTTCCCCCCTCAATTCCTTCCTACTCTTTCCAGACTTTTCTCCGAGTCTTGACTCAGACACTGTTCGGGCCTGGGGCACGAGGCAGCTGTTCCAGTTCGCAGACGTAGTAGACCCAGTGAGTCGTACTTTACTCCCCTTTGAAAAACTGGTTGATAGGAAGGAACTTATGGTAGAGCATAGATCCTTCTACTCAGACGTTCGTCACTTCATGCTTTGCCGCTTGGGAACGCTTACGGTTGCTAAACCGACGGCGTTCGAACAACTGGCGCGCATGGGTACTTCGACTGCTGGACTGATCTCAACTATTTATAGCATTCTTAACTCCCCTGCTTCTGATGCTCCCGTGCGACATAAATATATGGACAGATGGGAAGCTGCTGTGGGCAGAGTGATCTCTCCCGAGTGCTGGAGCATTATCTGGGATAGGGCGGCTACTTCTTCCATATGTACTACATACAAGGAGACACACTATAAGGTCATGATGCATTGGTACCATACCCCCGAGCTCCTCAATAGACTCAATAGCTCCATCTCTTCCCTGTGTTGGCGTTGTAACAGAGCGACGGGGACATTGTTCCATATATTCTGGGAGTGTTCATTGATTACTGGTTTCTGGGGGGAGGTCTGCTCCCTTGCTACTAGAATTCTCGATTATCCCATTAGTATAGACCCGGTAGTCTGCTTGTTAAATCTGTCCCCTAAACAATTGAGGAAAAAAGCCTCTAAACTACTTTTAGTGATACTGACTGCAGCTAAGTCCTTAATTGCTAGGTCCTGGAAGCAGACCTCCCCTCCCTCCCTCTCATGCCTAGTTGATAGAATGAAAGAACTACGATCTCTTGAGCGTCTCACGGCCTCTTTAAACAACAAAATGGAGTTATTTGATCAGGTATGGGCTCCCTGGGATGAACACTACCCCCCCGTCCGATTGTAACTGACAGAATTCTGCCTCCCAACCTTGCCTTCCTTTCTGTCTTTTCCCTTGTCCCCCCCCCTTGTCTATTGTGCTTGTTATGGCTGGTCTACTTTTGGAAGTCCAGTTTGTCTGATGGTGAGTGAGTGTTTGTCTGTGGATTCGAAGTTACTATGGGTTACTGCAATGCTACATACAGCCTGTATTCCAGATTTGATATATGGATGGTGACCCGTCCCGGGCCACTTGGTCTTTACTGTATGTAACTGATAACTTTATTTTTTGGAATTTTCCTGTTGTCTTTTATATGTTTATATTGAAAAACCACTAATAAAAATTACATTTATAAAAAAAAAAAAAAAGACGCATGTAACGCTATGGGAATGTGCTGTAGCAGCACCCAGCACACTTCCCAAACATGCTTTTATACCCTGGTCTGCGCCGTACTGCACAGGTGCAAAATAGCCTCTAACTCATTGCCGGATCTTCAGCAATGAGTTTGAGGCTTTCTGCACCTGCTCAGTACGGTGCAGAGTGGACCTGCTGTACTGCGCAAGTGCGGCACAGCAAGAACGTAGGCGTGCTGAGGTTAGGGACAGCGCGCCTCCGGTGACGGCGCCACAATAATGCAGGCCAATCACGCCCAGAGGGGCGTAATTAGCGCTGCAGAACGCCCAGGGGACCGTGACTACTTGCCCGCAGCTCCCCGCCCAGAGGACTACTTGGGGGTAATTTACATGCAGGGCGCCAAGCTTATAAAGTAAGTTTTCGGCTTGCACATTGCAGGAACGGGGGGTATAAAAGCATGTTTTGGGGAGGTGTGCTGGGTGCTGCTACAGCACATTCCCATAGCGTTACATGCATTTAATAGGAATAACTGAGGAATGGCAGAGCAAATAGTTACCAAAACAGGCAGCTTAGAAGAGGCCACGGGTCCTCTTCAAGTGGTGACCAAAATCTAACTTCAAAAGAATATAAAACCAAAAATAAATATATTTTTTTTAAGCATTACCGTCACCGTTTTGATTGGTCAGGGTTTTGGTGCTGAGATCCTTTCCAATCAGGTAGAACCGGGAGAAACACACAACACTGAGCGCTTCACTACCCGGCTCGCCAGTGGATCATGCTTGTTGCAGGAGATGGGTTTCATTGTAAGCCTATGGCTTCTGTCTTAAAAGCAAATAGCAAATGTGTTGTGTCAAGTTTGTTTTTTGTGATGCTAATCAGACAACTTTTAAAGTGTTGACTGGCGGATGGTGACTTCCTGTTAGAAATCCCATTGAAATCCATTACAGCCTGTTTTTGCTCATCCTGAAATGGCTGATTACTGAGGACAATAGACTGTATTTGACTACAAAAGGAATCGTAGTAAAAGAGGCTTTAGATTTAGTGTCCCTTTAAATGGATGCCACCTTGTGTAACAGTGTTTCCTCATCTATTGTTGATATTACATCAGTCTTTTGTGCCGTTTTCCAGCACTCGTCCCTCCTATTTTGTTTTAGTTAAGATAAGCTTTATCGTGAATAGGTTGCAGGCATCGCTTGAATAAGAACAAATACTCCCAGCCTTAGTGTTAAAGCCAGTCATTGTCAGTCAGTTAATTGTTGCTGGTGTACATTGTCCATCTGAAAGCATGTGTTGACAGGACAGTACGAGTGAGAGCAAAATAAAGACTTGTATTGGTAGAACTGGCCGTTTGTCAAGTTTTTTCCTGGATCAGATCTGTCTCTTGTTCCACTTCACAAGTGCCATGCAAACAAATTTGTCTTCACCTTCTTATTAAACAGAGGCAAATGTAATAAGTGTGATATGCCAGCATAGGAAAGGTCTACATATTCATCACTATGCTGCTGAAAGAAAGTAGGCGACTGTTTAGAGTCAAACATCACATTGCGTTATGTGGAAGAGCTGGCTGTATAAGTATGGGGCCCAGGCATATATGATAAGCTACTGCATTCAAGTTGGGTTTTATAGTGATATATAGTAAGTGGGATGTTTGTGGGAAGAATGACACAGCATTCAATGATGTAGTGGTATGTCCGTGTCTCTGGCATAATCCAGCTCCCAAAATGAGATTAAAAATCAGTCTTTAGATCAGGGGTGTCATGATGGGAATTGTAGTTTTGTAACAGCTGGTGGGCCTGAGTTTGACACCTGTGCTTTAGATAAATTATGTCAGTACAAGGTCAAAAACCTACCAGTTGGCCCTGGAGACCGACGCATTTTGAACACCATATTTAAGAACACATAGGGGGACAGTTATCAAGACTGGCATACTTGTATGCCAGTCTTAAATAAAGCCCCACCCGCTTTTCCCAGGCCATATTTACTAAGAGCCGTACCCTTCTTATTACAGCCGGTCGGACTAGGCGTTGTGGCACAAATCTACACCTTTTCCGAAGCAGGTGTAGATTTTTGCCTGGTTTACACCTTTTTCCAGGCATAAATGTTAATAAATTTAGCATGTGAGGAGGCCAAGCCTCCTCCCTGCCTTGCCGCACCCACCCATTGGACGAGTGGGAGGAACGACTGGCGTACGCTAGGCGCGCAATGATGGTAAATCTCCCCCATAGTGATTGTAACATGTGTCAGCTTTAAGGGCCGACCAATAGAAGGTTATATGGTTAAGAGGGTTAGTACTAGAGATGAGCGAATCTCAAGTGTGCTTAAGTCTGTCGGAACCTAAGAGTATGGCATTTGATTACCGATGGCTTCAGAAGTTGGATGCAGCCCTAGGGAGTCCTGGAAAACATGGATACAGCCTAGTGATTGAAATCCCTGCTCCTTCTGGGCTTAAGTCTAGTGGGCAGTCCTACTCAGTGATTGTCAGCTATCTCTGTATGAGCGCACACAGACAGAATAAGCTGAGAGTCATATTAAATAAGTTAAATTATGTCATACTAAATCACTGCATGTTACATTACATTGTCTCTGTTGTCATTAGTATTATTATGTTAGAATTATTGGTACTATTAAAATTGTTACTACATGTAGTTTTCATAACCAACATATGATGCAATACCTTTTATTTTTATTATCCTTTAACAATACTGTCCATTGTTTCTTCTGTAGGCGACGTCTGATATCTCAGCGGTCTTCACTGGAAACGCTTGAAGACATTGAAGAAAATGCTCCTTTGCGGAGGTATATTTCCTACAATTTCTAGTTTGTATTTGCGGCATCCCTTAACATTGTTGAACTCAAAAATTGTCAAATATCAGGATTTATGGTGGAGATGAACATGAACCTTCTTTACCAGTAGGCTTTGGGTTCCTGTTGATGTTTTCAGTGTTCTTTTGAGTAACCGTTTAGTTCTCAACACTTCAGGGGGTCTTGTGGTCTTTGTAACATATGCAACTTCTGTTACTGTACCACAATACCTCATCCATATTATCCCCTGATACTGAAATGTGCTTGTTGGCTGGAAGAAAAGATTCTCCTTCCTATCAGCCAATAGAAAGACTATATCCTTTGTGCTCTATACACCAGTTACTGTGTTCATAGATCACACAGAAGGCCATGACCATGGCGATTGGTACGTACAGAACAGAAGCAGCAATGCAACTTTCACATTTATGTTAGTTTTCAATTTAGTATGTATGTAGATTTATCTGTCCCTAGTAGTATCAGCCATGGTATGTCACATGGCAACCTAGGCATAATAAAGGGCATTATCCATTACCATACACCAGTTGACTGGTATAAATACACTTTTATATTGAGGTTTCCACATTCTGGCATATGGTAGTATGTAAATATTTGCGTTATATTATATATCATGTAGTCATCTTTCCAATCAGATTCAGTTTTATTTGCTTCTTACCATTCTACAGTCGGCAAAAATTCACTCTAATACCTGGGCATGTCCAACAAGATTGTTCATTTTCAGATATTTTTTTTTTCTAGAAATGTTGTGAATGCTTAGGGGGACATTTATTAAGTCCGGCGTTTTTTACGCAGGACTTATAAATGTCCCTGCATCTCCGGCGCTACGGAGATTTATGTAGCGGCGGACTGCCTCTACATAAATCCCGTGCGCGTCGGTGCGCACAGCCGAAAACCTACGCCACCTGAAAGGTGGAGTAGGTTTTCGGCGTATCTTTTGGTGTAAAAAATGATAAACCCTGCGGACTCTGAGTCCGTGCCCCCAGTTCCGCCCCCTTCACACCCCCTCCCCGGCGTACCCGGTGGAAAGGGGCGATTTGCGAATATTTTATTCGCAAATGGCCGTTTTGCGAATAAAATATTCGCAAATCGCCCATTTCCGCAGAAACATATGCATTTTGGTGATGATACATGTCACCCTTAGTGTATACTTACAATGCCCAGGCAGAGAAGCAAAGGAGAGTTAGATAGAAGGAAGATATATGACTGTGACATGAGGGTCATTGCTTTTTTTATTTTAAACAATAAAGAATAACTTTTACTTTTATGTGTTACCAAATGTGTCTTCTGTCCATTGTGTAGCCATTACATTGAATAAAAGGAAATTCCTTGGCTGTTGGGGAAGATAATATAATGTTACAGAATCCTAATTGTTCTCTCCTGGCCGCTGTGACTGTGTGCGGGCCACTTGTACTGTCTGTGAATTATGACCAGACTGCAGCCATTTGTCTAATTTTTTCCTTCCTGTCTTTGTGTGGAGATGCCATGAAAGGTCTCACTTCAGGCTTTAATTGACTTATTTTTCAGATGTCGGACTCTGTCCGGTTCACCCAGACCAAAGAACTTTAAGAAGGTTCATTTTATTAAGAGCATGAGACAGCACGACACAAGGAGTGGCAGGTAACACCGCAAACACACACTTCCTCTGTTTGTAATCTCAAGAAGCAAGGTAGCTTGTGTGTTGTTTTTCCTTATTGTGCCTCATTGTTTTCTAGCCTTTTCATAGAGAATTCATGGAACACACAGGCCAAGGTTCCCAGCGGTTATATGTTCTATATGGAGATTTAATCAAAGTATTTTAGACAGAAATTTGATTTGTGCAGGAATACATAAGACATGGGCTTATGAGCTCCGTATCCCAGTCCATACAAACCTATGGATGCAGCCTGAGAATAAAACCTGTGTGTTTCCTGTAACTAAACTCTGTTGCACATAATACCCATTCAGTACTACTAATGTCCAGATACAGTCATATTATGATGTAAGATTACTACCTGCTGTTTATGGTTGTGATTTCCTTCATTTGGAATAGATGATTAGTTTTCTGCTGACACAGACACCTGTTCCTTTAGTAGAGGCCAAGAGACAGAGGATTTTTAAGGGTAAAAGCCAGTGTAGACAATAGGTAGTTATTGCAACCAGTCAGATCACTCCAGTGCTACCCGCTTTGGAAAATGCTTTAGCTTGCTCTGAAAAAAAAACATAAAGTCTTGCAACCAGGTGGAACCTCCTCCTCTTTTCTATACACTACCAAGAAGTTGTACTGTCTGCCAAGTTAGGCTAGGTTCACACTGTGTTTTTGCAATCCGTTTTTTGCAAAGAAAAAACGGATGCATTTGTGTGCATCCGTTCTTCTATTGACTTCTATTGTAAAAAAAAAAAAAAAACGGTTCAAAACGGATCAGTTTTTTTTTTTTAACTGACACAAAAGTAGCGTCCGCTACGTTTTTGTGTTCGTAAAAAAAAAACTGATCAGTTTTGATCCATTTTTTAACAATTGAAGTCAATGGAAAAACAAATGAAAACTGATGCACACAAATGCAGCTTTTTGAAAAAAAAAAAAAACAGATGGCAAAAGCGCAGTGTGAACCTAGCCTTAGCAGTATAGCAGAACTGCAGCCTGATCACTCTTAGTTCACATATTACTACTCTGTTAGCTCCCAAATTCCCACCCTGTTAGCCAGGGGTGGATTAACTTTACCATAGGCCCCGGGCTGTTCACCAAGCCTGGGCCCCCCCTACCCCACTGTAACTATGGAAGCACTAGCCTGGCGTTCATAGTACAGGATAGATAATGTCATGATGTCCTGATTTGTGCAAAATTGCCATAAAAAAACAGTGATTTTTTGCAAATCATGGCAGAAGTGCAGCCAGGAGACAGTACACCATTGAAAGTATAAGTCTTTTTGGGTGGTCATGGGCCCCCCAGGAGCTCAGGGCCCCGGGCTGCCGCCCAAAATGCCCCTATTATAATCCACTACTGCTGTTAGCTCATATATACAACATGCTTGAGTCAGTGCTGATTCTGCTGTGATCACAGGACTCTACTAACAATATGTATCAAGACTGTTTGTTTTTTTCTTCAGTGCTGCAGTAATACTAGATTTCTCTTACTCTGCTACTTCTTGAAGTAAATGGTGTATGAAACAGGGTGGAGCACTAATTTTAAAAACCTAATTTTTATGCTATTAAGCATGCCCTTTAAGTGGGACACTGTAGGTATGCTACAACTGCTTTGTAAAATGAAAGCTACATTGATGTTGATTGTCATGGAAAAGATGTTTTAAGGACTTTACCAGTAATGGACGACTTCCTCGAGCCAGGTAGCCAATGTGACTAGAAATTTGCTGCTGACACATAACTTGTTTGTTTGCTTTCTAATAACATGCTCACTTTTTTGGCCATAAAAAAGCTTAACCTGACTCCTGGGGTGATCTAACTTCTATGCTATATATGCTTTTATTTGCTGTATGCTTCTATACTCTTATGGTCCAGCCCAGTTGTAGACATAAAGCATACTACCATGACATTGCATATAGGTTTACATTATTTTCATTTTATAGTGCATAGAATTTTCACAGTTTTAGATCCATGCAGTAGTTTTAATTTCTTACAAAGTCCACAGTGTCATTTTGATGTGTGGGACACAGAGGAATAAACATGTCCAAGGTCACATGTTGCTGACAATGGGATTCCAGTAATTTCTCGTTGTTATTGTTATATGGTCAGCACCGTGAACCACAAACCTAGCCCTAGTCCCTGTCTAGCGTAACCTGCTATTGTTTGAGCACACAGTGAAGCATAGTAGTTTGGCACTACTGCTGCTATTGAACCTTTCAACTTGTGAAGTTACAGTTGTATTTTCTCCCTTGATTTTATAGAATTGTTCTGATAAGTGGGAGAAGATCATTTTGTAGCATATTTTCTGTGCTGCCATATCGAGACTGTTCACATGTCGGGTAGGTATACTTATAATGGACTATTTCTCCTTCAGCAATAATGGCATGAATACTTGAATATAAGCAAAATACACATATATATATATATATATATATATATATATATATATATATATATATATATATATATAATGTATATGTAATATTTTTATTTTTTTTTTTGCATGTTAAAATCTCCCTTGACATTGTATGATGTGTGTCTAAGATGACAATAAGCCTCTAGGTCCTAATTCATTGCGAGTCGAGGGGGGGGGGGGTTAGGGAAGGGGGCCAAAACAGTGATTGAAGCACATTTACAGTTATATAACTTTGTAATGTTTTTAATTACCGTAAAATTATTTTCACCAAAGTTTTAAGAATTTTCTGTTTCTTGCATTGTGATGTGATTTATACCACATAAAGTTAAAATTCTTTGTGTACGCTCATCATAGTATAATTATTTAGTGTTTTTATATAGATTTCAGTAAAGTCTGACCTTTTTATTATATAAAATGGCAGTATCTAAGGGTCCTTTTACATGTATAGATAAATCGCTAAGTTTAGTGAACAATGATTTTTTTTTTTTTTCTTTTAAACGAAAAGCATTTAGCCATTAATACAATTGTAATTATGATGGTAATATATACTGAACACTGCGAATGACCGAATGAGGAGTGATTACACGCTGAAAGACTTGTGAATGATGGCTTTGCTGTCAGCTCAAAAGATGCGATTGACGACATATGAATGAATTTTAATTTACCGTTTGATCGTTCCTGCGTTTACACCAGAAGATTATCGCTTAAATCGGCCCGTGTAGAAGGCCCTTTTGTCATTAGGCAGAAGACAAAAAGCTTAGTTGTACCAAGTTTGCTATTTATACAATCCTTGGTTGTGATTCTCACTGTGTACACTTTATTTAGCAATGCATCATAGGAAAGCATTAGCTACTTGTGAAGAGGAAACGTTCTCTTTGGGAGCCAGGGACTCATTTAGCATCAATTCATCACAGTATGACGAGCCAGCATCTGCTTGGTAGCGGCCTTCATTTTACAGGTCTAGGAGAATTTTTTGAGCATTTGCATAGTTCTGTGTGTTACCAGACATTGTGCAAATGGCTCATAAAATTGGGTAATTTAGAAAGTCCTGAACAGCGGAGGTGGCAGAGAATAGCCAGGAGAACTGCTGATCCATTCATTACATCCTTGTGGTTTACGTTGTTAATTATTTACATGAACATTAGTACTACACTATGTAAGTTTCTGCTGTTTTTCAATGTTTCTGTACATGGTGTATGTGGAGAATATATCGTTCTTTAAGACAGTCTCCCGTGTGGGAAGATTTTACCTGTTGTCATTTACTTTTAATGTTTAATTTGTTAGGATCTTTATTGCCAGCAAAAAAAATCCAGCTCTATACTCCATAGCCTGCAAAGTTTTCTTCATCAACACACTGGCTGTGACTCACAGGTTGTCAGTGCGGCAAAACATTTACAATGTAAGGTTACCACGACAACGAGATGATCAGGTTTTCTGCAGGAAAATATCACTGTTTTTCAGAATGCGGAGTGGATGTCTGCACAGTGATGGGTGTAAGGAGATCCACCATCAAACTAGACTTTACTGGTGACCATATAACGGGGCTATACCCATCACTGATGGATATATGATAAGTGATCAATGTGGGCCACACCTCTAGAACTGTATCAATCCTGAGAATGGAGGGCTATTAGCACTGGTGTAAGGGGCCTATTCCACAGAGCAATATTTACCCGATTTGGCCCGATTCAGCCGATTATCGCTCTGTGGAATAGAGACAACGATCATCGCCTGATTGTTAATATAGGTTGGGTCCTATAATTGTCGGGCACCGACCCCGCATCGCTACGTGCATTAGCGGTGCGCGGCCGGCGGCTGACAATATGCAAACAGAATACATTACCTATCCATGCTGCAGGGCTCCTCTTGCACTCTGCTTCTCACCGGGTCCCATGCGCTCCAGCTTTAGAGCGGCTGACAGGCCGCTCAGCCAATTACCGGCCGGGACCGCCGTGGCCTGTGATTGGCTGAGCAGCCTGTCAGCTGAGACAGGCCGCTCTGAAGCTGGAGCGCATGTGACCCTGGGAGAAGCAGAGTGCAAGAGGAGCCCTGTAACCTGGACAGGTAATGTATACAGTTTAAGCAACAGTAAATATGTCCTTGGAGCCCTTGTTAAACGATTATTGAGCCGTGTAATTGGCCCAGTAAACGAGCACCCCTGTAATAGCACCCTAACCCTGCACCACTTTCACCTTTGTTTCCTGTATGTCTTCATCCAGGTCACCTGTGCAGGGAACAACAATAAAAAGCCAGAGGGCTGACCCCCAACAGGGGTTAGATGGTAAAATACCTATAAAGGGTCTGGTTGTAACCCCTATATGGTCAGACAGGGCTCCCTCAAGAGTAAGTGATCCTGTTGTGCTTTCTGGCAGGGGGCTAACTACCAGGTGGACTGCCTTCAGAGACATGCTTTCTGGGGGGCTTACATGCACAGAAAGGGCCTTATCACTATATGGGGGCACAGAGGTACCTAATACTATACGGGGGCACAGATGGTGCCTCACTACTATATGGGGCAAAGAGGGTGCTTAATACTATATGTGCTGGAGCACTGTCCTCAATTGTGCTGTCTACAGATCCTGTGTAAAGCTAGTATCTACCAATATATGACCCCTGGATAGAGGCGATCCTGGTCTTAATACTGCTATGGTGGTAATAGTGATTAGAGCAGATGACAAGCAAATACATTCATTGTCAGTAGTTTTTGCTGTGCAAATACTGCTGAGTGCGTTGCACTGCAAATGGACCCACTAAGGCTTTGTTGCCCAAGGGCCTGCATCTCTCATTTTATATTCAGTATTTCTTTGCTGTTAGTGCATGGAAATTCTTGGCTGAAAAGCTCCTTATCCCATCCAACTATGCGGCTGAGTTTATGGCAACAAATCTTTTCATAGGTGCATCAAACCAAGTCAGACAGACGGCCAGTTACTAGTTTGGGTCAGCTGTGTGCAACGCTATTGACAGGCCAGTTCTTGGGAATGAGTGGCCACATGAGTGATCACTGGATTTACTTTCATTATTGTCGGCAGTGCATTACCTATGTACATGGGTAGTTTGCTGCCGCCAGACAATGTTTTATAGTCCAGCTGACAAATGAGTGTTCACTTGTTTGCTGACAGATCATTGGGCTTTTACATGAGGCTATAATTGGCCTATTCAGATGATAGTCTTTCTACAAAATATTGAGCAATGCAAGCTGGAGAAGAAACTTCAGCCATACCATAGGGTGATAAGTAGAGATGAGCGCAACTCGAGCATGCTTGAGTCTGATTATTCTGAATATTGGTGGCTGAAGAAGTTAAATGCAACCCTACGGGTCCAGGAAAACCATGGATACTGCATGGATGTATGAAAAATATTGTAGAAAAGCAATGGTGAGACTCACCTACAGATGTTTCGCTATGAGCACAACACCAAGTAGCACACTGCAAGCCAGGTAGTCTCAATTCTTTGAGATGTGAAACCAGCCGTTCCCGAGTATAGCAGAGAGCGGAGTTGGATAGTAGCGGTGTTGGATCCGATAAGCGTATGGCTCGTGGTCCCTGTTAAGGTGGAACTTACCCATGGAGCATTCAGACATGTAGCCTGATGTAGAACTATGAAAGGATTTATTCCAGTATCTCATAATGTAAGGCTTTTGTAGTTCTACATTAGGCTACATTTCTGACTGTTCCCCAGACCAGTTCCACCTACACTGGACCATGGGCTGTACGCTCATTGAATCCAGCACGGCTACTCTGACTGGTCATCAAATGCAACATTTGATGACAAAGTTATCGTACATAAGTCTCTGATTTAAACACCCCAAAAATTTGTTGGGGAGTTTTTACCTTACAGCTCCTCCTATGACTGCTAGGTCTCAGATGCAATCGTTTAGCAAGCAATGGTTAAATCATCTGTTTTGTTCAGTTTGCTAAATATTTAATCTACTACCTAAATAATTCATAAAGATTTGCCTGATGTTGTAACTTTACCAGTGAGTGCCTGGCCACCCTGCTGAGTGTTTTACGCTTTTACTTGGCTGGCTGAAAATGTGAAAAATAATATTTTTCTTGTGTATTACTGACAATTCAATCATATAGAATTCAGCAGACGCACATTCCTGAACAGGAAAGTAATGGGATCTAATGCAATTTATCCAAGGTCACAATTATTCAAACATTACTTTCTTCCTTCAAAGGCAGTGCTGGTAACACAGCGACTCCCTCGCAGCAAGATTAATTCTTGTGAATCAACATACATTCATGTGCCCGGAACGCAGTTATCATCACATGATCTGTCTCATTCATACTTCACTGACACATAGTGGCTTGCCTAAAAAACACCAGATTCTTATTCATAAGCTCAGTGCAATACAGATTTTTATTTCTTGTAAAATAACTGTGCTGCACAATACACACACAAGACAATACAATCTCTAATGTGTAATAGAGCAGATTGATCAGTCTGCGCTTTGGCATACGCCATTGAAAAGGGGCAGATTTTATCCTGTCAACAATGGGTGGGAAAGAGAAGCATATCGGGAGAAGGAGGTAACTATGCTAAGTGGATGTATTGCAAAAATATGTAACTTGACAAGCCCTACGAGATTAAGATGGGAAAAGCCCTTTGTCCCTACAGCTATTAAAGGCGTATAGGCACCTTAAGTGAACTACAGTTAGACGACTCTTGTTGTAATCAGTAGAAGGAAATGCCATGATGGGACGGCAACAGGTTGTGTACCTACCCTGATGGGTCAGTGTCATAAGATGTAGGGGCATACCTCTTTGACAGAGAGAATCAAAGTTGCCAGTTTATGCATGTTTCAGAAGAAATAAGTGAAGAATTGCACAAAAAAAATAAAACATGTTCCAGAATTGTTGTTTTTCTGGCCCTTATATATTTTTTTTGCTCATCAGTAGCGCATCCATAGTGCATCCGCAATAAGTATTTTTTTTTTTTTGTGGCTCTGTTAAATCTTTACAGTACTAGTTTAAAAAAAGTTGTTCATGTTAAAAAAAAAGGTGTAACCAGTTTGCCTATTGCAGACCTGCATAACTGTGCTCAGCCAATCGCGGCTGAGCATAGTTATGACGCGGCAGAGGGAGGACGGACGGCCTCCCGAAGATTACGTCGTTGACAGAAGATCGGGGACGACGCGCGTCAAGTATGTATGGTACACTACACTTCCGGATCCAGGTGCGGGGGTGGGGGAACACGGGGAAGGGGGTGATTCACATACATAACATACATTACAAAGTAGTATAACTTTGTAATGTGTGTTATTTTGTGAATAATTTCTTAGCGCCACACTACCCCTTTAAACAGGGATATCAGGAGAGGCCATGAATCCTTAAAATCTGCACCTTTATAAATAAATGATGCACCTGTTCTGTACTTGGTGACTATCCTGCGCAGTTCCTCTGATAATTGGACCATGCTCCGTGTTCCTTCTGAGTACATTATGTAGTCGTAGATACAAGTTTTAACATTAAGATATGTAAAACTACTGTGGGTTCAGACGTGGCAGAATTGTGAATTTGGTGCAGAGTCTTTTTCATAATCTCATTCACATAAAGCAAACGCTTCCATATTTTAGGTTTCTTTTGTGCGTATTAGCTGCAGAATTGCAGTGGATTTACAGCAACCTCCATGGCAGAAAATATCTACCACTTCTGAGCCTAGCCTTGCCCCCCTGTACTGTCTTTGTAAAGGATTCTTCTGGTGATGACGGCCATAACTGGATGCATCTGCCAGTTTAATAGCTGTCCTTCATCCCTGGTCAGGTGCCTAATTAAATATCCATTGCTTTTTTATTGAGATTATGTGTGTTGAAACTGAACTATTTTAAGAGTCCGTGAATCAATATATCTCCATATGCCCAGAATGTTCTTTATTGCTGTAACTAATTGAGCATGTCAGTGTTCACACAGTCATTTGCATTGCTTCTCAGCAGGTGGCCAGTTGTGCAATCGTTTCCATTATTTGCTTTTCTTTTTTCATTGCATATCTTTAGTTGTACCTTTTAAAGGGGAAGTTTTTCTATTGGGATTTCTGCAGGCTCCTGTGTTGCCGATTTTGTTCTGAATTAAACATCTAGGCTATATTCTTACTATGGGAATGGGCCATCATTTGACGGCAAAAAGTGACTTCTGCAAATAATGATCATGATGATGCTGTTATTTTGTGCTAAAATCCTGTAGTGGGAACATAGCCCTAATCTGTAATGATTTTCTTAATAAGTGAATTCCATGGACCTGTCATGTTTAACATAATAATGGTAGTTTTAATCATATAGGAAGAATCCAGCTAAAAGCACCTCTTTACATTCCTAAACATGGTGACCATATACTTTAAAGCGAATGTACCAGCAGTATATTCACTTTAAGTTTTTCACATGGATATAGCGGTGCTGCAGCCATTTATTTGAACCGCGGCCCGGTTCCCGCATTAGAATCAATGGAGCCGCATCACAGAGGGGCCGGGGTTTTCCCCCCACTGGGGGTGGGCCAGTCCGCCTCCAATGCTTCAGTCTTGGCCGGTTCCCGGGAATAGAACGGCGCAGCACACGGGAACCGGGCCGTTATTTAAAGAAAGGACCGTGGCACCGGCTTCCCCGCGCCAACGCCGCTGTATCCATGTGCAAAACTTAAAGTAAATGTACTGCTGGTACATTCACTTTAAACATAAACCTTTATTCTGCCGAGAGTTTATCTCTTCAGTTCCCACTATACATGAACGATCAGCTCAGCCGAGTTGTTAATGTGTTCTGAATGGGGAGATAGGGGGTTAGCTGCTGCCAGACAACTGTGGTGGCAGATTTTCTATCCGGGAACCAAATCTGCTCAATCCATGTAATGAGGCTTCTAAACACATCGGCCATTCCTGCAGAAATCGGTGGGTTCAAACCGGTTTTAGGCTAAGTGGTCAGAATGAAAACTGCAATATAAAGGAAAACTACCCCCCAAAAAAATCATCAAAGTTCCTGAATTCCCCATGATTAAGGGACTGCATCCCGAAACGCATCAGCGTGTTTCCTAATGTACCTGTTTGGATTTTAAGAGGCATCTTTAATAAAACTACAAGAATTTTATTGGAGCTGGGGACAACCATTTGTTTGTTCCTAAATTCCTAGCCTGCTATGTTCCTATAGAGCCTGGGACACTTAGAATGAAGGTCATTTTCTCACCTTCATCCTCAGCAGCGTTTTTTCTGGCCCTTCCCTCTCCATGAATATTTATGAATTTACCCTTTAATTTTATGAATTGAATTAGGTAGAAGACTGTTTTATAAACTGATTGAGAATATCCAAAGTCAGTCATTTACAGTATATTTGATAAAAGCCTGCTAAACACCATCTTTTCAGTAGAACTGACGAACCCTTTAATTTCAATGGGGGTTTTGTTACAACAAATGTCAAGGGGCAAAGAATGATCCTTTGTTCTGGCAGGAGATAAGCCACCGCCAAGTGGCTAGCAGCAGTTTAGTGTCCTTACTCCATTGGAAGAAAAAAAAAAAGGCAACAGTAGAAAATGATTGCATAGTCCATCTACTCTGCGTAGTGTATGGCACTGAATGTTATTATGATTTAATTTTGCAATAAAAAAATTTAATTATTTAATTTCCGTCACTTTAAAAACTAACTTTTGACATGTTAAAGAGGCATAACGAGTTTTGATCAGTCAGGGTCTGAATGCTTAGTCCCCCACTTATTTTATAAGGCAGAGAGAAATTCTAATCTGAGTGCTTCACTCCCTGTTTTGCCATGATTTTTGGCTTGTAGGGGGTGGGCGCCATAGACTTACAGTGGAAGATGGAAAACACAGGGAGTTGGGGAGGTAGGAACTTCTCTCGGCTCTATCTAACAATAGATGGGAAATTGAACACCAAAATCCCGACCGTTAAATACTTTTGACATGTCTAGGACGTCAAAACGTTTTTTTGTTTTTTTTTTAATTGACAGTGTCCATTTAAATGAGTTAAAACTAGCTACTGGAAATACAAGATTAAAAAGATTACTCATCTGTTAAATCTCTGGCAGCTGTTATAGCGATGGTCCAGTGGTGCTCCTGGGGTCTAGAGGCAATGACATCCTGTAATAGCACATGAGTGCTGGAGCTAATCATTGGCCTTAGTGATGCCAGTAAGTACAGCATGCAACCACTGAGGTTGATTGCTCATGGAAATTCAACCAGGACTGGCAGAGGACCACTGGAGCATCGGTGCTAGAAAGCCAGGGGATTATATGAGCAATGCTTTATTTTATAACATTTTCTGCTGCTATATTTTTTTAACGCTCAGATACCTATTTTATAGGGAATGTGTCAGCACCTGTTCTGGTTCTGAGGTGCTGAGAGTGTAATGAAGGTGTGTGTCTCTTACCTTTCTTTTTGCGATCGGTGCTGTACTTTGTCCCCAATCTGTGCTGTAACTTTCTCTGCAAGTGTCAAAGAGGGGGAGTGATGATGCGTTTGTGCCGCACTTCGGCACGCCTCACCACTACTTCTCCCTCCCAGATTTCCTTGAATATTCATTGCGGCTGTCCTCCGGCCTCCTGGCGACATCATCTTTAGCTGCGCGTGCGTGGTTGCATGGCCCTTGCCAGTTTGCGCACGTGCCCTGGATCTGTGCGTTGCGCGCACTCCTGCAGACAGATTCGCACATGCACCGTAGTGCGTCAGAGCAAAACTAAGGGCATAGGCTTCATCCCTTAGCGTGCCTGCATCGCTCTGACGCACTACGGCACATGCACAAATCCGTCTGCAGGAGCATGCACACCGCACAGATCCAGGGCACGTGCACGAACTGGCAAGGGCACACGTGGCCCTTGCCATCGATGGCGCATGCGCAGCTAAAGATGACGTCGCCAGGAGGCCGGAGGACAGGTACAGTGAATATTCAGGGAAAGCTGGGAGGTAGAAGTAGTGGTGAGGCGTGCCGAAGTGCGGCACAAACACATCACTACTACTCCTCTTTGACACTTGCAGAGGTGCTGACAGATTCCCTTTAAGTGTTGTCTTATATTTCTTGTAGTTTGGCGTATATTTAGACAACTGTCAGGTTTAGGTATGTTTTGCTTTTCTACAAAACTACTTAAGAAATTGACTCCAGTGGAAATGTTGTTCTGTTTATTTGTTTACTTTTTAAATATTCACTTGGTGTTCTATAAAATGTACAAAGAAAGTTTTTGTTGTTGATTATCTGTCGTTAGATTCATTGTGTTCATAGTTAAAGGCAAGATACCTGTCCTTACAATGTCTAAATTGTGCACAGGGACTTAAAACTGGAAGGTACGAGGCAGCGACATTCTTCTGGTGGAATGAATACAAGAGAAATGATTCTTGGCCTTGAAGGAGTTGAGCTTGGAGCAGATGGGAAGGTGAGAAAGTAAGCATTGCTTGTACTGCCAAAATGCACCATTTGCACTCCGCTCCCAGGTAGGATTATAGTGGTTTGTGGTGCTTGCTGTGTACATATTTTTTTCCATCACTCCCTTACAGTAATAATTCTCTGTTCCCTATAATATGCATTAAGATTTCTAATTTTGAGGGGAAAACCTGACTTTTGAGTAAAAATTGTATTAAAGGGGTTATTCAGCAAAAATCTTTTTCTTTTAAATCAACTGGTTTCAGAAAGTTAAATAGATTTGTAATTTACTTTTATTTAAAAATCTTAAGTCTTCCCATACTTATCAGCTGCTGTATGTCCTGCAGTAAATTTTGTTTTCTTTTTAGTCTGAGGCCATGTTTACACGTTGCAAGAGACCGGCAGTTCCGTGACCTGTACTGCAGTACCGGCCGGATGATCTTTACTGCCTTTAAATATGGATGCAGGCGCATCTGTGCGCGCCCGCATCAGCATTCCCCACTGCACACAATGGAGCGTGTGGCCGTAGCCGCATGCTCCATTGTGTGAACTGACAGGGTTCTCTGCGACCGCTATTCAATGAAAAGCGGCCGGAGAAAACTGACATTTAATTTTCTTGCAGCACCGCTAGGGATCCTGGCCGGAGTGTATACTATGTGTATACACTCCGGCCAAATTTCACTCAGCCTTCAGCACAACGTAAGTTCCGTACTAATCACGGCCGTTGCAACAACGGCCGTGATTACTACGGAACCTACGTTGTGTAAACATAACCTGAAACAGTGCTCTCTGCTGACATCTCTGTCCGAGACAGGAACTGTCCAAAGCAGGAGCAAATCCCCATAGACACAGATGTCAGCAGAGAGCACAGTGTCAGACTGGAAGGAAAACACCACTTCCTGCAGGACATACAGCAGCTGATAAATATGGAAAGACTTGAGATTTTTAAATAGAAGTAAATTAGAAATCTGTAAAACTTTCTGAAACCAGTTGATTTGACAGAAAAATATTTTTGCTGGATAACCCCTTTAATATAATAAGCATCATGATACCAGTGAATAGTTACATTGGTATGTGGCTGTTTAATAATAAATATTCTATATAGAGAGGCATACAAGTAAATGAGTGAGGTAACAGACTGTTGTCTCTCATATGTGCTGTCACACTGTCTCTGCAGATATCCATTATGCAAATGCATTGTTAACATAAATTCCGAGAGAAGGTTTTAGATATTGTTAATCTCTCCGACATTATTACCATTTTATTATAGATTCTTTGCTCCTTCTAAGTTTTGCAGTTGGTGCTGAAATGATGGAAAATTCCACTTTATTGTTCCCTTTTCAATAGTTTGTGGTTCTAAGCTTTCAGAATCCTATTTACGTTTTATAATCTTCTAATCCCAGCAATGTGTTAAATTCGTTCTGTGTCTAGAAAGACAAAACACTGAATTTTTTTTTGTTATGAAACACTAAATTCCTAATGCTTAACCAAAATCATGGGATGTTCTAACACCGTGTACAAGGTCATTGTGAATATTCACAGAGCAATTACGTCTGCAAATTCTTCTCCGGAGCTGATCTTCTAGCTCCATTTTGGCTTCCAAAGTACATATGTCTATATTTCCACTGGACACAAGAAGCCCACATAACCTAGCACACAAAAGTGCAACTATGGGATAATTTTCCATATTTTTTCCATTTTTCTCCTGCCAAGTCCATGACGTCACTAATGTGGCAACATAACAAAAAATAGTCCAAAATTTTTGAAATTTATATCAGAAGAGCTTAATTCTTCCTTATATGTAACCTTGTTGTCCCAACACATATGGGGGACTTGTTTAAGAATATCTATTTAAAAAAAAAAAAAAAAGCTTTTTTTTTTTTCACTAAGAGAAATTGTCAACTAGACCAGGATTTAATTTTCTATGTGTATAGCAATGCCAAGAATGGGAGACAACTACAGTGTCTTTAAATGTTTAATGTCAGCAGCTGACATTTGTTTCTTCTCTCTCCAGACTGTATCATATACACAGTTTTTGTATCCAACCAATGCCTTGGGAGCCCGCAGAAACACAATAGACTCCACCTGCTCCTTTTCTCAGTTTCGGAATGCAAGTCATCGCAATTTGACCCTGGGAAGAGCCAACAGTATCCAGGGGAGCATTGATACAGGTGATCCGATCACATTAATGGCATACCTTACTCTCATGTGTTTGCAAATAGAATTACACTTGTGGTATTGATTTCAGTATTTTCTGTGTATATAATACATTGACTTGGTATGTGTTTATTAACCAGTTTTTTGGGCAGTAAGTAATTTTATACATTTTACTTTATTTGTGGGGTCTGTGGAAGTTGAATTTGCCATTTTGAATGCACCACCAATTGGGTCCAAAACCGTTGCATGAACTAACCAGACCAAATCCCATGCATTATGGATCTGTGCATTTTTGCATTGTTACCTGCTGGCAGCTCCTCTGCTTTGCAGGTTTTAGACAGATGACTTTAGCATTGGAGGCATTTTTTTCAGTGAGGCAGTTTTTTCTAATAGTCTTGATGAAAAAATTTCTATTTTTTAGCATCTACAGCTTCTATGTGTCCACATGGTAACAGACTACAAACAAACCCTCTGTAGTCTGATGCTGCTGTTATAGTATATTTTTTTCCCTTCTGTTTCATGCTAACACACATTCAGTAAGTATGTAACCTGTAAACCTGAGCCGATATGCTCAGGAGCCGTAAACACAGGATAATAGTAATGCTTTTTTATTTTGGATACATTTACTAACATTTAATAACTGGCTGAAATGGTGATGATTACTAGAACTAAGTACAATAAATATTGATATTGTGTTGCACTTGTGTAACCTAGATAATCTATACATCAAGAAATAATGTATATAGGTTTTTTTTTTGTATGGCTTACCTTTTTATTATTTCTTCCCCATTTTTATACAGGTAGTGACATAGGAGACTTTACAGAGTACGATCCAAATCTGTTGGATGATCCTCAGTGGCCATGTGGCAAGCACAAACGGGTCTTAATATTCCCTTCCTATATGGTGAGTCTTGCTGCATTATGTACCATGTTATACCAGCTTTCCGTAACTGCATGGTGCAACTGGGGGTGACTTCAAATGTAATATTTTAGGTAGAAATATCAGATTATAGAAATATAGAAGATTGTTTCCACCTGGTCTATCCAGTCTGCCCTTATATTTCTTCCTTTATGGATGCAGATTAGCCCCATTCACATCCTGCATTTCGGACATACATATTATTCTGTACAAATAGTGTATATTAGAAGTTGGTGACATCACCACATTTTCAGGCTGTTTATTGTACATCCCAAGTGCGCTGTTTTGGCATTGTATCTCAGCCTTTATCAAATAATAAGACATTTTCCAATTACACGTTCCCTTTAAGCATGTCCATACAAGCAAATATAGATGTCAAATGATTCACTTATCCCATCTGTAGATGCACATGTATATTATATGTGTGAATAAATAACCCCATTTTTCTCCGTTTTGAGGAGAATCTTTGTAACCTAGAAGCGCTTTAGCTGTGTCTACCCTGTATATCCTAATGCCTGTTTTCCTGTTCAGACCACTGTTATAGAATACGTGAAACCATCTGACCTCAAGAAAGATATGAATGAAACTTTCAAGGAGAAGTTTCCTCATATTAAGCTGACTCTCAGTAAAATAAGAAGGTGTGTATGAATGATTTAGATAGATGTAAGCCTCTGTATCACTGTTTCCCCCGGTATATGACGATATGTAATACAGTTCATCTGTTTGGTATAAGTAGAGGTTATAATCAGAAAATCTAGACTAACCTAGAGGTGATGAGAAAAAATGTTAAGCGTATGCAACTCCTGAAGCAGGCAGCCTTCACACCTTCATTTTCGACATATTTCATCTGACATTTGGGAAGGGTGACGTGGCTTATGTGAACGTTTTTCTTAGTGTTAGAAACCTGCCCATCTGCTGTGCCTGCAGCTACTACCTTTCCAGCCAGAGACAAAGCAGCCTAGGTGTCCCGTCCCCCCTTTTTCCACACTTTCCGTATAATGGATGCCTCCAGGCAGAGTAGGGGACGAGACATTACGATTCTGGTGTATCTATTCTAACAGCACAAAACTTCTCATATAGCCTGATTCTAGGTATTAACACAGAGTGAATGGAAATTTTCCACTTGGCATTTACATTGATGCTTGCTGCCATACGTTTTACCAATTGAGCCTGATTTTTACATCTTGCACATAGAAATCATGCTTATTACCTCTCTCCTAAAGTCTGTGACTAATAGGGTAAGACCACCATATATATGTATGTGTGCTAATGCATTGAGAGCCTTTGAAGCAGTGATCTCTAACCTGTAGCCTTCCAGCTGTTGCAATACTACAACTCCCAGCATGCTTTGACAATGTAGATGCGAAGCAGCAGTGGTGACATCTGGGTATCTGGCACTGATATTCTGGTTCCATTTACCCATAAAGGGAAGTTTGGACTAGACTTGGATTCCGAATCTATATATATTGAGACCTTTATGACTAATCCATGGGAAAACAAGTACACCCCTTGCCGGCTGTAGCCAATACTGACTTGCTGGGAGTAGTCCTTTCTGACCAAGCATGGCAGTCCAATAAATTCTCTTGATGAATTATGCATCATTCATTGCCATATTAATGATGGCCTTCAATGCCAATAGTAATTAGATGAGCATCTGACCTCTTATCTGACATTCTCTTGTATGACTACCATTCTCTTGTATGACTTCTGTACGGAACCCTGTCCTGCTGTATCTCCTTCCCTTTCCATTCCATACAGGTCCCTTAATAGTCACCTTCAGCTATTGTTTTTCAGTATTTAAAAGGCTCCATAAACCCCAACACTTTATTACAGTGATGATTTTTCTTCCTAACATTGTCTCCGTAGCCTTAAGCGAGATATTCGGAAGTTAGCCCAGGATGACTGTGGCTATGAAGAACCCACAGTGGCCATGGCATTTGTGTACTTTGAGAAACTTGCATTGAAGGGGAAGCTGAACAAACAGAACAGAAAACTTTGTGCTGGAGCCTGTATCCTGTTGGCCGCTAAAATTGGGAGTGACCTCCGAAAACATGAAGTTAAACACCTCATTGATGTGAGTAGCTACAAGAATGGTCAGTCTAAATATACCTACCAATAGGAATTTAGGGGCAGAGTTATCAAGCTGTTTTAATATGATTCTTTGTTGACTATAGCAACCAATCACAGCTCAGCTTTCATTGTACCAGAGATACTTAAGATATTAAAGCCAGGCTGTGAATGATTATTGTTGGCAACAGCTATTCCTTAAGGCCCCGTTCCCACTGAGGAAAGGTAGCGGAATTCCGCGACGGAATTGTCCGCCGCGGAATGCCGTTAGCCTCCCGCTCATAATGGGAGTCTATGGGAGGCGCGCGCTCCTGCTCTGTACGCGCTGAAGAATGATGTTCATTCTTCAGCGCGGACAGGGCAGGAGCGCGCGCCTCCCATAGACTCCCATTATGAGCGGGAGGCTAACGGCATTCCACGGCGGACAATTCCGTCGCGGAATTCCGCTACCTTTCCTCAGTGGGAACGGGGCCTAACTCATGATAAATCTGAGCCAGTGGGGGAGATTTATCAAACATGGTGTAAAGTGAAGCTGGCTCAGTTGCCCCTAGCAACCAATCAGATTCCACCTTTCATTTTCTAAAGAGTCTGTGAGGAATGAAAAGTGGAATCTGATTGGTTGCTAGGGGCAACTGAGCCAGTTTCACTTTACACCATGTTTGATAAATCTCCCCAATTGTGTTTAAAGGAGCACTCTCAGCATAACTGATACAGGTTCCATAGCACAGGGCCTGAGGGAGTGGTGCACTATATAGGGCTTGTCTGTTCGCTATTTGTATCCTGTGATGCCCCCTTGCATTTTCCAATTGGCATAACACTTATATACATTTTGTCGGGGAGAATATTTTTAACCAATCTACACAGATACAACTGTAAGGAGAGAGTACAAATTTTTTAAAGTATTTTAGCTGTACTTTTCGTGCTGTGGTGTGTTTGTTTGTTTTTTTTTATTTATCATTTTTGCCCAATACATCAAAAAGACAAAAATTTACAAATTAAAAAAAAAATTACAAAAAGATGATAACCTATGTAGCACAGAAAAATGATGTGCATAGTCTTGAATATCCAAACAAGTAAAAACTTTATAGCTTTCAAAGTTAGTGCTGTATAGAGCTCTGGTGAGGCCACATCTGGAATACTGTGTCCAGTTCTGGAGACCTCACCTAAAAAAGGACATTGATAAAATAGAACGGGTCCAAAGACGGGCTACAAAAATGGTGGAGGGTGTCAGACATAAACCCAGGGGCAGTCTTGGCATTTCTGGGGCCCTAAGCGAAGTTATGTCTGGGCCCCCCCCCCCCCTCGACACGCGTTCCAAAACAATAGACCGCTGTGTGTTGCCCCCAGTAGTATATACCCCTTGTTTGCTTCCCCCAGTAGTATATAGACCCCTGTGTGTTCCCCCAGTTATATATAGCCCCCCCGTGTGCTCCCCCAGAAGTATATAGACCTCCTGTGTGCTGCCCCCAGTTGTATATACCCCCTGTGTGCTCCCCCACTAGTATATAGGCCCCCTGTGTGCTCACCCACTTGGATATAGACCTCCTGTGTGCTCCCCCCACTTGGATATAGACCCCTGTGTGCTCCTCCAGTAGTATATAAACCCCCTGTGTGGTTCCCCCAGTAGTATATAGACCCCCTGTGTGCCCCACCAGTATTATATAGACCCCTTGTGTGCTGCCCCAGTAGTATACAGACCCCTGTGTGCTCCCCCAGTTATATATAGACCACCTGTGTGCCTCACAAGTAGTATATAGACCCCCTGTGTGCCCCACCAGTAGTATATAGACCTCTGTGTGCTCCCCCAGTAGTATATAGCCCCCGTTTGCTCCCCCACTTGGATATAGACCTCCTGTGTGCTCTCCAAGTTGTATATAGACCCCATTCTGCTGCCCCAAGTAGTATATAGACCCCCTGTGTGCTGCCCCCAGTAGTCTATAGACCCCTTTGTGAAGCCCCAGTAGTCTATAGCCCCCCTGTGTGCTCCCCCTGTTATATAGCCCCCCTGTGTGCTCCCCCCATTTATATAGACCCCCGATGTGCACTCCCCCACTTAAACAGACCCCTGTGTGCTCCCCCTCCCATATAGTATATAACACAATAAAACAAACACTTATACTCACCTGGGTCCGGGCGTCTCCTCTTCTCTTCACTCTTGTGGCCGCAGGAAGGGTTTTCCCTGCGATCACAAGAGGCCGCACTCCCCTTGTCCTGGCGCCGATGCTCCAGTGATGTCACTGGAGTGCCGGCACCACAAGGACAAAGCTGCCACTTGTGATCGCAGGGAAAACCCTTCCTGCGGCCACAAGAGTGACTGACAGGAAGGGGGCCAATGTCTCCCGCCCTGTCAGTGCTGCTGCATGTAACTATGAGCGCTCATTACGAGTGCTCATAGTTACAGTTCATATGGCAGCAGCGAGCGGGGCAGCAGCCCTGTCCAGCCGTCTTGAGCACAAGAGCAGGGCGTGGGGGACCCCTTGGACGTTGGGGGCCCCAAGCGATCGCTTGGGGTGCTTGGTGCCAAAGACCACCACTGCATAAACCATATCAGGAAAGACTTAAGGATTTGAATCTGTATAGTCTAGAGGAAAGAAGGGAAAGGGGGGACATGATTAAAACTTTAAGTATGTTAAAGGACTAAATAAGGTTCAGGAGGGAAGTGTTTTTAGTAAAAAACTGAGCTCAAGAACAAGAGGACACAGTGAGAGGTTAGTTGGGGGAAAGATCAGAAGCAATGTGAGAAAATATTATTTTACTGAAAGAGTAGTAGATACCTGGAACAAACTTTCAGCAGAGGTGGTTGTTAAATCTACAATAACAGAATTTAAACACGCCTGGGATAGACATATATCTTTAATAATATATAAGATAATAAGAAAGAAAATACTAAAAGGGCAGACTAGATAGACCCAGTGGTCTTTTTCTGCAGACAATCTTCTATGTTTCTATGTTATGTGTATTAAAGGACAACTCCCGCGCTAAGGAAAAAAAACAAAAACCAATCAGAAACCTAGCTTTTATACTTATCATTCCTCCTGAGCTGTCACTGTTTGAATTTCCCACCGTCTGTGTACCTTCTGATTTCTAGTCTTGTTCTTCATTTCTTCCTTGCTTCCTGGTTTCAGCTTCCCATGATGCACTTTGGCTGCTGTGACACTGCAAGTGCCTGCCCCTCCATTCACTACAACTCCCATCATACACTAAACATGACCCCCTCTCTGGCTCTCTTCAGTCAGGATGCTATATACACACACACATACTGTCACCTCACTGTAGTGTACATTCTGCAGGATAAGGTCAGGGCAGCAGGGGAGAGATAAGACGTCTGTGTAGCTGACATGCCGGGAGTGAGGAGAAAGATAAGCAAGTGACATCACTCACTCACTGAGTCCACTCAGCAGCAGGAGGGAGTATGGGGGAGGGGGTCCTGTAGCTGGTTATGTGCCGGGAGTCAGTCACCAGTCATTATTGAGTTGCAGAATGTCAGATGGCTTACAGTTGCTCAGCCAATGGGAGCTGAGCAAGCCTAGTCACCTGACCAGGCAGGGGAGGGGGAGGCTGGTGTAACAGGACCTAGCCCCGCCCTCCTGCTGATGACTCATCGTCACTAGAAGGAGCGGAGAGAGCAGCCTGGTGACGACAGTAATTAGGTATGAAGGAGTTTCTTACACTTCCTGCTGGGGGGTGGAGGGGGGAAAAGACAGGGAAGGAGGACAGACAGGGGATTGAAGTATATTACAGTGTTATATAACTTTGTAATGTGCTTCAATTACTGGGAAAAAAGTTTTTTATGGGAGTTGTCCTTTAACAAAACTAAACATTCATTTAATCATGAAAAGGGTAAGCTGGTCCGGCTACAAATACCGGTATTAAATTAGGCCCCACCCCTGCACGCCTCTTAGTTAAATCCGGCAGGGCCTTAGACGCGCGGCAGGTGCAGAAATCTACACCTGCAAGTGTAGAATTATGCCATGATTTATGCCTGCTATCTTCTCTGTGGCGTACGCCAGGGGGGCAGTCTTCATAAATGTCCCCCTGAGTCTTTATGTTGTGAGTAGGGATGGTCCAAACCTGTTTCTGTTCAGGTTCGTATGAAGCCGAACTCTCTGCAATGATTCCCGCTGCCTGGCGGCTCCGTGGAGAGGGTGGATATAGTGGGAGGACCGCCTGGAAAACTGGGATTGGGATACAGCCATAGCCATAGGCTGTATCTCAGTTTTCCAGGCGGTCTTCCCGCTGTATCCACCCACTGAACGGAGCGAGCAGACAGCGGGAATCTGATGCCGAGCGTTCGGGTTCATACGAACCCGAACCTCGGAAGATTCTGACTATCCCTAGTTGTGAGTTTATAGATTAAGCATCTGCCCCTGTGTAAGGACCTGCAACTCAGATCATTGAGTTTAAAAGAGTTATCCAAGATTGGGAAAAGAACAGCTACTTTCTTGCAAAAACAGCATCACCCCTATCTCCAGGTTGTGTGTGGTATTACAATACAGCTCCACTACTTCATTGAAACTGCGCTGCAAAACCACATCCCAGCTGAGGACAAGAGTGTTGCTGTTTCTGCAAGAAAGCGGTCATATATTTATATATTTAGTTCACACAATATTTGCAATTTATGAAATGTGGAGCTGTTAATGGTCATTTTTTTTGCCATCTTCTCTGTAGAAACTGGAAGAAAAGTTTCGTCTAAACAGACGGGAGTTAATGGCATTTGAGTTCCCTGTCCTGGTTGCCTTGGAATTTGCGCTTCACCTTCCAGAGCATGAAGTTATGCCCCATTATAGACGCTTGGTCCAAAGTTCCTAGCATAGGATAAACTTCAATAATGTCTTCCTCTGGGACATTGAACGAACTCACAGAAACACAGCTGCTACTGGACATGCAAAAATACTCAGGTGCCCTTGTCGTCTACACACAGTCTAGACAGCCATTTTGCCAAGAAGACTCACAGTAGCTGAGCGACAATTATGTACATCGCTGAGAACAATAAAGGGAACCAACCTACAGAATGGCTGCATTCATTGTGTGTAGGCGATGAATGCACTTTTAATACCAATGGTTTAATTGGTGCAACTCTGGTATTGCTTTCTTACAAAGACACTATTCCAAATAGCTGTTAGGAGGAGACTTAACGTGGACGACAGACTGAAATATGGAAACCATTCCTCTCCTCAGAACAGTCCTTTTTTTTTTGCTTTGGATCCACAAGTGGACTTTCACATCTCTCGCCTTCAGAGCTGGCATCCATCATAAAGCGAGGAAAACTGCATTTATGAATAGTGTCAGACATTCTCTCACTGTGTCAAAAACAAACGTGCCAATTTTCTTACTTTTTTTTTATATATATATATATATATATATATATATATGAACTTTGTTGTGTTTAACACACTGAATCATTATGCCTGACGTACTGGACACATGAAAGTGACTTACTACAGCTGTCCCTATGGGAAGCAATCAACTATATCATCTTACCATTAACTCTTGTGGCACGGCGCATGACACTTGTGGAACAACACTACAAACCGATTCATTCCATCAGTGTACGATGGGAGACTGAGCATTTTTAGGACTTTCAGAGACATTGATATAAAGCCACGTCATTTTAAACTATTGCACTTTTCCTTTCTGGAGGAAATGCGTCTAGTCGCACAATTTGTCGAGATTCTGTGCTCTATGTTAGAGTGCATTTTAAGCACGTTTTCTTGTGCTATATGTTAAGCAGTGTTTAAATATTGTTTAGCAGCTGCCCGTTATAATGTTGTGCTACAATACATTCATCTCCACCATTGCCTAAGTGTGCTTCTATGAAAATCATTGTAACCTAAAGCATATCAAGCATCAGACAAAACATGAAGTGCTATTGTACCATATGTTTTTAAAGTGTCTCATTTGGCAGCCTCAATTATACTTGACTTTTTATATAACAGAAGTAATACAGCTAGACGACTGCATGGGCAGTCCATGGGATGTTCTCTGCTAGCACCACAAATCATAACCTTTTAAGAGTAGCCATTACCTAACAGTCATAGGAGGCTTCAGCTTTGTGGGCTGTTTCAGTATTTAGACTATGATGTCATTTAAACCTCATGACACACCCATGAATATTGGTGACATCATTTGTTTCCACTCAAATGCAAGAGCTGCATCATCTTTAAGAGGTTGGTTACACTTTAAATACTCACTGCCAAATACCTTATCCAAATGCTTAGATTCTTAGGGACATGGGGTTTTATTTTTCTATGTTTTATTTTCTAATTCTTTGATCATTGGTTGTACACTTCATGATTAAGGGCTATGACTGGGCGTCAGATGACGAACACTATCCTGCTCTGTTGTGGCATCTTTGGCTGTTCATTAACTTAATAAATGGTCACAAAATGTTGAGAATTTACCCCTAAAACCAGTATGTTGAACTGAATTTGTGCCTTTGACTGATATATCGTTTTAGGTCTAGTTCACTTACACTCTTATCGCTACATTCAAATTTAAGCATTTACTTTTTTAAATAAAGTGAGAACTATAAAAGACTGAAGTTTCATGAATTTAATGGTATGGAAGTTGAGACCTAAATATGGAACATGTATATCTCTTATATAATATGTATTAAAGGGGTACTCCAGCAAAATATTAAGGCCTAAAGCCACTGAAAACCTGACCTTTTCAGTTTGAGTAAAACGTTTTTTTCCTATAGTAAAACCTATTTTCAGCTGTCTAATAAATGCACATATGTTTGGTCTTTCATTTTACTGATACAAACTGTTTTCTTCATTGACACGTTTACGATGTGTTTCCATTAGGATTTCTATTTTTCTAACACTATTTGAGCAGCTCCAGTAGCTGTAGTGGGTGGGCATATAGTCAAGAAGGTGTAGTTGGTGAAGAGTTGACTGCGTTTCTATAGTTTACAAGAGGTACACTAGACAGGAAGTGGGAACATAAAGACAACAGAGCAGGCAGTTTGCATCAGAAACAAAGCATTAAACTGTCCACAGACACTTCAAAGTAGGTTTCATCCTCTGCAAACCTCTTTAAAGGGGTTGTCCAGGTAAAATGTATACTTAGCCATACTGGTGGGGCTCTGGGGTACATTTCAGTAATGTATACTTACCTGTCCTGCTCCCTAACTGCTGCAGGTTCCCAGGCCTCCCACTCTGCTCCGCTGTCAGTGTTTTCATAACATCTGATAACATTCCGTTCCCATAGGAAATGGCTGGTCAGCATAGGAGAGTGGGACATGTAAGTATACATTTCAGACATGTTAAACAGAAACCCCAGTCTGAGGTCCTGGAAGCTGCGACTGTTTGCAGAATACTTACACTATGGAGTAACATGGAAGGGACAATGTGGTAACATCGGTTAGGTGCCTCTGTGTGCTAAATAATGATAAAAAATTTAATCTTTTTACACCCCTGCAAAACCAGTGTTGGTTAAGGAAAGGAATGTAGCGTTGATACTTCCCCCAAGAGCTAAAAAAATGAAATGCTCCCAAACCTAGCTGGCCTTACTCACCAAGTCCCCCTGAGTATTTTGAGCTGTCTCCCATCTTTCTAGCTGCTGCCGTTCTCAAGTTACAAGTTTTTCTAAAAGCAGATCTATAACCAAAATAGAAAACTACATTTCCCATCATGCAATGCTTCTGCCTGATGATGGTGAAGTAGCAGTGCTGAGACAATGGAGATGATGACAGCGTAGCAGAGCTGAGTTGGCGGTGGCGATTGCGGGGGCGGAGATTACCGCGGGGGGTTGCTGAGCTGCGGGATGCTACGGGTGATGGTAGGGGGCGGTTGGCTGTGGTGGGGGGGCTGTGTGCTGCGGGTGAGTGCGCCCGGGAGGCTCTGGACACAGGGGGTGAGCTCTGGGCTGGTGGTGACTGGGTGGCTGCTGTTAGAGAGGGAGACAGTCACAGCTGCGCTGATCACTGTCTCCGTCTCTAACAGCAGCCACCCCATCAGTGTTCTCAGTCACTTCACTGTGCTGGGACTGAGGACACGTGATGCCGACACGGAGGGTGGGGGCCAGGAGCAGGGAGCGTGTCGGTGTGGACTGAGGTCTGATGATTCTATGCATTCCGTGGGGGTGAATGCAGCTGGACAACAGCACATCTGTTCAGAATCCTTAATAACTGTATATTGGAAAGATGGAAAGCTACGGGTGGGCAGCGTATTAATGCAAAAATAATTTTGGGGGGAATACCCCTTTAAGAGTTGCTGAAAACTTTGAATCACCTTTTATCAGTGTCGGACTGGCGTACCTAATGGAACTGATCCAGGAGCTCACCAATAAAGAACCAGTAAGAAGCAACATAATGACCTGTTTCATCCTGGATTTAACTGTATCTCTGGCCACAATTCCCTCGTGAATAACAAGCTTGTAGTCAAACCCCAACTCTCAGAATGCCATAAACTTATAAAGCTCTCAGGGTATGCTGAGAGTTGTAGCTTCTCAGAGGACAACATGTTAATAAATGGTGACAATGTAAAAAGATGAACTGATGCAGTGTTTCTTAACCCCAGTTCTTAAGTACAACAAGTCATGGTTTGAGGATATCCCATACAAGGGGCACCTATAGTGACACCTGATGCACTGAGTATAATTAAATTACCTGTGAAATCCTCAAAACATGACCTTTTGGGGGTACTTAAAGCGAATGTACCACTAGGTACATTTGCTTTAAGAATTACCCATGTATAGAATGGCGCCGGTGGCGCGTTTGTTTTGTTTTTTTTAACCGTGGCACGGTTCCCATGTACAGTGCCGTTCTATTCACGGTATCGGGCCAAGGGTGAAGCACTGGAGGCGGGGGAGGAAACCCTCTCCTCTCTATGACGCGGCTCCATTAAAATCAATGGGTAATACTTAAAGCGAATGTACATGATGGTACATTCACTTTAATGTAGGGGGGAGGGTGTCTTAGAAGGACAAAGCTTAGTGTTGGACAGGAATCTTAGGTGCAGGGGTCCTGTCAGCTCCTGCCTACCAATTAAAAGGTTCATCAGAAGCGAGTGAGAACAGCAATGTGTGTGGTGTGTCCTGCTGACTGATATGTGAGTGTAGATGTATAACCTATAGCAGTGATGGGCAACCTTTTGAGCTTGGTTTGTGAAAATTCGGCAAACAAAAAAGCAAAACTCGGGTGGTGTGTCACTGCACAATATTTATAGTTTAAATAACAAAAATATATACCCCCAGTCCCCATCCTTTCACCAGTATACACCCCTAATCCCCCTGCCCCATCCCTTCATCTGGAAACCTCTGCCCCTGCCCCTGCATACTCAACAATTTAAAGAACAGCCTGGTCCAGTCCGTTCTTTAGGAGGGAATTCTCTGCTTACATAGGTGCTCAGGAGCGTGGCGCCGCAGCAGCGCACACATCCAATCAGCAAAGAGTGCCAGGTGACATGGAGCACGCGTCTAGCAGTATGTGGGGCAAGTCAGGCCAGGGAGCACTGCCAGAGGCTGTGGCTACTGTCATCGAAGTGCCGCCATTGACCTGTCTGGCACGTGTGTCCCCACCAGGAGTACTACTCCCACCAGTTTAGCTCATTGGATCACTAAGGCACATAAGCTCACTCACCATGACAAGGTGAAGGCACCAAGAGGGAGCCCCTCCACCCTAACCAGACTACCCATCCAAACCCTAATTTACCTATGCTTTGCTTATACCTACACCCGTATCACAAACCCTCCTGTCACCCTTACCAGCTCAGGCCCACCCCAGTTCCCTAAAATGGACCCTCCTGTTGCCCTTCCTAGCCTTGTGAACCAAAACCTCCAGTCGCCCACCCCGGCCCCCTAAACCGGTTCCTCCTATCACCCTTCCCAGGCCTACCCAAGCCCCCTAAACCAGACCCATTGCCCTTCCCAGGCCCGTACCCTCCCATCGTCCTTACCAGCTCCCTAAACCAGGCCCTCCCATTGCCCCTACCAGCCCAGGCCCGCCCCCTAAACCGGCCCTCCCATCACCCAGCCCTAGACCGCTCCAGTCCCCTAAACCGGACCCTCCCTTTGCCCTTCCCTTGCCCTTTGCAGCTCAGGCCTGCCCCAGGCTCTGCTGCTTCTTCATCCCCTTTCTGGATGGGGCTCTGCTGCTACTTCAGATCTTACCTGGATGCTGCTCCTACCTCTTGCTCTGCTGCTGCCTCCGTGAAGAATGAGCCAAAGCAGCTGGGTAAAGCTATATATACACCCAGTGCTGTGCCCTGATTGGTGAAAATTCCAAGCCTTGTTATGACATCACAATGTTATGGCAGTTCTGATTGGACAACACTCCCAGGTCTTTCTGACCGCCGCCAAAAGTTATCTTTGGCTCTTCCAGCTGCAACGTCACAGCCCAGCTGAGTGATTGCCTACTCGGCCAGTCAGTGACTTCCCTCAGACTCTCTACTATAATACTATGGGAAGGATTACAGATTATACAGTTGGAATGTTCTTTGTTTACCATAGCAACCATCACAGTTCAGCATTTTACCAAAGCTCAGGAATAGTAGAAAGCTGAGCTCTGGTTCGCTGCTAGGACATTGTTCCCATAAGACGGCTTGTTACATCTCCCCATGTGTTTTATTATCTCATCATTATTAGAGATGAGCGAACCGGGTTTGAGTCGATCCAAACCCGAACATTCGGTATTTGATTAGCTGGGGCTGCTAAACTTGAATAAAGCTCTAAGGTTGTCTGGAAAACATGGATACAGCCAATGACTATATCCATGTTTTCCACATAGCCTTAGGGATTTATCCAACTTCAGCAGCCACCGCTAATCAAATTCCGAAAGTTCGGGTTCGGATGGACTCGAGCATGCTCAAGGTTCGCTCATCTCTAATCATTATCAATGAAGGAAAACCTTAGATTCAGAGGGTGAGAACCTGTCCAGACCGAACCTGTGATGGAAGAGTGTACAGAATGACAATGTGGCTGCTCCCTCCTGAGAATTACACTTGGACATTGCTACTTTCTGTTTGTTGTAAACTCTGATAGGTTTTTCTCATCACATTCAGTATGGCTATTACCTCTCTATGCACTGCTCTCTAAGGCCCCCTTCACATGACCAGAGCCATAGGGTTATATTAGTCAAAGACACTCTTTAGGATCCTTTCTGAAGGGTGTTTGTTCTGGAAAATAGGTCAGAATTTTATTGATTTTGTCCGATTCTCTTACGGAATTCCGGTATGGATGCCCTTATAGAATATTCCTGATGCACATCTGGAAAGTGTGTGGAATTTCAGACTGGGTGCCACGCAGCTTAAAGAAAAGCCCTGCTCACAGCCTACAGCCTAGCTTCTCTGAGCGGCAGCTTGCAAAGCTCACTCCCCTGGACACAGATACATTCTCATAGACTGCAGGAACCTCTGCCCTAAAGCCTAAGAGTAGCAGGAACAAACTCCCCCCAGTATTAGCCGGCGCAATTATATGACGCCATCACTTCTGCCTAGAGATCCGTCCCTGCGGTCAAAGAAGAGAGCACAAGAGAAGAGGTGCATTGGAGTGGTGTCAGTTGAGTTCTTTTTTTTTTTTTTTGCAAAGAGGAGACCTATGCTTTAGGGGGACACATATTAGGGATCTTGGGGGAATACTGGCTGTTATTATGGGTCTTGGTAAATGTTCTTTCTAAGTTTCAGCCACTGCTGAGTGTAATGGCGAGAGAGCCAAGCAATGTTCAAGCAAAGATGGGCAAACCATAAACTTAAAGGCCAGTTCACACGGAGTAAGATCAGCAGAACTCTTCACTGCAGAATCCCGCCTGCCTCAGTGTGACACTGTTTCTCTATGGGAGGGGTCGCCCCCCTCCGCTCTCCATGGCTGTCCGCTCAAAGAATTGACAATTTAATTATTTGAGTGGAGAGCGACGGAAGCGGGAATCCGACGATTTTACTCCATGTGAACTGGCCCTAACACAGGAATGTCGGTACCTTAGTCTAAAAACTTATGTAGCATAGCTTATCAAATATAGTGGAAGAGTTAAGTGTACAGTCACATGTTGCTGCGATATTTAGAAATTTATTTTTATTGGTTTAGTATCTAAGCCATTCATTGTATGTGATCAATAATTATATACAGTGGTAACTTGGATTAAGAGCATTTTGGTTTAAGAGCTAACAGTTTTTCAAAATTGTGACTTGGTTTAAGAGCATTGCTTTGGTTTAAGAGCTCCCTGCACTGGGTGGGAGGGTGAGTGGGGGAGGGACATGGTCTGCATAGCGGGGTCTACAGCCCTGTACTCTGACCCAGGAAGTGTCCCTCACCTTCCAAATCATAGCAGATCCACTTCAGGCTGGGGCTTACATCAGGGGACAGGACTGTGGAGGTAATCTCTCCATAGCTATAACCCCTCTCTCCCGGACAGAGAGTGCTGCATGTATGTGCCCACATCTGTCCTGCTCATTCCTTCATGCTCCCTGCAGTCTCTGTCCGCCCTTGTGTTTCCCATCCTCTCCATTACTGTACAGTAACTTATTATATCACATATTCTGCTGTCTCTGAATGTTTGTTTCATCTGTTTTACATGTTATTCAGAATAATAAATCCTTATTTTTGGGGTGTGGAACCAATTGTCTGCATTTATATGATTTCTTATGGTAAAATTTGCTTTGGTTTAAGAGTGGATATGGATTACAAGCGCGGTCCTGGAATGAATTATGCTCGTAATCCAAGGCACCACTATGTTTTAATAGCTCAGACAGTTATGCACACGGTGATACCACTTATGTTTAGCTATTTTTTACTTTTTTTATTTGGGAAAAGGAGTAACTTGAACATTTAACCCCTAGACGACCCAGGACGTAGAGTTACGTCATGGAAGTCTGTCACAGACGACCCATGACGTAACTCTACGTCCTGGGTGTTTCTCCGGCTATGAAGCGCTTCACAGCAGGTGGGGGCCGGCTGCAATCAGCAGCCGGACCTCACCGGTAATGACCGGTAATGACACATGTTGTTGTTGTTGTTTTTTTTTACATTTAAATCAGCTGTATTAATAATTTTGGCCCAGATGTATGCTATGTGCTGTGAGTGAGAATCAGTGAGAAATCCAGCCACTGTATTGTTATAGCAATGCAGTAAATGGTAAAAGCAGTCGAATGATTGTTTCTAAAGTCCCCTAGGGTAATTATATAGTATAGTCCCACTCATACAGTATAATAATGTCCACTCTGTACAGCCGCCCCTATATATATATATATATATATATATATATATATATATATATATATATATTATAGACTATGAAGAATAAGCAGGAGGAAAGTTGGGTTATGAAGTGTTTTTTTGTGTGTGAATTCTTTGTATAAGGAAAGGATTAAAAGTTGGCCAGGAAGGGGGACTACAGAGCGTGGCTGTAACAGAGATGGTCCTTCTGTTTACATACTCCATGTGGAGCTGTGTTGGAGTGTTCTGTCACTCACCCCCTGCTAGAAACTCAGTCTGGGACCCAGTGTTCACAGTGGCAGTCAGGGGCTTCCCTTATAGGTATGCTGCCCCAACTGATAATCAAGTCAGCGCCTGGAGAGTCCACAGCCTGCACAGTGACAGCACCGCACCCTAGAGCCACAACATGCTGGCTACCGGTGCTGCAGCTCCCTCCAATGAACGCTGCTGCTAATCTGTGCACCGCTTACCCGACACTCACAATATGTTGCCCGGGCCTCTATGATAACAGCAGCAGTTAGCCTATTGCTACTAGTGTGATTGCTAACATCTCTGCCTTACAATAGAGAGCGTGAGGAAAATAAATGCCAGGCCAATACTACCCAATCCACAACTGCTTTGTTCTCTTGAAGCACTGTGATAGGTTATCTCTAGTAAGCCATCTCTTAGGAAGGTAGGGAGGCAACCTGAGCATGTGCATAACAACTAACTAAAACTATAGTGTGAAATTATAGTGTGTATTTAGGACTTCTAGTCAGTGGCGGATTAAATGTACCCTGGGCCCCGGGCTGTCCACCCAACCTGGCCCCCCCCCCCAGTCAATTCGCCCACATTATAATCTGCTACTGCGTACCCCCCCCCACTGTCCCCAATAAACACTGCCTGCCTGCCTCCCCTCCCTGCTGGCCCCAATAAACATAATGTTTGGTCCCTTGCTGCTACCCCAGTAAGCATTGCCCACCCCACCTCCACTGCCCCCAATAAACATATCGCCACCTCACCTGGTCCCCTGATGTTGCCCCCCCCCAAGGTCGCAGCAGCACAGAGGATGTCAGGAGAGGAGGGTGCTGATCTTATAGGAGAGGTCCAAGCAGCACAGAGGATGTCAGGAGAAGAGGGTGCTGATCTTATAGGAGAGGTCCGAGCAGCACAGAGGATGTCAGGAGAGGAGGGTGCTAATCCTATAGGAGATAGTCCCCCTTTATAGATGGTCCCCCTCTTTCTAGCTGGTCCCCCTCTTTCCCCCTCTATAGCTGGTCCCCCTCTTTCCCCCCTTATAGCTGGTCCCCCTCTTTCCCCCCTTATAGCTGGTCCCCCTCTTTCCCCCTTATAGCTGGTCCCCCACTTCCCCCCTTATAGCTCGTCCCCCTCTTCCCTCTCCCCCCTTATAGCTGGTCCTCCTTTCCCCCCTTATAGATGGTCCCCCTCTCCCTTATAGATAGTCCCCCTCTCCCCCCCTCCCTTATAGATGGTCCCCCTTTCCCCCCTCCCTTATAGATGGTCCCCCTCTCCCCCCCTCCCTTTATAGATGGTCCCCCTCTTTCCCCCCCTTATAGCTGGTCCTCCTTTCCCCCCTTATAGATGGTCCCCCTCTCCCCCCTCCCTTATAGATGGTCCCCCTCTCCCCCCTCCCTTATAGATGGTCCCCCTCTCCCCCCTCCCTTATAGATGGTCCCCCTCTCCCCCCTCCCTTATAGATGGTCCCCCTCTTTCCCCCCCTTATAGCTGGTCCTCCTCTCCCCCCTCCCTTATAGATGGTCTCCCTCTCCCCCCCCCCTTATAGATGGTCCCCCTCTTTCCCCCCCTTATAGCTGGTCCCCCTCTCCCCCCTCCCTTATAGATGGTCCCCCTCTCCCCCCTCCCTTATAGATGGTCCCCCTCTCCCCCCTCCCTTATAGATGGTCCCCCTCTTTCCCCCCCTTATAGATGCCCCCCAGTGAGTAAATAACACAAAAATAACAAAATACAACTCACCTACCCTGCGTTCCCCCGTCGATCCTCTCTCCGTCTGATGCGCGGCTGCCGGGGGTGTCCGGTCCTCTCCCCGGCAGCGCGCGCATCACACAGCTCCTAGTGCCGCCTGGGCCCTGACTTCCGGTACGTGCGCTCCAGTACCGGAAGTCAGGGCCCCAGGCGGCACTAGGAGCTTGTGATGCGCGCGCTGCCGGGGAGAGGACCGGACACCCCCCGCAGCCGCGCATCAGACGGAGGCAGACGGAGACTCTTGTGACCGCAAGCGAAACAATGCTTGCGGTCACAAGAGTGCAGCGGCGGGCCGGGCCTCCCGGGCGGCATTATAATGTGGGCGGCAAGGCATGGGCCCCCCCGGAGCCTCGGGCCCCGGGCGGCCGCCCAAACCACCTACATTATAATCCGCCATTGCTTCTAGTGCATTTGTGTGTAAAAACTATGTTTCTTAACCAAAATGTGAGTAGAAAACTGCCTTCACCGATATATAACTACCTATATATCATTTTATGTGTGTTAATTTACAGATTAGAATGTTATCATTGGAAACTTAACCTGTGTCATAGTTTAAATACTTACAGTACCTATGGATACTATACCATAAAAAGTTCGGTTACTGACTGGGTGCGGTAATCTATATCTTATCCTACACAAAGTTCCACACCCGACCTTCCATTATTAGTCTCCTTTTATACAGATTAAAAAAAAAATGTCTGATCTTCATGTTTTCTGTTTTGATGGTGTTGCACTAGGAGATACAAAAACTGCTTAACTGTATAGAAGAGCGTTTCAGAATCTTTGTTTGCTTTAATGCCACTGTACATTTTCATGCACTTTTTTTTTTTAACCAAAGCTGGAAGTGAATACAAAAGAAGTAGAAAATATAAAGAAATGACCTTCTGGGGTGGAATTGTTTTGAAAAATTGTTCTATGAGAGCACCGTTTTGTTCTTTATAACACACCTCAAATACTAGTCGGTTTAGCAGTAGAAAGCCCCATCATGTTTCATGGCTTTATCACTAGTATATAATGTAATACTGGCAAAAAGGTAGTATATATATACACTATGGGTGGACTTTCTCAAGACCTGCATACTCACACATGACAAGAGGTCTTACAGACTTGTGTTCGCCAACGTAACATGTTCATTCATATCGTTCTTTGTTTATCAACAATCACTCTCTTGTATAAATGCCAGCATTCTACTGGGCACCCTGGTATTCCAGAAATGAGGTTTTGGTTTTATATAAGACTGTGCTCAGACAGGACTAGACAACTGCGAGAGGTGCAGAGTTTTTTCAAAATTTCAGCTGTACTACTACTACAACTACTTGTGGGGCAGTATTGTGGTACTATTGGGGGAAATAACAATTTGAGGGGCACTATTTGGAGATTTATCTACTATATAGGGCATTATTATGTGATTACCTACACCTTGTGGTGGCCTCTACTTTATAGAGCAGTATTAGGGGGTTCTATTAGAAAACTAATACCGCATAGGCTACACAAGGGGGCATTATTACAATTTTGGGTACTATGGATGGGGAGCTTGTACAGTATAAAGGGGGGTAGGAGGTGTTATAAAAGTGCAGTACCTAAGGTGTACTATAGATATGACATGGGGGCAAGTTCTTTGAATAGTCCAGGGCCCATGGTACAGTTGATTCACCACCGGAATCCACGCTACATACCACCCATGATGCTGTATACTTCTTGCCATAAAGGAGCCGCCATACTAGGCCACAGCTCAGCCATCCCTATAGGATGGAGGTACTTGCAACAGTGAGTTGGATGCTATCCTTCCTAAACTTTCCTTCACCTTGCCCTCTACCTTCCCATTCTATACTTGTCATGTCATAGCACCATGAACGCACACACTTCAATAAATATCAAGGTTGGCCCACAAATTTGTTCATTTTGTCCCACTACGTAATTGAGTTAACACCCCTGCTGTACAGTCTAGGATGGAAATTTACTGTTCAACAGCCCAGGGAATATGTTGTCAGGGGGGCAGTTTGGAGTCAGCAATGCAAGATGGGAAATGTAGAGTGTGACCAAAACAGGCTGCTGCTGAAGCCAAGCCTACTGCGCTGGAATACCCCTTTAAGCTTTTTTGTGTGTTTTTGTGAACCATGATTATTGTTAGGATTACATAAAGACCTATTCAGCTCTGCTCCATTCATATATATTTTAAAACCAATCTAGTACATTTATATATAGGTTAAAAGTTGAAAGCCAGAGGATTAGTAATAAAACCCTACAAAGAGCTTGGTTATTTATACATAATCTGAGAGATCTGCACAATACAAAACACATGTTGCAGTCTCACAACGCTATCACTCAATATCCAAAGCAAAATAGATACAAACCACTAAAACAATATGCAGACTCCCCAAAGTGCTGGTAAATGGCTGCTAATCTGGGTAAAAGTCAAGCAAACTTAAATGTTTGAAACTTAAATGTTTATCCCATATAATATAGAGGCTGCCATGCTGGTTTATAAAGTCATTGCATTGTAAGCTATAATTGTTGTACTTAATGTGCTATAATGTGCTGTCCTTGACATTTAATTTAAGCAATTTTGTTACAGTATTTGCTACAATGTATTACCAGGTGTAGCTTAAAAGGGGCGCAGAGTAGCTGACAGTAATGACATGACACTAAGGGCCCTATTACACGCAGCAATAATCCGCCCAATTTGGTAATAGAGAGAACAATCAGCCAATGAAACCATCATCAGCTAATCATTTCTTTAGGCCCAAACTAAATTATCGGCCACCGACCACGTATCGCTACATGTAATAGGACCCTAAGATTCCTGCCATTTTGCATCATATTTGATACAGGTATCAATGACTGATATGGCAGCCAATGTGTCTCAATTTACTTGCAAAATGTTATGGCACCCTTGGGTGATGTTAAGGTTATGATGTCTATCACCTTCAGTGAGTCCTGTTTTGTATTGGATGCAATAGCCAGAGATTGGTCTGGAGACCATGTGGGCAACATCCCTAAGAAGCTTTCACAGTTGAGAGTCATACCAGTCCCACTCCTAGAATTATGGTGTGGTGTAGCAGTATGACATTGGCAGATGCACCAGGGCCCATTAAAAGGGTTATCCACCTAAGAGCTTAAAAATGAAATGCTTTCAAACCTAGCTGGTCTTATGGTGTGATTTAACTGATTTTTTAAATCCAAAGCCAGGAACAGACTATAAACAGGGAACAGGTCATAAAGGAAAGATTGAGATTTCTCCTCTATTCAAATCCATTCCTGGCTTTGGCTTCTAAAATCTGTCAGATAAATCTCTCTGTGTAAATGCACCATAACTCACCAAGTCCCCCTGGGTATTTTGAGCAGTCTCTTGTCTTTCTAGCTGCAGGCATTCCTGAGTTACAAGTTTTTTCTAAAAGCCGATCTATATCCAAGATGGCGCTAGTTAGGAAACTACATTTCTAATCATGCAGTGCTTATCCCTGATTGGTCTGTTTGGCGGACCCACCCCCTTAGCTTTCTTTCCTCCCCACTGCTGTCATTACTATTGCACAGTAAACACAGGACTTTTTTCCACTGGTTTTGCATCACATCACCCTAGTATGTATTCCATACTAGCTGATGATGTAGCTGATGCGGTGAGGAGAGAGCCAAGAGTGGTCTGTAACCTTAGCACTGGCTTTTTGAAATTAGGGCCAGTCGCAGTGGTAATCCAATGCGGCAGGGAGAGGCAGGAGCGGTGACCTGGAGAGGGGTCCAAGAGCTTGGGGAGAAAAAGCAGCAATGTTCCCCTGTGGCAGGTAGATGGGTACCAGAGCTTGGGGAGAATGGCAGCAGTGGCGGCCCCACTCATCCGCTGGACTCACTTCTGGTGCCTGTGTGTGTGGGGGGGGGGAGCCTGTGGCCGATACCTGACGGCTTTTTTAATTTAGCACCAGCCGCTGCGGGCAGATGAGAGGCGGGTACAGGACAGCGGGTGGAGTCCAACAGATGAGTGGGGCCAGCGGTACACACATACTCCAGCCACCCCTGCCGCTGCTTTCACCAAGCTCTGTGGACCCCTCTCCGGGCTCCTGCCTCTTCCCACCGTGGGGAAACACTGCCACTATACTCCCCAAGCTCTGGGGACCTCTCTCCAGGCCACCGCTGCTTCTGCCTCTCCCTGCCGTGGCTGGCCCTAACTACAAAAAGCCAGCACTAAGGTTACAGACTCCACTCCAGGCTCTGTTCCCATTGTATCAGCTCTGCTACATCATGTGTGGCAGAGAGAGGCAGAAGCGACAACAGGTGGATCTCCGGGCTGGCAGCAGGGGACAATACAGGGGAGAGGGGAAGGAGAGGGTGGCAGCAGCAGCAAGTGGAGGGTGCACACTATTACTGGAGGCATGGCTTATGTTAGTGGGTTACATGTCCTCCCTCTCCAGGAAGGTGCGGGTCAAGAGCAGGTAGCAAGACAGAGTTTATTCAGTTTAGCTCCTTTTTGGGGGAAGTAGCCAGAAAACAGCTCAAAACACATAATCACTTTCTCTGAACAATATGTTGACCTATGGGTGGGCTATATAACAATAGCAAAAATATTTTGGGTAGAATAACCCTTTAATAGTTACATCTTATCTCCAATTTCTAGAAACACAAAAAGATTTTCAGCAGAAAAAGACCATCTAGGCTGGCCTTATATTATTTCTATTAATATTATTATTATATTAGATATATGTTTATCCCATGCAGGTTTAAATTTAGTTACTGTTGATTTACCAGCCACATCTGCTGAAAGTTTACCCCAAGCGTCTAATACTTTTTCAGTAAAATAATATTTTTTTAGGGTTTCTCCAGATCTATAAAAGGTAGTAGTTCCATACGTCTTTCCTCATATGTTTTACATGCAAGACTGTCCACCATTTTTGTAGCATGTCTTTGGAACCACTCTATTTAATCTTTTTTTTAGGTGAGGTCTCCAGAACTGGACACACTATTCCAGATTTGTTTTACCAGAGCTCTATACAGCGGGATCATAATCTCCCACTTCCTACTGGTAATACCTCTAGCTATACAGCCCAGCATACAATTAGCTTTCCCTACCGCCTGGTTGAACTGGTCATTTTTTTGAGTCACCCCTAAATCCTTCTCTTCTGAAGACTGCACAAATACCTCGAACATAAGAACCAAATTCATATTGAAAAGCTGCAAGAAGTTTTGTGTACTCAGCTGTGACCTATACAATCCTTGCACTTGGGTTGCTGAGCTGATCTTGACTGCAATTTTCCTGTAAGTACAAGCAACACAGCCAAAATATTCTACTCTGTTCTGCCTCAGACTAACAAAGGCCTAAAATTTCTACTTCCAAACAACTCCCTCCGATGTACAGCATGCTGTTTCTATGCTTCCAGTTCATCATAAACATGACCTGTAAGGCTGAGCGAGCCACAGCACTCTGCTAACAGCATGTTTGCCCCTGAAATCACATTTGTGGTTAGGAGTTTCTTCCAAAAATATTTAGTTCAACACTTAGTGGTGGAAATTCCCTGCTTCCAAAACAGTCTTCCCAACAGAGTCAGTCTATAATTCCTAACAGCGAGACGCAGCTTATCCCTCACGCTGTGCTGTCAAAGCTATGACTTTGTATTACTTGTGTTACACTAAACAGGTGTGAGCCGAAAAACTCACATGGACTTAAAGATGCAGCTGCAGAGTGAGCTGATATTGTATTAGTATAAGTGCTACTAAGATTCTCCCACTCAGACACATCCTTCTGTATTATGAATCATCATTGCTTCATGACTTCTCCAGTGCTGAAGTCTTGTACAGTCAGACTTTCATTCAACCTCCTTAAAGTAGTATTCCGAGAACACTCGTTTTTTTTTGTTTTTTTTGAATGCTTCTCTTACTGGCCCCTCATTTCCCAAATCTTTTTGCCCTTTGCATCTTATCACATAATATCTTCATTAGAGATGAGGGACCCTCGAGCATGCTTCGGTTCTCCCAAACTCGAATACTCTATATTTGATTACCGGAGGCTGAAGAAGTTGGAAGCAGCTCTAGGGAGTCCTGTAAAACATGGATACAGCCTATGGCAATAACCATGTTTTTCAGGCAGCCTTAGGGCCAGTTCACATGGAGCAAGACTGGCGGAACCCTCCGCCGCAGAATCTCGCCAACCTCCATGTCATACTGGCCGTCTGTGGGAGGCTTGACATGTTAATTATTCCGAGTGGAGAGAAGAGGTGCGCAAGCCTCCCATAGACGGCCAGTATGACACGGAGGCTGGTGGGATTCTGCGGCGGAGGATTTCGCCAGTTTTCCTCTGTGTGAACTGGCCCTTAGGGCTGCATCCAACTTCTTCAGCCACTGGTAATGAAAAAGGTTTGCTCATCTCTAATTATTTTTTAACATTCCTACTGTTTAGATGCTCCTTGGTGTATATAGTTGATATTCATTTCACATGTGAAAAAAGATAAACCATATCATACAGGGTTGAGACAAATCATGCTTTGGAAGACTGGAGACTACTAAAATGCTATCTGCATTTACAGCTAAATAAATTAACCAATTCATTCATATTATGTCAACTTTTTTCATTGCCTGTGTATGACAACCATATTTGTTGGTCATTGCACAAGTCTACGAAAGTGTTATCAAACTGTCAAGAGGGCGAGGAGGACTTAGGTATTGCAAATACCTGTCTTGGACACAGATTTAAGGAGTTATGTTTAACATACTTAAAGAGGCATTGCCCCATTTTTTTAAAAAGAAATTAACACAGGTCGTGATTGCCTACAGTTTTGCAATATACAGTTTTGTATGTGCTCATATGAAACAGCATGAAAATAACTATTTATAAATGTTAAAATGTATAATAACATTGTCCTTCAATGAATTTAGTTGCAGCATGTCTAGGCTTGTGCTAACTTGGCTACTAATCTGATTTCTCCACAAGTAAAACTGTCAAATAACCTACTGTAAATTAGCACGGCTGCTACTACTGAAAAGGGTGAATAACATTCTTCTCTATTTAATATATACTGGTCATCTAAGGTCACTCTGCAAAACATTCAAATCAAGCAGATTAGATTTTCTAGATGCTATCTAGACCAGTGATTTTCAACTAGTGTGCCGCGACACATGGTCGGGTGTGCCGCGGGGAAAGTTCCCCAAACTATGGTGCCCCTGTGAAACAGGAGAAAACAATGGGTGAGAGAAACATGGGGATGGGGGAGAGAAACAGCGGAGAGAAGCGGGGGGGAGAGAAGTTTGGTGGAGAGAAGTATGGTGGAGAGAAGCACAGGAGAGAAGTATGGTGGAGAGAAGCACAGGAGAGAAGCATGGGGGAGAGAAGCACAGGAGAAGCATGGGGGAGAGAAACACAGGAGAGAAGCAGGGGGAGAAGTATGGTGGAGAGAAGCACAGGAGAGAAGCAGGGGGGAGAAGAATGGTGGAAAGAAGCACAGGAGAGAAGTAGGGGGGAGAAGTATGGTGGAGAGAAGCATGGGGGAGAGAAGCACAGGAGAAAAGTAGGGGGGAGAAGTATGGTGGAGAGAAGCACAGGGGGGAGAAGTATGGGGGAGAGAAGCACTGGAGAGAAGCACAAGTGGGGGGAAGAAAACAGGCCCAGGTTTCACACTGAGTTAGTATAAATACATTTAGAATCTATATCATTAACTATACGTATTATATGTACTGTTTTAGTGTCATTTTGTGCCATTTTGGTTGGTGGTGTGCCCCGGGATTTTTTAAGTATAAAAAGTGTGCCGCGGCTCAAAAAAGGTTGAAAATCACTGATCTAGACCAATACTTTGTTCTTGCTCAGACTTTCCGTATGATGTTTGAATGTCTGTAAGCTGCTCTTACTTACATGATGTTCTGAATAAATTGTATGTGCAAAGCATGGGAACCGAGTGGTTAAAACTATTGCCTTGCAATACTTGGTTCCTGGGATCAAATATGAAGGATTTTGGTTGTCCTTTATATACTGATGGGTTATGTGGCCCTAATACCTGAGATAGAGGATATGAGTGGTGAGAATCTGTACACCACACTATGTAATATGTTGGTGCTATATAAGCAACAAGAAATAAAATAAAGATATAATAGGCCAGATTTATCAATCTGGGGAAAAGAAAAACTGCTGTAATATACAAACAATCAGCTTTTATATCCTAACAAACCATCGTAAAATGAAAGCTGAGCTATAGCAAATCTGCCCCCCACCCCCCACCTCAATCACCAATTGGCTTCAATAGGGAATTTTCTGAAACTGAAATCCATAGGACCTTTAAAAAAAAATTAAAAAATTAAAAATTAAAAGTTGCAACATGACCTGTACGTTAAAGACCACATGTAAAATCTATGCTGTTTTTCACACAGTTTCTACACGTGGGGTCAGACTTATCAAGTGGTATAAAACTTCCAAGCAAGGCAGAAGACACCTGCCAGTGGTGACCATCTCAGCCAAATGACAGCCTGTCCATTTTGAAGCTGAGGGCTTCAGAAGCAATTACCAATTTTCTATAGAGTTTTGATCTCAACATACAATGGTCGTCCTGGAACTAATTACTATTGTACGTTAAGGGACCACTTTACTTACTGTAATATACTTCTCTGTACTTCTTGATGGCTCCTTCTGCTTCAGTTTCTATAACAAGTGTAAGTAACACATGCCTCATACTCCAGTTCATACACAGAGTGATATTATCGTATTATAGGCAAACCAGCCGCCTCCACATATTATGAGCCTCGTTAAACCGTATCTATATAATGCCAGGTTTAGTAATATCATTACATTTAATTACTCTGTAACACCAACACAATGATATACCTGTAAATGTAATTCTGTGTGTAATCGGCTTCACTTAATCCTCTCCTTATACAGTATTTCTGTTATAATTTCTACTGTGTTTGGTTTTGTTCAGTTAGAACAGCATGAGTTTACGATGACTAAAGTCAAAGATAGTAGCACTAAAGGACAGTGCCAACATAATGCAGCTAGTAAATAAAGCGGCGCCAATACCAGCTGTTCCTGGTGGGTTGCTACAAATGTGGCAATGTATTTATAGCGGAGGATTCTGGATAGGAAAGTATACATCTATGGAGTAGGTCTGACGGAGAAATCCATACTATATGACTTAGATGGGCACTGTCGCTTTAAATATCATGTGAAATATCCTAGAAACATGTCAAAAGTTTTGATCAGTGAGTGCCTGGGTTTTCTGACCCTAATGGTTGGTGTGAGTCTTAACACCCAGACTTCTTGTGAATGAGGTTCTCTATATATAAGGGCTCATTCACACTATTCGTGCTGCGGATCGCGACACAGATCGGAGAGCATGATGTGCTCTCCTGTCATCTCATCCACTACTTCCTGCGCTGACCGGCTACACACGTTTACCGGAAATGGCCTGGACTACACTGCCAGGAGAAGGTAGCTTAGTCCAGGCCACTTCTGGTGAAGATGAAGCTGGTCAGCGCAGGGAGAAGGTGAGTAGTAGATGAGATGACAGGAGAGCACATCATTTTCTCTTGTCATGTCGGTGGCCAGGCCGTGATCCGTGCAGTTATCCGCACTAGGACGTGTCCTATATTTTCGCGGTGCAGGTCGTGGCACGGATCATGTGAAACCTTTCAATGTAATCCTAATTGTTATAATGAGGAAGACACTGCTAAAAAGTGATCTCTACAGAACAGGTCAGCTTATTAGGCTTGGTGGCAGAATCAAAGCTGCAAGACTTCAGGATCATTTTAAAGGTAAACTAACTGCAGGTATGAAGAATCTAACCTGCTGCTATGTTCCCATACAGAAGGACACACTAAAAAAGGTTTCTCATCTTCATCCTCATCTTTTGCAATCCTCTTCTTCATTGATATGTTAATTAGGATGTTCGGCGCACTGAGGGTGGTACTACGGTCCTTGGTGCGCCAATCTCCTCACCTGCTGCCTCATCGTAAGTATTGACGTCAGTGATGTCACTCTCGCCATTCACCACTGCACAGTGTCGAATGATTATTATTGAAGAGGGGCCAGTAAACAGGTAGATTTGAGCACCAAGGGCTGTAATACTGCGCCCAGTGCATTTAACTTCCTAAATTAACTTCCTAAACATGTTTAACTTCCTAAACATAATAAAATGAAGGAAAACGAGAAGACAGAGGATGAAGGTAAGAAAACTCCTCTTCATCTCCTTCTTTAAGGTCTGCTCCATGGGAAGATAACAGCAGGTTAGATTACTCTAACCAGCTGCTAGTTTATTTTTAAAATAAACGTAGTAAAATGGATAATTAGAAAAATGTCACCAAAAATTGTAATAATTTATTTTTTATTTTTTTTGCAGGAAGTTGATGGAGTGACAAAAGAAGCCCCCTCCAACTGACTACCAACTTCCGTTGCCACAGTCACTACTGACTTCAGCGTATATGGGGTTAAAGCGACTCTGTACCCACAATCTGTCGCCCCCAAACCACTTGTACCTTCGGATAGCTGCTTTTAATCCAAGATCTGTCCTGGGGTCCATTCGGCAAGTGATGCAGTTAGTGTCCTAAAAAACAACTTTTAAACTTGCAGCCCTGTGCCAAACGGCCGTGGCTTAGAGTATCTGTGCCCTAACTTTGCACCGTCCCTCCTCCCCACCCTCTTTATCATTAGGAATGCCCCTGGCAGATTTTTTCCTATTCCTCTGCAGTGAACATTGCACAGGTGCCTTAACCATCCAGCTCATGTGCTGTGCTGACACAGGTGATGAATAGGAGACAATCTGCCTGGAGAATTCCTCATGATGAAGAGGGCGGGGAGGAGGGACGGAGAGGTTGTGCTAGCCTAAGGGCTCTGTTACACGGGACATTTATCATGCGAAAAATCGTTATATCGTTTGAATTTAAATGATAATCGTTCTGTGTAATTGCAGGCAACGATTGAAATATCGTTCGCATGTCGTTCATCGTTTATTTAGATCTGAACCTAAAATTGTGGTTAATCGTTTGCTGTAATTCCACATCCGTTCACTAATTGTTCGGTGTAATTGCACATTGTCCATTGTTTTGCTGGGATCAAAAGGAATAAACGATCATAGTAACTATCGTAACTAACTACCATCGTTCTGTGTAATATGGCGGACAATTTCAGGTTAACGATAAACAATCTAGTTTATCGTTAGTCGTTTATCGTTAAAAATTGCTCCGTGTAATAGGACCCTAATGCACACACACTAAGCCACGGCAGTTTGGCACAGGGCTGCAAGTTTAAAAGTTGTTTTTTAGGACAATAACCTGCCGAACGGACCCCAGGACAGATCTTGGGTTAAGAACAGCTATCCGAAGGTACAAGCGGTTTGGGGGGGACAGATTGTGGGTACAGAGTCTCTTTAAACGGTTGGCAACACCATTCACTGAAATGCAGCATTGTGAACTTTGTGTAGTGCATCCAAAATTGCCATGTATTGTTTATAGCATTAAAAATAGTTTCAATTAAAGCTATGTAATCCTGATTTGCATACACACGTGCAATTATCGAGCACAATGATACATAAAAGTATGAAATATATTTTAATCAGTATGAAGTCATGTGTGTTTAGTAAAATATACTATTGGACAGTGGAAGATTTCAGCACATAGAAATACAAATTACTGTACAGATAGATAAATACATAAAACAGTATCGGGGGTACACTGAACAACATGGGCAAGGGACATTTATAATGTTGACACTGATCATAGATCAACAATTGTGCCACTTCCCTCTTCCCCATTTGGCATGATCATAACATTTATTCCACATAAGCAGCATTATAAATAAATGGAGTCCACACACATACTATACCTTTCCTCAACAAATGTGCAATGAGTGTTTCAAGCAAATTATGAGAAAAGGGATTCCATTAAGGCCATGGATTTTTTTTTATAAGCCTTGGTGGAAACATTCTATTGATGGCCATGTAAGTGGACTGAACCTACACAGAAGGGAGTTAATGACTATTAGCGGCCTGAGCATACCAGCATAACCCTACTGCTAATGTGTGCCCAATAAATAATGTGTTCATTGTAGGAACAAAACCATACTAGTATTCCACTTCTGACTGCTGTAGGTGTCAAGGAATAAAACATAATTTCATGTTTGTTTGATGATGTCATGGAAAATCCAATCCCGACAAGAAATTCACATAGGAATATCTTCTCATGAACCCATCTTCTCTGTATAGACACGAAGAATCTCTCCAAGTGCACATGCCAGGAAACTGCAAAGAAAACCCAAAAAGAATTGTTTTCTATTACATGAAAATTAAATTTTTTGTAACATCTTCATCAAATCAATTATACTGACAATTCCCATTTTCTCTCTGTGGGTTTAGGGCGCCCATATTGCCAGAGCTGCTGTTACCAGCATTGAGTGCTTTACAGAAGCCAAATAGACAGTAGGAACCTGCGGTCTGGAGGAATGCTGCAGCATGAGACTGTCTCATGTAGCGAACTGGAGAGCATAGTAAGCAGTGGAAGTCTGAACACCCAGGCTCCAACTAATAAAAACTTTTCACTTGTCTCTCTGTCCATGTATCCTTCCTTTAGCTATATGACGTTTGCCACTGCTGTTTGCTGAGAAACCGCCCCACACTATGATGTTCCTACCTCCAAACTTCTTTGGCTTGTCTGCCCGAGATAAGTGATATGTTTGCTGTATTGGTCTACTAAGCATTGCTCCCATCTAGACAAAATTCTACTCCACACTGATGAGGGGCAACACCCTGAAACAGCTGTCTGTGGATGGATACCTAGCTTCGGTATTTCCCTGGTCATATCATTAGACTTATAAATTGACTGAAGGTGCCAATTAATATGGTGGGTTTTGGTAGTCTCCGTACAGGAGCCATGCCTTTGCTAGGTCCTTCCCTGGAGGGCCGTAACTGTGGCTCCATGGACTTTTTTGCATATCAATGTTTCCCAGGGGCAATGCACCTAGGATTTCACTGTATTGGAGGATTTAACTATATTGGGCGATTTAACCAGCAGCTGAAAGTGTTTTCTTTGGCTGGCCTCCCTGAGATCAGTGAGCTGTTTGCTGTATTGGTCTACTAGGCATTGCTCCCACCTAGCCAGAATCCTACTCCACACTGATGATGAAGGGGAACACCCCAAAACTGCTGTCTGTGGATGAATACCTGGCTTCAGTATTTTCCTGGTCATATCATCAGTCGAAATTGAGCTGGATGCTGACTCAAGGGCCCACTTTATATGGTGGCTTTGGTGGTCTCTGTACAGAAGCAATCCCTTTGCTAGGTCCTTTCCTGGGTGGATATCTGGCTAGTCCCGTGCATTGAGACTCATAACTGTGACTTGGTAGTGTGGCTTTTGTTTAGGTGATATGCAGTGCCACTCCAAACAGTGTGTATTACGGTATCTTTCTTTCTTAAGCCCTTCAGAGATAGTCCTTGGCTCTTGGACAACTCTTCTGATAATTCTTTTCAGTACTCTGTATGAAATCTTGTGGAGAGCACCTGGTCATTGCCAGTTTATGGTGAAATGTTTATTCCACTTCAAAATTATGGCCCCAACAGTGCTCACTGAAACCATCATGAGATATTTCTTGTGTGGAACCTTGGTAAAGAGACACCTTTTTATAGGCCAGTATTTGCAGATAAGTGGCAGCAAAAAATTCACAATGAAAGGCAGGTAGCCATAGATAGCAAGATAGCAAAAGAAACCCCCCAAAATTCTTCAAATATATTAATGCAAAAAAAGGTCAGAGCATGTAGGACCCCTAAATAATGGTGATGGGGAGTTAATAACTGGGGATCATGAGGAAGCTGAGTTACTTAATGGGTTCTTCAGCTCTGTATATACAAAAGAAGAGGATGGATCTGTGGTGGGCGGGGCCAGTGCTGCTAACACATGTAATGTACTGAACTGGTTTACTATAGATATGGTCCATGAAAAATTAAATAAACTCAATGTAACTAAAGCTCCAGGGCCTGATGAATTACACCACAGAGTTCTTAGGGAACTCAGTTCTGTAATTTTTCTACCCTTGTATGAAATATTTAGTGATTCTTTGCTTACTGGTATTGTGCCGAGAGACTGGCGTAAGGCAAATCTAGTGCCGATCTTCAAAAAGGGCTCTCGAACTTCCCCAGGTAACTATAGACCTGTAAGCTTAACGTCCATTGTGGGGAAATTATTGAGAGGGCTTATAAGGGACTACAGCCAGGAATATGTAGTGGCTAATAGTATTATAAGTGATAACCAGCATGGTTTTACTAAGGACAGAAGCTGTCAAACCAACCTAATATGTTTCTACGAAGAGGTGAGTAGAAGCCTGGATAGGGGGCGGCTGTGGATATCGTGTACCTGGATTTTGCAAAAGCGTTTGACACAGTTCCTCATGGGCGTCTGATGGGTAACTCAAAGTCTATCGGTTTGGAAAGTTTAATGTGTAACTGGATTGATAACTGGCTTAATAATCATACCCAGAGAGTGGTGGTCAATGAATTTTACTCCGAATGGTCCCCGGTAATAAATGGTGTACCCCAAGGGTCAGTACTGGGCCCCCTTCCGTTTAACTTGTTTATTAATGATATTGACAATGGAATTAACAGCAATGTTTCTATCTTTGCAGATGACACCAAGCTTTGTAGTACAGTAAAGTCTATGGAAGATGTGCAGATGTTACAGGAGGACTTAGATTCACTGAGTGTTTGGGCGTCCACTTGGCAAATAAGGTTCAATGTGGATAAATGTAAAGTTATGCACCTGGGTACAAATAACCCACATGCATCATATGTCCTAGGGGGAGTTACACTGGGAGAGTCACTGATGGAGAAGGATCTGGGTGTACTTGTAGATAATAGACTACAGAACAGCACATAATGTCAGTCAGCTGCTTCTAAGGCCAGCAGGATATTGTTATGCATTAAAACAGGTAGGGACTCTCAGGACAGGGACATAATATTACCTCTTTACAAAGCTTTGGTGCGGCCTCATCTGGAGTATGCTGTCCAGTTTTCATAAAAAGGATGTTCTAGAGCTGGAGAGGGTACAAAGACGGGCAACTAAACTAATAAGGGGAATGGAGCATCTTAGTTATGAGGAGAGATTAAAAGAATTACATTTGTTTAGTCTGAAGAAGAGACGTTTGAGGGGAGATATGATTAATTTATTTAAATATATATATGGCCCCTACAAGAAATATGGGGAAAAGATGTTCAAGGTAAAACCACCTCAAAAGGACAAGGGGGCTGCCTCCGACTGGAGAAAAAAAAGGTTCAATCTCCGGAGGCGACAAACCTTCTTTACAATGAGAACTGTGAATCTGTGGAACAGTCTACCACAGGATCTGGTCACAGCAAAAACAGTAGAGGGCTTCAAAACAGGGCTAGACAAGTTCTTAGAGCAAAATAATATAAATGCATATGTATAGAACCTATCACCCCTCCCCCTTCCCTGTATCCATCCCCTCCTTGGTTAAACTTGATGGACATGTGTCTTTTTTCAACCGTATTAACTATGTAACTATGATTGCATTCTTATCACTGACAGTTTTCAGCTGGTGACTTTTCAAGGTTTTTTTGGACCTGTTGGAAGTGTTCAATACTTATTCCGTGTCATTTCTCATCATTGCACATAACTTAAAGACATCTATGGTTTGCTTTCGTTGCCCGTGTGCATTGAATGGGTTGTTACCACATCTGGTGAGAATTTCATGTCAATAGCACATTTAGAAATGTATTGACTTAGAAAACTGATATGTTTAATGCTAACTTAACCCACTGTATCTGATAAACTTTGTGCTTATACTTCTACCTTAATATCTTTGATTGCCAGCTTGAACTTGGCCAGTTTTTATGTCTTGCATAACAAACGTTGTATTAACCCAAAATGAAAGTAATCTTGGAATTAAATCTTACATCTTACTTGACGTAAGAAACTATAAAGCTTCTTATTATGAAATAATTGTAGATGTAATTTGGAGAGACTTGTGTCTGGGCACTCAGCCCTTCACAGCATGTAAACCTGATGTAAGTTTTCATTTTTCACGCCTCACTGCACATTACATGAAACTAACCAGGATAAGGGTTTGTGTGAAGTGTTAGCCTCTATTCTGAAGACCAGAACAAAACAGCAATAATCCTTGGTTGATGGGGGACAATCTAACCATAAACAATTCAGTCACACGGCCTTCAACAATAGTGCCACGTGTATAAATGTAAAGAAAAAGTGTGGCACTGTGCTAGCCAGAAAAATATGTGCTTTATGCTTAAACAAATTATTTGTGCAAGTTTTAGGAGCACAGAGGCCCCTTAATCAGAATATTTAAGTGAATGACTAATGAATGAACATAACAAAAAGTAACACCAAGACTTTGCATATGATTTTTTGTGTGTGTGTGTGTGGGGGGGGGATATGCATCATTAAGATGAGTGAAAGTAATAAAACTAAGGTTCTTGTTACAGATGGAACGGCATTGGAGATGATGGCCAATGTGGTATTACATGGACAGACTGCTGCCAGATGTACATTACAATCAAGTAATATGCATATTTAAGATTTCTTTCGTGAGGCTCTACTATCATGCAGGCAGGTTTAGCATTTGTGTTTATTTTTATCATTCCAGTAATTGACGAACACTAGTTTTTTTTTTTTTTTAAATGTAAATCAGTTGACAAACAAGTGTTTACTCATCCGCTGATCACTGGGCCTATTACCCAGGCCAATATCGGTCTGTTCAGCTAATAATTGCTAATAAATGAAATATGGCCCTTAGTTCAAGGATACAACACAAACATATAATATAAACACATCAATAAGCCATTACCGTAAAACTAAAATGACTCTAATCCATTGAGGCATGGACTCCACAAGACCTCTAAAGGTGACCAGTGGTATATGGAACGAAGATATTGGCAGCAGTAAGTTGCAAGGTGAGGTCTCAATGAATCAGACTTGTTTTCCTGTACACACCACAGAAGCTTGGTCACACTGAGGTATGGAAAATGTGGAGGCCAAGTCAACATAATTCTTTGCTACTCTGAATTTCTAAAAAAATTCGGAATAATTTTTGCTATGTGGAAGGGTGCATTATCCTGCTGAAAAGGCCATTGCCGCTAAGACAGAGCATTTTCATGACAGGGTGGGCTCTTTATTTTAAGAGATAAATAAAAAACATAAGTAACATAAGTAAATGTGATTTATGAGATAAGGCCAGATTTTACTATAAATAGCCAGCATTATTTTTACTCTACTACAGTAGGTATTCTGTGGGATCCAGTAGTGGATTATAATAGGTGCGTTTTGGGCAGTAGCCCAGGGCCTTGAGCTCCTGGGGGCTCATGGCCACCCAAACTGACTTGTACTTTGAGTGGTGTATTGTCTCCTGGCTAGAATTTTGCCATAGTTTGCAAAAAAATTTTTACTACAATTTTGCGCAAATCAGGGCAAAACTGCTGCCAGAAGACAATTCATAGAACATACTGACGGACCTTATCATGTGACTGTGATGTCTTTTACCAAATTCAAAATAAAAGTACTTTATTAAAATGAAAAGTGAGCACAGTGCTGCCTATCCCGTACTACGAGCACCATGCTAGTGCCACCATAGTTACAGTGATGTGGGGGGGAGGAGGCCAAGCTTGGTCAACAGCTTATGGTAAAGTTAATCCACCCCTGCTGGGATCACATCTGGGGGGCTAGTCTTCTCATTCCATGTGTATCAATGAACCTTTGGTGGGCATGTCACTGTTGCTGGTTCAGAAAAAAACACCGTTTTGGAGACACTTCGACACTCTGGTCTAACCCATCACAATTTGGCCCTTGTCATAGTTCCTAAGATCCTTTTCCTGCCTCCAACACATTGATGTTTACATAATATATAATATATTCCAACACTTGACAGGCACCACTGGCACAAGATAATTCTTTTAGCCGTCAGTGGTGCTTATTAGCAGGCTCCTGAGAGAAAATGAAACTGACTACTATAAAGATATACATGCCCATTTAGACAAAAATGCGAATGTTTGCTCTTAAACTCTATTTTTCATGTATATCTGCTTTAAATCTGAGCCAATAAACTAATTAATGTATGCAGTGCAGACAAACAACTCAACAAAAAATTTCCCACATTGCTGTTCAAGAGCTCTACATACTATGTGTGACCTTTGTAACTTTTTTCCTTCCTTCATTGAGCTTCGGTGCCTGGGAAGGAAGCCAAGTTACAAGTCATGTAGATTACAGTAGATCAGAGCAGCAGGATTGTATTGCTTCATGAAACAAGTGAGAAGAAGCCTTTCTCAAACACAGCAGAGTAATGGGGTCGGCAGAACATAAAATGTACATTTTTACATTGATCCACTACTAGCGTTAATCTACACCAACCATGCCATATTTAGAAGATTTAACTTTTCCATTGCCAGCAATGAAATATATGTCTCGATCATTACAGAAAAATAGCCTGTAAATCTTGAGATGGTATAAACTTCTTCAAAAATACAGATTCTTACAAAACTGTTTCAAGTATTTCAGTATGAAAACATTCCTTTAAATGACCCAAAATTTTTTACTTGGGGCCTTTTAAGGGCATTGTGACTTCAATCGCCTTTGTCAGAAAAGATTGCCAAAAAAGCAGTCTAAATCATGTTAAAACAGTTTAGCATGCCATTTAGATTATGGCTCTATTACAAGTTCAACTTATTTTGCAGACTCTGAGTGGATAAAAAAAATAAAAAACATTTTTTTGTCCACTCAAATCCTGCCTAATAAATGGACAATAGATGAAAACCTGATGGACCCTACTAAAGACAATGCGATCTCTTGGAATCGGTCTGGATCCATTGGTGTTTGTTGTTTAACAGACCATGCACCTCCATTTGTAATGCTTGACGATCTCTGTGATGATCTCTCCGCATCAGGCTATGCCAATACAGTGATCCCTCAACTTACGATGACCTTATGTCACAATATTTTCAACATACAATGGTCCTTTCTGGACAATTGTAACTTGAGACAGACTCAACATACAATGCTACAGACAGTCAGGATCTGCGACACATCTGAATAACTAGATGACTGACCAACAGAAGTGGACATGATGCTGTTTAAGTCATGGGAGTGTTTATGTCAAGGGAAAAGCCCGGTGGCCAAAGACAGAAAAAGATGGTAAAGTCGACCAAACTGACTAGTATCTGACAAAAATGGCTGCATTGTAAGTCATGGAGATTGCATCTTAAGGAATTAAACATGACGACTGATTAAAACATTGTGACTTTTGCAAGGACTTGGAAGAGGATGCATTTGCTGACAGGCTGGAGTTTAGTGACGGGGATACTCTTTACCTCAGTAGAAAGGTCAATCTCCACAATATTAATATTTGGGGCCTTGTGCCCTTTTTAGGTACATAAGGGACTCACCCAATGTAAAATTGTTATGTGCAGACACAAAGTTTACGGTCCCTTCATTTTAGCTGTGAACTCACTCCACTCACTGGTCACTCCAACCTCCATATGTTAAAGGAATGGCTTATACCACAGATATATGCTGTATATAGCAGATCTGCCGCTAAGAGGAACGGCACACCTTCTGGGGTGGGCTCTGTGTATCTGCCCCCCAAACACAGGTTCTGAAAGGCCTGAGATGATGCATCCTTGAAACAGTGCAGTCCATATCAGAGGTTATGCCGGCACATGTTGGACGGAACTTTGAACATTTGTACTGTACAGATAAAGCTTAGATAAATAGTGGGCCTTTTCATAATACATTTGTGTTATATTCTCTTGGTTATGAATACTGAGGCTATAATTTTGCACCACCCTATTTGACACACCCTGTACATTAGACAGAGCTGTCTAATCTCAACCACTGATAAGCCTGTGAGAGGAGCTTTTCAGGACATAGAGGACTGAAAGGAGGAAAAGCAGAATAGGGTGCAACAGATATGTTTTCAAAGAAAAAAAATTCATAGGTGGATGTTTTAAAGAGGTTGTCCAGGGGAAAAAAAAAAAAAAAAATCGCCTTTCCCCTATCCACAGGATAGGTAAAAAATAGGAGGTTGTGGGGGGTCCGTCGTCTGTAACACCCGCCAATCTCAGTATCGGGCCCCACCTGCTCTGTTAGGAGATAGGGGGAAAGTTTTTTTTTTTTTTTTTTTTCCTGGAATACCCCTTTAAGGCTTGGTTTACTTTCTACTGTATGCTCCACTTGGGGCAAGATGGTGGTAAAAAGTAGAAAAAAAGTTTCACAAGAGCATAATATGAATACATGAACACGTCAATGTGAATACATTTTGGAATATGTTTTTAAACTGCAAGTCCCAGTCCCTCCATTGGTCTAATGACCAATGAAACTTGTGGCTGTAAAATGCATTTGTTTTCAGCTTGTGTAAAACCAGACAGCATAAAGGGAAGCTTCAGTGACGGCAGAAGAGAAGCTTTTCTCTGGCTGCTAAATGTGTATCAAAGTGGCTTCTACATAATAAAGCTGGTGCTAACTGGAGGTCCATTTTACTGTAGGTCTTATGTTTTCTGTGGGGGAAATCTGCCTTTACTGTGGGTTTTGTTATTTTAGGTAAATCGTTGACTTGTTTTCTTTTGAGGTTATAGTGTTGTTGCTAGAAAGAGAACATTTTAATATTAAGGTTGTCTGCTCTTTGTCTATATTAACATCACGGCTATGCTTGTTCTTAAATATGTTACTAATACATGTAATGTGATTGGAACCTGATACTTCTCTTCAGCCCAATTCTTTTGGGTTTAGTGCTTTTTGGTTTAATGTAATAGGCGGTTTCACTTTGACTAGGAAGTGTGAGATGATTTTTGGCGATTGTGTTACATGGAGGGAGAAAAAAAAATACATCAGTCACACATCATCACCAACTAAAGGAATCTTTATGAAGTCAAGAGAGGGAAAACAAAGTGGTATCTTAACGTGTGCCAGTACTGGGTCATAATTACCTTCCTGACAAGAAAACAAAGACCAGTTTGAACACTTTTAAACAACTCTTTGAAATTAAGGAGTTGTGCCCATTGCCAAAAATGGCTGACAAGTCGTCGGTCTTCCATTACAGAGAAGTCATCACAAGGACTCCACAAAACACAGTTAAAGTAACTGCACCAAGCCTGTTTCTATCCTCCAGAACCCTGCCAATACACTTTGCACCCAATGTGGGACATTTATCAAGACGTATGCCAGTCTTAAATAAAGCCCTACCCCCATTTACCCGGCTGGATTTACTAAGAGGCGCATGCCTCTTGGTAAAGCCGGCAGGACCAGCAGGTAAACATTTCCATGTGGTTGATGCCTGTTTCTAGGCATAAACAATGATAACTTACGAAAGGGAGGGGCCTCCTGCCAGCACAACCCCCTTTGAATTTCTAAAAGCAATCTATGTAAGACTAAATCAATTAAAGGGGAACTTCTGAATCTGGCATTACCAATTGTTAAGCAGCCTGAATACATTGGGCTACTTCTGGGCAATGTAGGCTGTAGCCAGCAGGAGACTCATGGAGCTCTTTACACCTTGACAGCAATCTGAATGTAATTTATTGCCTGCAGCTCACAGGAATTGGTGTATTATAGCTTGAAGCTTACCAGCAGTGGGACAAAGTGGCTCTTTAAATCTTATTGCATTAATTTTGCAGCATGCACCCACTGTGGTATTCTGCCAGAGAACAAGAGTCACCCATGCAAAGGTGCCATCATAGTCACCGCTGCATTTGCACACAGCAGATTTGGCATTGGTCCAAATAAAATGCCACATTTACAATATGTGTATGACTTCTGGTTTCTATTCTTAGTGGGAGTAGGAGCTCATACGTCATGGAGGTACACACCTGATAGTATTACAGCATGCATCTCTGTGACATATTCACTTGATAAAGTCTACAGTATGTGGGAAATGGAAGTATGACACTATATAAGGTGCAAAAATCATACAGCTTCCTTACCATATAGCCAGAGGAACATTTAAGGATATTTCAAATACAAACAGTGACATAACTGCAGTAAGAACCTGAAACAGAAAAGAATAGAATCAAAATATCATACATTTCAGAATACAAACAATAATTCTTCTACAGACAATTGTAGAACGTTCTGGAGAAGTATGTTATCTTTCTATATACAGTATACTTACTGTGGATCAGGTACACCGAAACACTTTGGAACAACATAAAACTTACTGGTTTTAAAGCAGACTGTCATTCACTAAATAGAACTTGCCCAGACTCTATTCCAGAATGAGCAGGAATTCCAATATTCTGAATTAGCTGCTATGATGTCTCCATATACCACACACAGAGAAGAGGGCATATTGCAATATTAAAACAGTTAGCTGTAAATTCAGCTCTTGCAGAAATAACATTTACTAGAGATTTGAGCAGCTTTTCTGCATGTTTTTATATTCTTCTGTCCCTATACACTTATATACTTTTGTTGGCCGTACCCGACACCCGCAAAAAGTTTGGCTGTCAGTGGACTAACATCCACCTTGATCCGCACCTCTCACTCCAGTCTCCAGGACTTCACCCGAGCTGCATCAGTTCTATGGAATGCATTACCCAAGACTGTCAGACTCACCACCAATACCCAAAGCTTCAAACGTGCCCTCAAAACACATCTGTTCAAACAGGCTTACCAGGTTCCCTAATTTTGACTCAACCCTCAACCCCCCCTCCACACACACACACACACACACACACACACAGACACATACATACACGCACACACACACCAAGCATTTAAGCACTTAGACCTGTGCATGCAGGCATTGGCTGGTGACAGGTTCACCCCCCCTTACCCGCACTGCCTTATTCATAAAGATGGCCGGACCATAGTAACAATGATGCACTTTGCCCCTCTGCCATTTTGTCTCGCACCCCCTCCTGATAGTGTGTAAGCTCATGCATGCGAGCAGGGACCTCACTCCTCATGTATGGATAATTATATGCATCTCTGTAATGTCTAAAAATTATTATTATTATTATTATTATTATTATTATTATTATTATAAGGTCTAAGGGGCTCTTCCAACCGTTCACAAACAGATGGTATGGTATGGCCACCTTTACTCTGCAGCTTTTCTCCTCTTCCCTCCCCATTGCATAGACAGCATATAACTTGATGGCTCAGTGAGCGGATCAAGATGGATTTTTAGTATTATATATGAAAGAGGTAGGCAGAGGAGGAGGAAAGTGCTCTGTTAAGTATTAAAACGATACTATTTCTCCGGAAAGGTCACAAATTTTTTTATATCCACTTGAAATATCGATTTATAAAATGGTTGTGAAGCCACATGTCCACTGCTCGAGCTCTCTTGAATGGTCACTAATAAAGATGAGGGAACGCTCTGCAGTTGATTACCGGTGACTGCAGAAGTTGGATGCAGCTCTAGGGAGTCCTGGAAAACATGGATATACCGTATAACTGTATGTTATACTCCATGTTTTCCAGGCACCGATGCCACCGGTAATAAAATGCAGCACATTCACTCATCTCTAGTCATTAACACCTTTGTTCTGTGTAACAGCGGAATATGTGGAGAACAGGGTGAATTGTAAAGATACAATGGAAACAAGTTATAGCTTCTAGTGCTTCCCAATCTTTTCACATTTCCTTTGTGCCATAATTTCAGAAAACACAAATACAGTTTTCACTTAACCCCTTAAGGTCAAAGCCTATTTTCGTTTTTGCGCTTTTGCTTATTCCATTTTAAGTTTAAAAGTCCATAGCGCTTGCATTTTTTTCACCTAGAGACGTATATGAGCGCTTTTTTTTTGCGAAACCAATTGTACTTTGCAATGACAGGCATTATTTTTCCATAACATATGCTGCGAAACCGGAAAAAAATCATTTGCGCTGTCAAATTGAAAAAAAAAACGAATTTGTTTTGATTTCGGGGAGTTTTGCATTTACGCCGTCCGTTCTATGGTAAAACTGACTTGTTATGCATGTTCCTCAAGTCGTTACGATTACTATGATATATAACATGTATAACTTATATTGTATTGGATGGCCTGTAAAAAATTCAAACCTTAGTTAACAAATATACGTTCCTTAAAATCGCTCCATTCCCAGCCTTATAGCGCTTTTATCCTTTGGTCTATGGGGCTGTGTGAGGTGTCAGTTTTTGCGCCATGATGTGTTCTTTCTATCGGTACCTTGATTGCGCATATACGACTTTTTGATCGTTTTTTATTACATTTTTTCTGGATTTGATGCGACCAAAAATGCGCAATTTTGCACTTTGGAATTTTTTTGCGCTGACGCCGTTAACCGTGCGAGATCAGGAATGTGATTAATTAATAGTTCGGGCGATTACGCGCGCGGCGATACTAAATATGTTTATTTATTTATTTATTAATTTATAAAATGGGAAAAGGGGGGTGATTTGGACTTTTATTAGGGGAGGGGATTTTTTTATTAATAAAAACACTTTTTTACTTTTTTTTTTACTGTAACTAGAAGCCCCCCTGGGGGACTTGTATATAGACAGCACTGATCTCTCATAGAGATCAATGCTGTGTATATACACAGCAAAGATCGATTAGATCTGGCTGCAGGCCATAGCAATCTATTGCTGAGCCGGGATCAGCGTCATTCCGACGCTGAGGCCTGGCATGGGCAGAAGAACGGACTTCCCACTAGACACCAGGGATGTGTTTACCTAAGCCTCTAAGTGCAGCTGTCAGGTTTGACAGCTGCACTTAGAGGCTTAATTAGCTGGCGCGGCAACGGGACCCGCGCCGGCTAACAGAGGCACTGCCCGGCTGCACGTGTCAGCCGGGATCAGCGCCGTTCAGAGCGGGGTCCCGGCGGGGCCCCGCTCTGAACACCCCGAGCGGCACCATGATGTATCAGATACGTCATGGGTCGCTAAGGGGTTAAAGCACCTTTACCAGATATAACTGTAGATTATGAACAAAACGCTTTAGGCTTTTACAATAAGCTCTGATATAAGCTCTTAAAAAAAAACAAAAAAAAAAAAAAACAACTAATGGAACAAAAAAAAAAAAATAGCCACCATTAACCCTTGGGGGACACAGCCAGTTTTCATTTTTGCGCTTTCGTTTTTTCCTCCTCGTGTATATAAGGCCATAGCGCCTGCATTTTTTCACCTAGAGACCCACATGAGCCCTTATTTTTTGCACAACTAATTGTACTTTGCTATGGCAGATGTAATTCTTGCCTAAAATGCCGGGAAACCAGAAAAAAATTATATGTGTGGTGAAACTAAAAAAAAAAATAAAGTTTTTTTTAATTTTATTTGGGGGGGGGGGGGGGGGTTGTTTTTACTCCGTTCACCCTAGGGTAAAACTGACTTGTTATATATGTTCCTTAAGTTGTTATGATTACAACGATATGTAACATGTATAACTTATATTGTATCGGATGGCCTGTAAAAAATTCAAACCATTGTTAACAAATATATGTCACTTAAAATCGCGCCATGATGCGTTCTTTCTACCGGTACCTTGATTGCGCATATACGACTTTTTGATCGCTTTTTATTACATTTTTTCTGGATTTGATGCGACCAAAAATGCGCAATTTTGCACTTTGGGATTTTTTTGCGCTTACGCCGTTTACCGTGCGAGATCAGGAATGTGATTAATTAATAGTTCGGGCGATTACGCGCGCGGCGATACTAAATATGTTTATTTATTTATTTATTAATTTATAAAATGGGAAAAGGGGGGTGATTTGGACTTTTATTAGGGGAGGGGATTTTTTTATTAATAAAAACACTTTTTTACTTTTTTTTTTACTGTAACTAGAAGCCCCCCTGGGGGACTTGTATATAGACAGCACTGATCTCTCATAGAGATCAATGCTGTGTATATACACAGCAAAGATCGATTAGATCTGGCTGCAGGCCATAGCAATCTATTGCTGAGCCGGGATCAGCGTCATTCCGACGCTGAGGCCTGGCATGGGCAGAAGAACGGACTTCCCACTAGACACCAGGGATGTGTTTACCTAAGCCTCTAAGTGCAGCTGTCAGGTTTGACAGCTGCACTTAGAGGCTTAATTAGCTGGCGCGGCAACGGGACCCGCGCCGGCTAACAGAGGCACTGCCCGGCTGCACGTGTCAGCCGGGATCAGCGCCGTTCAGAGCGGGGTCCCGGCGGGACCCCGCTCTGAACACCCCGAGCGGCACCATGATGTATCAGATACGTCATGGGTCGCTAAGGGGTTAAAGCACCTTTACCAGATATAACTGTAGATTATGAACAAAACGCTTTAGGCTTTTACAATAAGCTCTGATATAAGCTCTTAAAAAAAAACAAAAAAAAAAAAATAGCCACCATTAACCCTTGGGGGACACAGCCAGTTTTCATTTTTGCGCTTTCGTTTTTTCCTCCTCGTGTATATAAGGCCATAGCGCCTGCATTTTTTCACCTAGAGACCCACATGAGCCCTTATTTTTTGCACAACTAATTGTACTTTGCTATGGCAGATGTAATTCTTGCCTAAAATGCCGGGAAACCAGAAAAAAATTATATGTGTGGTGAAACTAAAAAAAAAAATAAAGTTTTTTTTAATTTTATTTGGGGGGGGGGGGGGGTTGTTTTTACTCCGTTCACCCTAGGGTAAAACTGACTTGTTATATATGTTCCTTAAGTTGTTATGATTACAACGATATGTAACATGTATAACTTTTATTTGATTTGATGGCTTGTAAAAAATTAAAACCTTTTAAAGAAAATATATGTTCCTTAAAATCGCTCCATTCCCAGGCTTATAGCGCTTTTATCCTTTGGTCTATAGGGCTGTGTAAGGTGTAATTTTTTGCGCCATGATGTGATCTTTCTATCGGTACCTTGATTGCGCATATACAACTTTTTGATTGCTTTTTATTACAATTATTCTGGATTTGATGCGACCAAAAATGCGCAATTTCGCACTTTTGAATTTTTTTGGCGCAGACCCCGGCCCGGGATAGATGCGGGGATCGCCCCCACCCCCCGCAATCGCGCCGCGGGGGGGGGGGGGGGGGCGATCCCCCCACTAGACAACCAGGTATTGAGATGAGAAAGTATTTAGAAGCAGCTGTCAACTTTGACAGTTGCTTCTAAGTACTTAATTAGCGGGCACGGCGATCGGACCTACATGCGGCACCTGGGATCGCGGCAGTTCAGAGGGGGGTCGCCGCGCAACCCCCCTCTGAACTCCCATAGCAGCACGAGGACGTTCAGTAATGTCCTGTTGCAGCTATGGATTCATTTGATAATTTGATAGACCTAAACAGGACTTTATATGTCACTGCTGGTCTTGCACACTGTAATGAAAACAACTTTTTGGGGGCTAAAAAATACCTGAAGATTGGTATATCATGATTGCTGGACACGGAGAAGTAGACAGGTCTCCTGTGTCCTTGCTTGACTTCCTAACCAATGCCAGTTCACAAAAAACAGATGACAGGTTGAGGGAAGGAAAGATCATGTGCCTACTTGTTTAGAAAACACAATTAGAAAAGTTGGCAACCTAAGTCCAGAGGGAGTGATTTGGCTTTTTCGCTAAAAGGAAAGTTGCCAAAGAATTGTTCATATGTTTCCACTGAAATATTTGCACAATGGTAGCTTAAACTGTTCAGGGAGGATCTAGAAAAACACCATTTATTTTCCTCATTATTTTTGCTTTTTAGTAGATAGCCTTATCTGTTATCTCTCGGTCTGTAACTTCATTTCCTGCCAAAGATTTATACCATAAACTGCTACCTTGTCCAAAAACAATAAAATTATAGTTCATTTCTGGAGCCTTTGTACAAAAAAACACCTCAAGCAATTATTGATAGAAGATGGCATGTAATAAATATGGATTATTTAGTAAAATCCTCCTTTATGTTACAGTGTGCCTTGGGAGCATTGAGTAAGCTGAGCCCCTTTATCAGGGAATTTAAATTGAGTGCAAACAAGTCTAAAGGCCCTATTCCGGTAAACGATTATCGGCCTTGCTTGGACGATTACCAACCATGCTGGCTGCTAATAGTTCAGTGTAATAACACATGTTGAAAGGCAACGATCGGCCGACATGCACGGTGTAGGCTCATCACGGTCTTTTAACATGTTAAAAGATTAGCGATGGAGTGCAGGACACCACTCCGTTGTATGGTCACGGGTATTACATAGCTGTCTGCTACACAATTGGGCATACTTTTACTCTACCCCTAAGCAATAAAGTGAAAAATGGAGAGTGCAGGGTCATCAGGCTTATAGAAAAGCCACCATGCAATAATATTGCACTTACAAATGTTGTGCTCACAGGGCTGTTTTACTGGCGTGGTTCAGTCATCAAATTGATGTTTTTTTGTTTTTTTTCCACTAGGTTTTTCCCTGTCAGTTTGTTGTTTCACCATATTTTTTAATATCATGCAACACAAAAACATGTGGTTTAAAACGGGAAGTGGGATTGTCATAGTTATGTCCCTTTTAAAACCTGCCATAATCGACAAATTTATTAAACAGTCATTTTGTTATGGGTTTTGTATTCTAAAAATCAGCCACCTCTAGTGTGGCAGGAAGATCAGAAAGATAGTTTTGTAATGTGAAAAAAAAGACAAATTTACTAAGGGCATGAGACACGTTAAGTCTGGCAGCCTGGGAAACTAAAACAATGATGTGTAGGGTTATTGAAAACTAAAAAAAAATGTTAGTAAATGAGGCCCAGAGTCGTATGATACAAATTCCAAGTCACAGCCTCCTGGTCTTCACGATCCTCTGGGTTCAGTATGGAATGAAGCAGGCTGCAGGCTGTTCCACACCCAGAAAAGTTGGGCCCTTTGAGATGGCGCTATACCCTTGTGGATGTACAGCCTCATCCATGAGACTACAGTGCCATCCAGGAGAGTTCAACTTTTCTGGGTCTGGAACAGCCTGCACCATAATGCTTTAATCCCCCATTAACATGTTTTTTTTCTATAGTGAAAGTAGAATGAGCTCCTGGAACATTTCCAACGATTGATCTGCAGTGATGGATGATGTGGAATGATAGTCTGTAGACTGCAAGTTGTCACTGAATCAATGCAGGAGGATCTGCTGACAGAATCTCAAGTCTATTGTTATGGTGGATCTACCTGTGTACAAGTCTATTTGACTGATTAACTTCCACCCACTTACCTTCCTCCCTATCCTCCCCACCCATGCATAACTTTTGATCATTACAATACCCCCACCATATGCCTTAAATATCACAAGTTAATCTCATCCAGGCATTTACATATGATTCATCTTTCCTCCCATCTTAGAGGAGTGGGAGACTTGGGTACCACTATTTCACAATCAGCACCACCACCATTTTTGCATTCTTGAGTGTTGCAAACCTACAGCAATCAATGCCTTCCCCCATTACCTTTTTATTTGGTGTGTCCCTTTTAATAGATATTCTCTTTTTTTACTATAATTCATCTATGATAATCCTAGTGAGGCCTCCTGTATCCAGTGCCTTGCAAACACCTTCCTTGCATAGTGCTAAATTTCCTGTAGATCATTCTTCCAAGTGGTCACCTGCATATCCCGCACCTTTAGCCACTATGTACCACCAATCCATACACCCTCTTAATAATATTCAGCATCCCCTGCCACAGCTCTCCAATGAGACACAGCCTTGAGAGTCATAAAGAGTAGAGGTCAATTAGTCCCCTACACTGGCAGTTCCATCTGAATCAGCTGCAAGAATAGTGCAACGTGTGACACTATTCTTGCCATCAAAACTATAGAATCTCAACAGATCCTACTATGAGTCAATGGGGCCCAATGTAAATCACATCCTGCAGAAGACTGTGGCAAAGCCACAACCCAGATGTGGATATAGCCATATTTCACTACAATACAATATTCCTAGTATAGGTACAGTCCACTGTATGACCGATTCAAGCAAGAAAAGTTTAAAGTATACTATCCTCTTCATAAAGAAAAGCCTCAGATTGCTATTAAGACTATATTGAGACTGGAGAAAAAAAAAAGGAAATCCAGAAGGGCCCTTTAGTGACCATCAATGGCTGCCAATGTTGTATAAACTCATGGCTTCCAACTACAAATGTCTTTTATACAGGAAGCAATGTTGGTTTTTAATGTTCTGCCAAGTACTTTTCCTGTATACAAGACAACAGAAATGAGACCTAATAAAAATTAAATACAAATGTGTATATACACCATTTACAATGTGCACTTAAACTCTCTACAAGTATATTACTTGCACCTGGTCATATAATTTACTGAAGTCAAAACTAAGAAATGAATGGGAATGGGAGATGGGATAGTATGAAGTAAACTGAAAACAAACCCTACAGCAGCCTCTCTAGATGCTAAAGCTCCACCAATTCGGAACGCTGCCAGCAGCAAAAATGTAATTCATTTTAGGTCCAGATAGCAAAAACAAGATAAAGCAAATAGCAGCTGGTGAATATGTTTAGTTCATACACATTCAGCATAAAGGGCAATTAACTGTACCCAAGGGATGAATAAGGTCTCTAAGCCAAGAAATCCAGTCTTCAAACCCTTGACACTGTTTGATAAAACTTTAGAGCTACCGGGAGCAGAGAGGGGCACAGTTAAGGGATATGTGACATCACAAATAAACTGCAAGATAAACTACAAGACATCACTATGAGATACAAAACTAAGAGGCCTTGCAGAGTGCTGGATCAGCGAGACTGGCACTCGTCACGGAGGACACATGAATGAACCTTGTATCTGCAGGGAGATGTGGGGACGGTAAACAATGATTTATAGGGCTGCACAAAAAATGCTGACGCTTTTACAGGGGGCGATTATCGGCTGAATAAGCATTTCTAGCAATGCTTCTTGCAGATGATTGACCCATGGCCAAGGGCCCCAAGATGTGTCTGTTAGATCTATTAAAGGCAGACTAAACCTGAATATAAATAATACAAGTAAATAGGAGATAACAGTGTCTACACTCTTTGCTGGTGTGCAGAATTTTTTTTTATGTTTCCGAAACAGTCTTATAGAAACCTGCAGATGTTGGAAAAGTTATTTTGCTGATGGGTTCCATTTTCATTGGGAAAATAATAATTAATACCAATTTTTATTTATATAGCACCAACAGATTTTGCAGCACTTTACAATTCTGGGGGTACATACATAGCCTCAAATCAGACATTACAGAAGTACACACAATTATCAAACCATACATGAGGAGTTAAGGCCCTGCTCGCAACAGGTTACAGACTATGGGAAAAACAACTGTGGGGGCAAGGCTTAGCAAAAACGGTAGTATAATGATATTTGTATCCTAGAGCAGATGACGATAGAACAGTGGGGAGTTGCTCCAGCCTGCCTGTTGAATAATACAGTCCAGTCCTATAACCTACTTTTAACTTTGCATAGATAGATAGTATAAATGAACATTAGAAAAATTTGAGAAAAGTGCCTCTTTCTCTCCTTATCCGCTCATTTACCAATCATCTCTCCTAAACTCATCAACCACTTTAAAAAAAGCTCAAGTCTAAGTTAGAAGACTACTAGCCCCCTGAATAATCAATTACAGAGTTAAGTAACTCAGTGCTAGACTGACAACTTAAACTGCTCATTACTTTTCAATAATGTCCTTCATACTGCTTCTGAGGTGTGCTACCTCTTCTTGTGTGTGTACAATCTATGGGAGACATCAGAGCAGCTAGTCTCCTCCTGCTAGGTCAATGACAACTAAAAATTGGAGCTAAAGCCTTCAAAGCACAACACTGGAGCGAAATTGCCATCTGAAATTTACAATCCCAACTTCAAAAAAGCGCACAATTCAGAAGAATCTCTGATAGTATGGGGTTGCATTAGTGCCTATGGCACAGGCAGCTCTTCATTCCTTTTCTAAATTTGAGAAATAGCAATAACAGAACTGAATAAAGCGAAAACAGAATCCAATCCATGTAATGTAGTTGTGTGTGAGAATTGTTCCTGATGAATACTTGTACTAGAAAACACCAAATCATTACTATACGTTATCATTACTACATGTTGGCACAGTAAGCCAGACTGAATGGACAGGATGCTATCAGCAATATATTACAGCCCGTATATATGCATGTTATTATGAATGTATATGTAACCTATGCATACACTATTTATTGCAGTAAGGTTCACCTCTATAAACTTTCAATGAACATGATGTCCTTTCCAGTGCTTTCTCTTTGGAGCGCATATATATCACAGCTGGAAGGTCCGTTTCATGTTGCACAATATTATCTGGAAAAAAAAAAGCCCATGCATACACACATTCACAGAGGAATGCCAGCTGTCTGTATTCTCAGACAGAGTAAATACTTTCTTGGGCATTCATCACGAGCGTCTCCATTAACTAACCAATACAGCAACTGTTGTTTGTGTGCGAGGAAAAGAAGCCAACCAAGGGCAGGGAGAGCTTAGAACATGCGGCTTGATAATGGTTGGGCTAAAAGTTTACTCAGGGCAGGTCATATTTTTACATTCTGTGCAATATTTCTTTTATGATGCCCCATATGTATTAGAGATTTAAGTGTTTTCCTACAGACATCGTGGTAAATACTCAACAAGTATAGGGTCTACAGTAACATATTGTGGATGAACACTAAAGTAGGGGGATGCATCTCTGCACAGTATCAGGATTTCTCCATCCAGGAGTCTGGAAAAGCTGGGTGACCATGGTGGCTATAACAGGATCTGTAGGATTTATTAGCTTATGATATAATGATAAACAACTTCAGCTTTATTTGTAGCAGATTTATAAAATAACTAATCTCAAAGATAAGACTGGGAACTGGCAACATTTTATTTTTCTATCCATCTCTGCAGGGATCTATAGTCCGCTGGTTATGCAAAATATATTTCCTGGAGTGTTACTTGAGCACTTTGGTCATAGTTCAGATGAGTAGAGTCCTTCTAGAAGGAGCCACACTGGCTTCAAGAACAGGAACGTCTGTTCTACGTAGAGTAGTGAGAGTCTATGTATAACCACTTTCCATTATAGTCTATTATAGGAGATACAAGACTACTCATTGCTGATCATCTGCTCTCCTTGCTATATCACAGGAGCAATCAAAACCAGATTATCCTCCATTTTTTGGTTTGTTTCCTTTTTTTCGTTTGCTTATAAAACTGACTCACTCCTCCACCTCCCCACATGACTGCAGAGCTGGTTTCACTTACAAAACTGGAGCTTAACACATCACTTTTGTTGGCAAGTTGGCAGTGATAAGGCCAGGTATTGGGATTTTACCTACTTGCACCGTACCTATATGACTACACCTATATATACTGCCCTCTGAAGAGACTGGAGATGATCAGAGCGTGATCAGAGGGTGACAGAGAGATGTTCTGGATGAAGAAGAGGAATGCTGGAAGCACGTCATTTAGAACAGCTCCTGGAAAGTTATCATTTGTATGCATACTACCCAAGGACCCAGAGACTCTTAGCTATAAACAATTTATGGAAAACAAATACATTGTGCTCTTGGATTCATGAAAAAGTATCTTTGCACAGAATTTACTGTTCTACCCTTTTTGACCTTTTTGAATAATAATAATGAATACTAATATAGATGCCATTGCGCATGACTGAATATCTAAATCACTAGCACCGCCTCATCTATGCCTTATTAGCATTTGTTAACACCCTATATTTTATCTGACTATAAGGCTACGTTCACACAGAGCAAAAGGGGCGGATTACGCGAGGAAATATTTCCGCCTGAAATCAACTGACGCTGAATTCCGAGCAGAGTATAAGCAGAATGTAAGCAGAATCCCTGCGTATTCCGCTAGGAAAGTGTTCAGCTCGTAATCAGCTCTTGACAAATTCAGCGCGGAATACTCAAGGAATCCGCGCTGAATCCACATGCATTCAGAGCTGAAATTCAGCGAGTATACTAGACTATACCAGAATATATACTAGAATCCTCCTCCCCCCCTTTCTTCCCCATTTCCGCGCGTAATTTCCGCTTGTATTACGCTTGTATTCCGCGCTGAAACAGAAAATCAGAGCCCCATTGGTTTGTATAGGCTTCTGCTAGCGGAAGAATGAACATGTTCTTTCTTCTGGCGGAAAGCGGATTAGTGCGGAAATTCCACCGTGTGAACTGCAGAGCAGAATTTCCATTCAACACAATGGAAATTAGCTCTGCACCTATTTTAACGGCTGAAATTTCAGCGCTGATTCAGCGCAGAAATTCAGCTTCTTTTGCTCTGTGTGAACGAGCCCCTAAAATGTGATTACCATAATAAAACTTGGGCCATTTATCCAGGCTTATAATCATGATACAATGTCTTATCTGTGTCCGTGATTTATAAGTGACGAGTTGGTAATACTGCAGGTTACAACTCTAGATATATCTAAAAACCATCCTGTACCTGGGTTTTTTACGTTTCTCCATAGAGAGGGGTCAACATCTAAATTTAGTCTTATCAGCAGCAAAAGAAAAGAGGATGTATCCCATGAGAATACAATCTGCGCTTTCATATCTGAAGGTGCTGCAGGACCATCTACTGAAGTGGTTGAAATATATTTTTTAATGCACTATTGCAGCATTGCTTAGTATGGAAAGGGATGGGATGAGGTTGCCCAAGTAGCATCTCCATCTATCAGCCAACACAAGGACAACTGTAATGTGCATTGGAGAACGAGTGGATGTTGGCAAATGGAAACGTGCTCATTTCCTTGTAGGAGGCTAAAAACAAACAAAAAAAAAAAAACGAGTATGAAGGTAAATCCCTGTGCACATGACAGTCTGGCTTTTAGACAGCATACAGAAGGATATGTTCCCTCCTCCCTGAGAGAAGCTACCATGATATATAGACTGTTACATCACTGGAGCTTCCCCAGAAGAAAAAAAAAGAAAAAAAAGAGTGTCTCTCCTTCCAAACTTCTTCCAGAACAGTAGTGTGCTAAAAAATAATGTGTATGTCTGAACAATGTTTAGGAAGAGTAGGATCCATTCACTTTTTTTCTTTGGAAGCTCAATCTTTAGGAAGAGTAGCTGTTGCCTAAACAAGCATTTGTGTATGGCCAGATTTAGGCTATGTTCACAAATTTTATGAGGCGATAATACAGCTGTATTTTGATAATTATGGCCATAAGTAACAATCATGTTCTTTACTTATGGCTCTAATTATCAAAACACGGCTATATTTTAACATCAAAAAAACATTGTATGAACATAGCCTCACTCTGCTCCCAAAGCGTTAGGGTGGGGGTGTGAGATATTATATTATGAAAGAAGGACATTTAATGGGAGGAGACGCAGAGGATGAAAGTATGTCTCTCCTACCTTCATTCTCAGCACCATTCCTATGCACATAGTTGTTTACTCCTCAGTCCAGTAAAACAGTTAGAAGCACTGCCCCGCCCCCAAAGAGCTGATCTGGCCCGCTCCATTAATTACCATTAGAAGAAGCAGACTGGCCAGGGGCAGGACAGTGTTCCTAACGGTGCCCTGGGGCTCCTAAAGGTCTTACCAGCCGGTGGAGTAAAGACGAGAATGGCGCCGAGGATGAAGGTAAGAGACATACCGTCATCCCTGGCGTCCACTGCACAATAGGGGGCTTGCAAAATTATTCCAAACACAAATGCTTTAGTAATAATATCTTCATTTATTTTGCTTGCAATTAAAAAAAAACACAAAAGAGAATTAAAAAAAAAAAAAAAGTCAAATCATTGATTATTATATACAAAATTCCAAAAATGGACTGGACAAAAGTATTAGCACCCTCAGCCTTATACTTGGAAGCACAACCTTTACACAAAATAACTGCGAACAACTGTTTCCGTTAACCATCAATGAGTTTCTTACAATGCTCTGATGGAATTTTAGACCATTCTTCTTTGGCAAATTGCTCCAGGTCCCTGAGATTTGAAGGGTGACTTCTCCAAACTGTTATTTTGAGATATCTCCACAGGTGTTCTATGGGATTCAGGTCTGGACTATTGGTGGACACTTTAGAAGTCTCCAATGCTTTCTCTCAAACCATTTTCTAGTGTTTTTGAAGTGTGTTTTGGGTCATTGTCCTGCTGGAAGACCCATGTACAGTACCTGAGGGAGACCCAGCTTTCTCACACTGCGCCCTACATTATGCTGCAAAATTTGTTGGTAGTCTTTAGACTTCATGATGCCATACACACAGTCAAGCAGTCCAGTGCTAGAGGCAGCAAAGCAACTCCAAAAAGTTATTTTCTCTGAAGGCCTCTTTTTTTCCCCTGTAAACTCTATGTTGATGCCTTTTCCCAAAAAGCTCTACTTTTGTCTCATCTGAGCAGAGAACATTCTTCCAAAAAGTTTTTGGCTCTCTCAGGTAAGTTTTGGCAAACTCCAGCCTGGCTTTTTTATGTCTCTGGGTCAGAAGTGGGGTCTTCCTGGGTATCCTACCATAGAGTCCCTTTTCATTCAGATGCCGATGGATAGTACGGGTTGACACTGTTGTACCCTTGGACTGCAGGGCAGCTAAAACTTGTATGGATGTTAGTCAAGGGTCTTTAGCCACGATCAGACAGTTCTTTGGTCTTCTTTCTTTTCTCCATGCTCAATGTGATACACACAAGGACACAGGACAGAGGTTGAAACAACTTTAATCAGTTTCAACTGGCTGCAAGTGTGATTTAGTTATTGCCACCATCTGTTATGTGCCACAGGTAAGTAACAGGTGCTGTTAATTACACAAATTAGAGAAGCATCATATGATTTTTCTAAGGGTTCCAATACTTATGTCCACCCCCTTTTTATGCTTGGTGTGGAATTATATCCAGTTTGGCTTTTTGACAATTCTTTGTGGTTTTCCATTGAAGACAAATTAAATGAAGAAATTAATACCAAAGCATTTGTGATTGCAATCATTTTCTGGAAGTGATGAGTATTATCAGACAGAATTGCAGAGGTGCCATACTTCTGTAGGTGATTTCCTTATCCAAAACATTTTTTGAAACAAAAGCCAACAGTGGTGGATATACCCCCAACAAAAACATTACAGCTTGACAATGATGTCTCTGTTCACAAGTTACCTTATGGTCTGCTGAGGCATAGCATCCCACTATACTTAAAGGGCGTCCCTCAGGTCATTGGGTTTCTGGGGTACAAGCCTCTATACAGTGACTCAGCTGATCCTATATGTTTCCTATGGGATTCAAGTTTGAGGAAAGTTCAGGCCACTCCAAAGGAGGTATTCCAGTCTCCAGCAGCCATTCCCTTATATAGTTACATAGCTAGTACGGTTAAAAAATGACACATGTCCATCAAGTTAAATCATGTCACCTCAATGAGCTGGAGCATGGTCACCCATGAAGATGGAATAAGGCCTGTGTTGTTCATCCAGAGGCAAAATGACTGGATTAATGATGTCATTCAAGTAGTATGGGCTTGTCACTGTAACATTCACAAAGTGTAGGGGAGTTCTGCATTGACTAGGCACACCTGCACCTACACTGTACCACCACCACAAAGCACGACCTAACAAGCTCCTGGTTGGATTACAGCAAGTTGTGCAAAAAGTACTAAAACATTGAACAGTTGGACACATGCATTCAAAAGTCAGTAGCTGCATCTGCATGGGGGAGTTTAAAAGCCCACACGGTTAGACCCTGTAAAGGTTCATTCTGAAATTTTACCCCCCAAGCCAAATGTCTATAATAAAATACCAAGTGATAGTAATGCGTATACTGACATCTATCACACTATACTATCATGTTTCTACCAGTCAGTACACAGTGATGCCAGGGCCTAATTACTAGACACAGCCCATCACCATTTAAAATTATTGCACTATATCAAAATGTCTGGCCAAACAGAACAATTAAATACGCAAAGTAGTTTGCTGCAACCATAGATGCCTGACAGATCATATTTATTGGCAAACAAGTTTACCTCACCTACCCCAATGTGAGAAGGATTATATGGAAAGATGTGGAAAAAGCCACTTTTTCTTGAAATTGCCCATAAATAAAACCAGCTTGAGATGCTACAATGTGTATAAGATGCAGGAATGGGTATTACAGAATATATTTGATGCCCATAGCCCTTTCTGGCAAATTATAGAATACAGAGTCCACTGCAAGAAGTTATGCAAAGGTTAATTTTCCTGTCCCAACAAGCCATTCCCCAATGTGACAGACTTTGAACTTAGAACATTTAAAAAAATAAAAATAAAATCACATGTGATTCTAAACAACAACTCCACCCTGAATAATTCAGACAGCAAGTGAAGGGCAACGCAAGAGCGGCAGCCAAGCAAGAAGCATGTGGCAGAACCTCTACTAGATAACGTCCAAGAAACACACTTCCCCTTCCTATGACTAACTAGAGTTAGCCTGCACAATACACACACACAAATCAGCTACATCTGACTCAGCTATACGTCCAAATGTCTGGAAATGCAGAGAAGAATGCTTGTTTCCTGTATCCTAAAAAAAGCTGAAACCAGCAGATTAGCGGTCTGGTCTTCATGTCAGGATCAGAGCGGCCATAACTCAGGGAAAATAATGGGTTCCATAGGTGCACTTTGCATCCCACTGAGTTCCAGGCAGTTTTACATATAACTGAATCTGTAGCTATTGGCATTCTAGCCCTTCTTGCTATCTGGATACTCATCATGAGGAAAGGGTTTTCCATAAAAAATTTGTTTCAATTATATTGTATCCTTGCAGTATGAAACATGTATTTCTCTTAGCAGATCATGATGTAAATGCCGAAGTTACCATTAACTAGGGAAAAAAACTAAGTATACTGAACCAGTGTGGTAATCTAAGATTTTGAATTTAAAATTAAAAGATTTATGACTTATGATTAATGTTAGCCCTTTAAAAACAGGTGGGTGGAATGCTTCTCTTAAGTAAACTCAAAACATACCCGTTTTTTTCAAAAGAATTTTAAAAACGTATGGTTAAAATGGTTAATGTGACAAAATATATGCCGAGTCCACTCCATAGTGCACAGTCACATACCCACACAGGCGGTTCCTTTCCTTAACTTCTCTGGCCAATCACAGGACAGAAATTAGTGCATGAGAAAATGCACTTAAACTGAACAGCCTGGCACTGCACTGGGGATAATAAACATGACATTATAGATTGTATTTGTGTGTGGCGAAGGGGTGGGGTTATTGATGCATTGGCTTTGCAGAATGCTATGTGAGCAGTGAGGGAAAACAGCAGGAGAGCAGTTATATTACAAAAGCAGCCCTGGTGTAAGCATTGGATTGGTATTGTTGATAACAAGCCCCAGGGAGGGAGAGAGGGAGTTAGAAAAGCAAAACAATGGACAGCTGCCCAGAACTTTCTAAGTGGTCAGAGATAAAAAAAAAAAAAAAAAAAAAAAAAAAAAAAGGAGCTGTAATTTTACCTGCCCTAGTCACTGACTGGCTGAGCGTCCATCAGCCGGGTGGTGACATGGACACCCCGAGGATCCCAGAGCCCGGCGGTCCCACGGCCACTGAATTGAAATCAATTTTCCCCTCCCCCTACAGGCTGCTGGCTTTTAGAAAAACGCCAGACTTTTCCCTTATAGTTTAAGGGAGAAAGAAAGCTAAATTTTGAAAGACAAAAAAAATTACATTTTCTAGTAAGTACTCCCGTTATCAAATGAGCACAAGCTGTATGAAAAGTTTGTGACTATGTAAAAGAGACTATCTAAAAGAGAAAGATCTAAAAGAGAAAAGAATATGGCAAATTAGGAGGCATTGCTTACTTCTGATCTTAAGAATACCAGGATGGACATTTTTCTTTTCCAGTCAGAAAATATATTGTACAAATGAACAATATTTAAAATCATGATCTGTGATATTCATGTGAAAAACAAAACCTCTAAAAAAGAATTTCCCCTTTAACAATACCATAGACTCCACATTAGCAAAGCCAGGGGGATACAACTTCCTACAGAAACTATTAACACATAGTAAATCTGCACTCCACTTCCACGTATGTCTTCCCCGTACCTTACAAGCTGTAACATAATAAAGCACATGGCTCCACAGGAGTCTGAGTGTCTATATTGAAACAAAGGGAGCGGAAAGACATACTCTGGGCAAATCCAAAACCAAATTGTTCTCATACTTTCGCATCCCTGAAATCTCTGGACAGGTCATTGCTCCCAAAATGTGTAAGAAACTTGTTTGTGTTCTTCATGCTGCTTGCATGAAGTGGTTTAACCCCTTCTTAGCTAGCGGGGCCTCTAGCCTTCTGCAACCCACATGCAGAACAGGGTTAATAGAGTAACACACCTCACAGACACTGTCTATTAATAGCACGTGTGTGACTCCAGTGTGAAAAAAAACTTTCCCAGTTCCTTAAGATTCTATTGATTTCTGTGACTTGCAGAATATACATGAATTTCTGTAGCAAATAGCCGGATCTATGCTGCCTACTGCAGAGGCCGAGGAGCCTGGGACTTCATAGAGGGTTCACACTGTTTAGCAGTGATGTCATGGAAAGAACAGGCATGTTAATTAGAGACTGGAAAAATCGTGGTTCTGGGGGATTCGCAATCTCCAAACAAATACTAGTTGCTTTTTTTTTTTTTTTTAAGAAAAAAGAAAATCATTCATACCAAAGCCTTCATCTTGTATAGAGCGCAAAAAACACAGCTTGCGTAACAGCACAAATAACATTTCTCTACCACCATTCACTTCTTATAAGTCAGGACAGACAAGAAACTTTACAATACTCTGTTTTTACAAGTAATTGGAAGTTAGTAGAGAAAGCATATGCCTGGTCTTTACACTGTTCTCCAGGTTTAGAATCAACATAAGCCATCTATAAAATGCACTAAACCTGAACTGTGCGACCAACCTATTCTTAATAGTAATATTTACGACATAATGAAATATACCACGTCATACATAAATACAGGCACAATTGACAAGTTGTACTAATGTGTCCGTGCCAGAAAGTCTGTCCAAAAACTGGTGCACGGCACACAACATTTATTATTTGTTTTGGACCCTTTGTGCTAATAAGTGCCACATCTGTCTCAAGCTTCTGGTGCACAAATCAGCGCTCCCTTCACAAATAGCAATTACTCATTTGTGGATCCATTTAAATACATTATTATCAGCCCCACGTCGTTTAGACTGGCCGCACAAAAAAAATAAATAAATAAAAAAAAAAACAGCAGACAAGTGGACGTTTGCTTGTTCGTCCGCTGATCGTTGGCCCTTTAACAAGGGCCAATTAACTGGTGAATGAGCTTTCCTAGGAATACTAGTTAGCGATAACTGGCCTTTGTAAAAGGGCCTTTTTAAGCTTGACTATCAATATATGTACCCCCAGAACGGTAAACTGCTGTGGAATATGTTAGCGCTGTATAAGGCTATGGTCACACGTAGTAAGAGACCGGTCGTTCTGTGACCCGGCCGGCCCCAGAAAAGATCATCCTGGCCGGTACTGTGGTACTGATCTTTAGCGCTGCTAAGTTCTGATGCGAGCGCATCCGTGCATGCCTGCATCAGAACTCCCCACTGCACACAATGGAGCGTACGGCCGGAGCTGCACGCTCCATATTGTGCACTGACAGGGTTTTTCTGCGACCGCTAATCATTGAATAACAGCTGCAGAAAACCGACATATCAGTTTCTCGCAGCACCGCAAGGGATCCTGGCCGGAGTGTATACCATGTGTATACACTCTGGCCGGGATTCCCTCAGAATGCAGCACTACGTAAGTACCGCAGAAATCAATGGCCGTGATATATGCGGAACTTACCTAGTGTGAACATAGCCTAAGAGTGCAATCACACATACAGGATGCACAGCAGATCTGCAGCAGAATTGATGCTGTGTTTAGTTATTTAGATCAAATCTGAGGATCTTCTGCGGTACGGTGTGTGTGAAGCTACCCTAAGGGTACAAACACACACACCGTATACGCAGCAGATACGCAGCAGATTTGCAGGTGCAGATTTGATGCTGTGTTCAGTTATTTAGATCTAATCTGCTGCGTATCGCAGCAGTAAATACACTGCGTATACGGTGTGTGTGTTTGTACCCTTGAGGTGCATTTGAAGACTGTCACATTGAATTCCGTCCTCAAAGTGCCAGAATTGTGGTGCACAGAAATTAAAGGCCCTCTTGCAAGGGCCCAAAAGGTGCCCATAATAATCGCAATGATCAGAGCTTGTTATAGCTGGGACTACACAGTGTTTTCTGGTTGTGTGACTCATACAAGTGAATGGGGTCACGCCGCAAAAATCCATCCAGGAGTCAAGAGGTCACTCGACCAGGCAGAGCAACTCACTGAACGAAAATATAATAGTTTCTAGTTTTTTTCAATCAATTTCATATACAGGGAGAAATGTTAGCTCAATGTTCAAGGGTGCCAGTGTGTAACATCTAATACAGTCCATGTGCTCTTGTGGTGTGCTGGCAATATCAAATACCAAAACATTTTAAAAGGATTATATAGTCAAAAGTGTCTCAATATTTCCACAGTATAATTATTGGTGGAGGTACCAAAACACACTGTTGCTACAGTAACTACATTACAAGTTAATGCACTGTATATTTAGTGGTCAACCGAGCACTAGTTGTCTGTTCATCTTTCCTGGCTTAAATGTATTAAGCAAATATAATAAAAACCCAATACAAAATATAGTAAGTAAAGCAGAGGATAGGCACACATTGAACAAACATAAAAAGAATGGCAGCTGCTATGAACACTACTCTATAAGCAAATAAAATAGGAACAAGGAGGTAATAATACCAATGCTAAAGCAATACCATTTAAAAGGTTTAAAGGGAAATGTAGTAAGTTCGCAATTGACCCCTTAAGGACCGGGGCTATTTTGATTTTTGCGTTTTCGGTTTTTCCTCCTTGTGCATAAAAAGGCCATAGCAGTTGCATTTTTTCACCGAGAAACCCACATGAGCCCTTATTTTTTGCGCCACTAATTGTACTTTGCAATGACAGGCTAAATTTTTGCATAAAGTATACTACAAAAGCAGGAAAAAATTCAATGTGTGGTGAAATTGAAAAAAAAAAAACACATTTTGTGTTTTTAGTGGATATGTGTTTTTACGCCGTTCGCCCTGGGGTAAAACTGACTTGTTATATGTGTTCCACAAGTCGTTACGATTAAAACGATATATAACATGTATAACTTATATTGTATCTGATGGCCTGTAAAAAATTAAAACCATTGTTTACAAATATACGTTCCTTAAAATCGCTCTATTCCCAGGCTGCAAACGGTAATCGGATGCAACTGTCAACTTTGACAGCTGCATCCGATTACTGTATTAGCGGGCACGGCGATCGGACCGTGCCCGCTAATACCTGCGTTCCCGGGCTACAAGCGGCACCCGGGACCGCCGCGGTTCAGAGCGCGGCCGCCGCACGGCTCTGCTCTGAACATCCTTAGCGACCGCAGGGCGTAAATATACGCCCGCGGTCGTTAAGGGGTTAAAAATAATGACTATGTAAATATTGTTAGGGCTTGCTCTGGGGTTACCATGGTTACAGCTGTTCTGTGCATGGACATCCTGTCATGAGATCATAGGGGGACATTTTTCAAAGGGTGTAAAATATAGACTGGTGTAAACTCTCCACAGTAACCAATCACAGCTCAGCTTTCAGTTCTGGTAAAATGAAAGAGGAACTGTGATTGGTTGCTGTGGGCATTTTACATCAGTCTATATTTCACACCTTTTGATAAATTTGGGCCATAGCAATAGTGATATGGTCACCTACCTTACTCTATGTGTAGTTCTCTGCACCATCCACAAACCTAGATGCTGTACATACAATAAATACCTGTATAAAACTTGTCTGTGTCTTCTTTCTGCTCTAAAATCGCTTTCTTTTATCGGTGGACAGTGTCACCACAGTGCTCACAACAGTTTGCTCTCTCTCCAGCTGAGAGATGGAGCCCAACTGCTGTGAAGTCCCACCTAGTAGACACTTTTAACCGATGAAATGAGGCAAATGTAAGGAAGGCTAACAGTATCACTTTAAAAAGACACCTGCGGCCCTCTAGCTGCTGCAAACTACAATTCCCATCATGCCTGGACAGCCACAGCTTTGATGGGAATCGTAGTTTTGCAACAGCTGGATGGCTGCAGATTCTCTTTTCCTGGTATAAAGGGTACTCTGGGGAACAAATGTTTTTAAAATCGACTGGAGTAAGAAAGTTGTATAGATTTGTAAATGACTACTATTTAACCCTTAGGCGACCCTGGACATACCCGTACGTCCAGGGGCGCCTACACGTGCTCAGAGCGAGGCCGCGCGGCGGCCGCGCTCTGAGCCACCGCGGTCCCGGGTGCCGCTCTTAGCCCGGGGCAGCGGCTATTAGCGGGCACAATCCGATCGCCGTGCCCGCTAATAAAGTAATCGGATGCAGCTGTCAAAGTTGACAGCTGTATCCAATTACTTGAATGCAGCCATCCCTGGTGTCTAGTGGGGTGGATCGCTGCCACCGGGATTGCTGCCACCGGGCTCAGCGTCGTTATGGCGCCGATCCCGGCTCGGCACTCGATTGCTTCCGGGTGCAGCAGCCGGAAGCAATCAATGTGCCTATCTCATCGATCTATGCTGCATATCTATGCAGCATAGATCGCAATGAGAGATCAGTGTGCTTATACTAGAAGTCCCCCAGGGGGGCTTCTAGTATAAGTGTAAAAGTAAAAAAAAAAAAAAAAAAAAAAAAAAAAAAAGTGTTATTAATAAAAAGCCCCCTCCCCTTATAAAAGTTTGAATCACCCCCCTTTTCACGTTTTTAAATAAAAATAAATGAATAAACAAACATGTTTGGTATCGCTGCGTGCGTAATCGCCCAAACTATTATTTATCACATTCCTGATCTCAGACGGTAAATGGCGTAAGCGTAAAAAAAATCTTAAAGTGTAAAATTGCGCATTTTTGGTCGCATCAAATCCAGAAAAGTTGTAATAAAAAGCGATCAAAAAGTCGCATATGCGCAATCAAGGCATCAATAGAAAGAACACTTCATGGCGCAAAAAATGACACCTCACACAGCCCCATAGACCAAATGATAAAAGCGCTATAAGCCTGGGAATAGAGCGATTTTAAGGAACATATATTTGTTAACAATGGTTTTAATTTTTTACAGGCCATCAGATACATTGAAAGTTATACATGTTACATATCGTTGAAATCATAACGACTTGAGGAACATATATAACAAGTTAGTTTTACATCAGGGCGAACTGCCTAAAAACAAAAAAAAAAAACAAATAAAAGAAATGTGGGTTTTTTTCAATTTCACCACACATTGAATTTTTTTCTGGTTTCACAGTGTACTTTATGAAAAAAATCAGTCTGTCTTTGCAAAGTGCAATTAGTGGCGCAAAAAATTAGGGCTCATGTGGGTCTCTAGGTGAAAAAAATGCAAGTGCTATGGCCTTTTAAGCACAAGGAGGAAAAAACAAAAAAGCAAAAATTGATATTGGCCCGGTCCTCTAAGGATTAAAGTGATACTGTCACTACCTTACTCTGGCTTCATTTCATTGGTGGACAGGGTCACCTAGGCGGAGCTGCATAGCAGTCAGGCCCCATCTCCCAGCTGGGTAGGGGGCCCAACAGCTGTAAAGCCCTGCCTAGGTAACACTGTGCAAAGCTGAAATAATTTTAGAGCAGAAATAAGACACAGACAAATTTTATACGATATAAATCAAATCTGAAGCATCTAAGGTTTTGGATGGTGCTGAGAACCATCCACAGAGTTGTATAAAGATATAACACCACTTCCTGCAGGACATACAGCGGCTGATAAGCACTAGAATACTAGAAGAGTATTTTTTTTTTAATTATAAGCAATTGACAAATCTGTATAACTTCCTGATATCAGCTGATTCAAAGTTATTTTTTGTTCTCCGGAAAAGGATAAATGCCAAACAGAGCTCAAGCAGTGATGTACACAATGGGACATTTACCAAGACTGGCGTAAATAAAGCCCTATCCCCATTTTCCCAGCCGGAGACGCATGCCTCTAAAGCAGACTTAACCCGTGCCTCTTAAGCAGGTATAGATGTCAAATATATTGTTCAATAGTCAAATATATTGTTCAATAGTCTTTTTCCATTATACTATCCAAATCAAATAGTCTTGAAATACATTCTCACCACTAGGTTTAAAACTAAGGCTGGGTTAACACTGCGTTTTTGCAGTCTGTTTTTTAAATCTGTTTATTTTGCAAAAAACGGATGAAAAACGGATTGCAAAAAACGGATGCATTCGTGTGCATCCGTTTTGATCCGTTTTGATCCGTTTTTCCATTGACTCCCATTTAAAAAAAAAAACTGATCAAAATGGATCCGTTTTTTTTTGACGGACACAAAAACGTTGCTGACACTATTTTTTTGTCCGCTAAAAAAAAAAAACACGGATCCGTTAAACGGATGCTGAAAACGTAGTGTAAACCCAGCCTAAGCTTTTTTCCCATTTCCCATCAGTGCCCTTCTTATGTATTATATATTATGTACCATTATATATAGATAACAGAGGTACATACAATAGCTTACCGTTCTCCTCCCTGTTGAGTGACCTCTATAAAAGGTCACTGAGCAAGCCCAAATGCCTTTTTTCATTCATATGAATTAGGACAATTCCTGTCACTTTTGCCTGTGGCCCATTGGGCTTGATCTAAAATATCACTAAAAGATGGCAGCCCTTATAATAGTGTGCAAAAAAAAAAAAAAAAATTACAAATCACAAAATATAAAGCAGATTAGAATAAAGATAGAACATCTTCAAGTATCTAAGTTTTGAGGAGTTAACAAAAATCTAGGTGATGCATTTTATTTAAATAAGCACTATCATTACCAATACATAATTGTGTGGGGGAAGTGATATACTACATCTTTGCCATTTACTTTATATTTATTTACAGTGGTACCTTGGTTTAAGAGTAACTTGGATTAAGAGCATTTTGGTTTAAGAGCTCACAGTTTTTCAAAATTGTGACTTGGTTTAAGAGCATTGCTTTGGTTTAAGAGCTCCTTGGGTGCTCCTTGGGTGGGAGCACGAGTGGAGGAGGGGCATGACCTGCACAGGGTGGTCTGCAGAACTGTACTCTGGCCCAGGAAGTCTCCCTCACCTTCCAAATCATTGCAGATCCACTTTGGGGTGGGGCTTGCATCAGAGGGCAGGACTTCATAGCTGTAACCCCTCTCTCCCTGGACAGAGAGTGCTTCATGTATGTGCCCACATCTGCCCTGCTCATTCCTTCATGCTCCCTGCAGTCTCTGTCAGTCCTTGTGTTTCCCATCCTCTCCATTATGGGGGATCTGCAGTTCCATCCTGTATCTACAAACTGCTGCTGTGTTCTTTAGGTTTCAGCACTTACTATACATTATACACCACATGCTGATTGTTATACTGTACAGTTACTTATAATATCACATGCAGCTGTTTCTAAATCTTTGTTTCATTAGTTTTACTTGTTATTCAGATTTAAAAATAAATAAATAAAAATATTTTAGGTGTGGAACCAATTCTCTGCATTTCAATGATTTCTTATGGGAACATTTGCTTTGGTTTAAGAGTGGATTTGGATTACAAGCACGGTCCCGAAACACATAACGCGCGTAATCCAAGGCACCACTGTATTTGCTTTCTATAAAAAAAAACAATGCTATTAAATCAGCCAATAGGTGTCTTATGTGCTGAAAACTGCATTTAAAACAGCAAATGTAGGAAGTGATGTCAGTTGTTCCGGCAGCTTTACATGCCCCAGTACAGTTGAGGAATCCAATTGATCCAAGAGCCTGCCCACCAGCTCAGAGTGAAACGCTGCTGTGTCAGAACAGTAGCGCAAAGATTTAAACAGTTTTGGAGCTCCCAGGACCATAACTAACAATGACACTGGTCCATTCCCCTTAGGGTACTATTACACGAGGCCATTTTATGACGATCAACGATCTTAAACGACCACTATAGCGAATGACCTGCAATCGTTCACCCAATTACACGGAACGATGATCGTTACTGCTTTCGTCCTGTCGTCGCCACTGCGTTCCACCGCTACTGCGAACGGCCAAACAACGTCTTATTACATGTGAGCGATTTGCAAATGATCAATGATAAAAATAGGTCCAAAGTCTATTAAACGACCAACAATTTCTCATTGGTCGTTTAACAGTTGTCTGCTATTACACTAAACGATTATCGTTCAAATCCGAACGATTTAACGATTTTTAAACGATAATTGTTCCGTCTAATAAAGTCTCTACCTAAAACTTTGTAAAAACTACAAGATAAGTGTAAGAATCTCATACAACGGGGGCCCACAAAATTACTAGGATATAAATGTAATTTAATCTAATCTGATAATAAGAAAAACATGTCCATTGCTGTCATGTTGCAATAATATTTTCCCCATTCAATTTAATTAAAAATAAAACTGTATTTATGTGTCATAGGAGCAATACTTAAAGGGCATCTCAGAAAAAAAAAAGTCTATAGAAAAGTAAAATACTGGCATCACATGTCAAAACATCACCATACGCAGATCAACATGACCTGTGCCATACTTATGTTTCTATAATTTATACACAATCATCCAGGTGTAAGATCTGGTTACTGTATACAGTCATGTGTGCTGAAATCCAGCCAACCTGGCATGTACTTACAATATCACAATAATTTTGGCAGGTGCCTTACCTTAGCAAGAAAACCCCATGAAAGATGATGTGCAGGAGAGAGACTACTCCTTAACTTCACAGACAGTAACATCAGCAGAAACCCAAAAATTCCACTGAAAGTAAGAAAAAAATGGGATATATTTAGCTACTTATAGGACATTAGAGAATAAGTCTTTATTTTATAGGCTTATGAATAGAATTGCTCTACTACACAATGGACAGGGTGGTCAACTTTTGTTCAACCTTTGCCAAAACAAATTCAGCTAAATGTTTATGGTGAATAGTGACTAGGAACAACGATCTGACCATGAACTCAGCTCCTTGCCCAGGAGAATGAGTAACATTATCTTCCATTGTATGCCTTTGACCCCAGGTTAATACATTTGGAATGTATGATACCCTGACAATGATCCATTTTAACAATCCTTTTCTATGTTTGGAAGCAGAAGAAAGTAATAGTTTTCAGCTATTCCACAATGCAAATCTAAATATAAATTGTTTAACAAAGGACCCATAAGTGTTCCAAAATTAATGCAAAAAGTTATAGCACTGTACTCAGTAAAGTGTACAGCTATAATTCATCTGTGCAATGTACCCCTCACACCACAGAGGATTCTGCTGAATAATGGACAGACTATAAATGCTGAAAATCTTAGATCTCCAATAGACTACCCTTAATGTGACACTCCTTGGTATTTGATGTAGGCAGTGTCGGACTGGCCCCCAGAGGACCGGAGGGCCCCCAGCTTTGAACCTGCACTAACAATGACTAACATGTGGTTTATCACTTCTTTGGCGGGCCCCAGATATCCCAGTCCGACACTGGATGTAAGATTATGGCCGCAGTCACATCAGGGCTATATAGCAAAGTTTTGCAGGAATAATTTTGCACAACTGTGGGAAACCACTGGTGTTTTGCATCAATACTAGGAAAAGCACTGTAAGTACAACTTCTCTATGAATAAAAATCAACTTTATAAAATCTGCCTCCATAGTCAGATTACCTGGCACAACATCCACTGTGAAACGTATGGAAATAAAGGAAAGGAAATTCCAGGACACTGATGAGGTCACCTGCAAAGAGCACAGATTTATATAAAGACAGCATAAAAACTAATGGCACGCATTATATAGCAGCCTATGCCAGTCATAAACCATACCACCATATTGCTGCACATGACCGCAAGGAACAATTTAGTGGACACCTCTCTGCTGGAAATCAGAGGGAAACCAACTAATGTATATACATAACACATATGCAAGGTTTGCAATGTTTTTGGGGTGGGAGCAGCCAGTGGACGCCTAGACATTCAATTACTATTGGTATTACACTTTATGAAGCATTTCTTTATGTTCGTTTATTATGGACTTTATTATGGACTTATTATGCACTGCTAGGTTTCTATGTATTACTTCTAGCACTTTGCTCTCTTACTGATATATGATTCATCCTATGATTTCACTGTGTCCATATCTATTTATTTACTTATTTATTTGCGTCCATCTGTTGCTGTCCCCTCTTGTATGTTCGCTGTTTTTAAACATTCTTTCAGCCCTGGTTCATAGTTTATTTATTAATCATGAATTGTCGTATTATTGTGTTTTTAATAATAAAATTTATACAAGTTGTAATATATTAGAGGTTCAGTTGTTTCTCTATCGGTCTTAAATGCATATACATTAATTTATTTTCCATGGCTTTCTTTGTTCCTATGTATTCCACGGAGCTGGGCTCAATGCTCAGCAGTTTTTATAAGTTCTACAGAAAATAAATGGACCAATGGCCACTCATGTGCTCTGCTTCTCCATTCAGAGGACAGTTGCCATCCATTTTCAGGATCAGTGGGGGTCCTTCATTCCGCTAGTTTTCCACTATCCTATTTTTTTTTTTTTTTTGTAAGGCACTGAAACAAAGGCACTGAACTTTGCCTTCATATCAGGCTTCAGAGATTACACATTAATTGTAGCTTCACACGTACCAGATCCGCAGCGGATTTCAAGCTGCGATTTGCATCTAAATCCGCTTCAGATCCTGGTATAGTGAAGTTTTATGGGGGTCACAAACCCGCAGTGGAATTTTCATTCCGCTGCAGATACGTGACCTGGCCTTTTTAACCCCCGGTTGCCCGCAGCATACATTACCTGCTAAGTGCCGCGGCTGTGTGAAGCTCCCGGCTCCCCTCGCTCCTCATCAGTCAATCAGTGCTGCCGTGCACTGATTGGCTGATGAGGAGTGAGGAGAACCAGAAGCCTCACACAGCCGCGGCACCGAGCAGGTAATGTATACTGTGGTCCCGGGCTGCAGGCAGCTGGGGTTAAAGGGGCCGGGTCACATATCTGCAGAGGAATGAAAATAGGCCTTCACTATACCAGGATCTGCAGTAGATTTCGATGCAAACTCGCAGTGTGAAATCTGCTGCAGATCTGGTATGTGTGAAGGCACCCTAAAGGAAAGCTGTATATTCAGGATGCTTTAAGGGGGTTTTCTGGGTACAACTGATTTATAGCCTAATCCCAAAAAATGGCATCAATAGCTAATCTGTGAGGTGCCAAAACCTTTGTCGATCAGCTGTTCAGCAGAGCCACTGTGCCTGAATGTGCACTGTGAATGGAGCCAGAAGCCCCAGCTCCATTTAGTGGTAGTGACCATGCTCAGACGACATGGCATTCACTCCTAAAACATTCTCCCTATTTGCTGTGTAGATCCCTACCTAAGCTAAGACTTCTGACACCTTCAAGATTGCTTTGCGATTACACATGGTTATATAGTAATGGGAGCATAATCATCTCTGCATCTATGGATTATCAATACAAAATAAAAATGTATCAATACACAGTACCAGTGAAGTGTGTAGGTAGCAGTTCTAAAACACACTCCACTTGTAAAATGGAATAGGATTGGTCACTATAATCAACACTCTTTCTTGTTAAAGCCAAAAACATCCCTGTTTTGTAGTTGAATGTTTGTAAGGAATTATTTCATCAGGTCTGTCTGCCTTTAGGTGACGGTTGACCTTCTATAACTTGAGATTCGTTTGATACTTTGAGGACAGTTTATTCAGGAAACCTTTTTTCCTCTTTTTTAAACTGATGATTTCCTGTCTTAATCAGGAAAGTTACAAAACACTTCAAGTTCCCCTTGAATATAACATTAAACTCTCTCTCTAATATATATATATATATATATATATATATATATATATATATATATATATATATATATATATATATATATATATATATATATATATTAAAATCACAAAAATAAAAAAATAAAAATCTCATAAAAACCACATCCTCAAGTAGCCTGGTACAATGAGCTGACTCTACATAAAAATCCACATAAAGAATTGTAGCCAGCTAGAAGAGAACATATGATTCTGACTACAATGCTAAATGTTTGTGAAATATTCAGATTCCTCCCTTTTGGCAGGAGCCAAGGTCTGATGGGGAGTATCTGCTAGGATGTTGAAAGGAAATTTACCATGCTATGGTTATGGTAGGTGTAAGGGGTTATGCCAACACCAATAATTTTTCTGTTCTCAAAACATCCAATGATATTTTTAATAGAAAAAGTATGGTTAATGTTGGTGAAATCTTTCCATACACCATTACAGGATCATACATAAATCACTTTAAGGAAATAATGGGGATGAGGATTTCCTAAAGCCCCCATACAGTTAAATATAGAGAGCTGCACATATGCGATGCCACCTCTCCATTCAATCTCTGCCTAGATGTAGTGGTTGGTAACTACCTCACCAAGATAAACACAGATCAGTGTACCTCAGCTCTCACAAGAAGCAGGGTACACAAAAAAAAAGTCTGCTTAGACCTTGTTTGAAACAACAAAAAAAAATGGTGGAAAATTAGGTTATTAGAGATGACTGCAACTGGAGCATGCTCAAGTCCGATCATTCGGCATTTAAATACCAGTGACTGATGTTGGATGCAGCCCTAGGGAGTATGGGAAAACATGGATACGGCCTATGGCCGTAACCATATTTTTCTGGACTCCTTAGGGCTGCATTCAACTTCTTAAGGCACCGGTATTTAAATGCCGAACGATCAGACTTGAGCATGCTTGAGTTGTTCTCATATCTAGAGGTTATTCTTTACTTACCAGTAGGGTGTGAAGCAAAGGCCAAAAGTAAAACACTGAAAAACATACAAAAAGAAAAATCAAACAGACTGCTCACAGTGGAAACAATGGCCTAGATTTACTACACAGAAAGTGAACACCTTTTGTAGGATTTTTTTTTTTTCCCTTTTCAAGTGTTTTGAATTCTCTTGACAGATAATCAACAATATAAATTATTACTTTTTGTTAAAGTAACAAAATTAATCCTTGATGAAGGGGTAACGCATATAGTCCAAATAAAAAAAGGGTGAGGAAGACCCCACTCTGTGTCTGGGGGGGGGGGGGTCTCACTTGAGTTGCCTCCACATACTATTACATCTTCCCTATGGGCTGGAACTTAGGAACTGCAGACTAGTATGGCAGCACCCAGAACAAAATCATAGGAAAATCACTATTCTGACAGATCATGCTAATACAGCCCCTAGCACTTTTCCCAAATTGACTGCCTGTGTTATACCATGTTATACTTAGCAAACATACTTTGATAAATTCCTGCGCTGTATGTAAAGTCATCTAGGCATTTCCTCTGGCCAAAGAAGTCATGGTCCCGGGGTTGGCCATTGCTCCAACAATTATACAGCTATGTGAATCAAACTACATTTGCCGTGTACAGTAGAGCAAGCAGGGACACAGGCAATAGATATATGGTGGGGAAGGGTGTATTAGTATGGTTTGTCAGCATAATAGCTTTTTTTTGGGTGATAGGGGGGGAAATTTACCAAACATGGTGTAAAGTGAAACTAGCTCAGTTGCCCCTAGCAACCAATCAGATTCCACTTTACATTCCTCACAGACTCATGAAAGTGGATTCTGATTGGTTGCTAGGGGCAACTGGGCCTGTTTCACTTTACACCATGTTTGATAAATCTCCCCCATAGTTTGTGGCCCTTACCTGCTTCATAGTAACACTTTCAGAAAAAAAGAGAAAAGCTCTATAAAACATGTCCTAAGTAAAAGGCTACTAAAACAGCCACTATGTAACAATTTACACAGCTTATATAATTTTCAAGAACAATATATAACACGTAAAGTCAAAGCCTAAGAGTAAGATGTTATTTATCACTTCAATTCCTTATGCTGGAGGGTAGAGAAAATTAGACATCACTCCAAAAATAGATGAGCTTACTTATGCAGAAATGTAAATTATTTATGAGCAGGAGACTGAAACCTCTAGAAGAAACCCTTCTATAATGTATTAAAGCAAACTGCAGTCTGGCTAAAGCATGCACAGCACATATCTGGAGGAACCTTAAGTGACTTTATAAGAAATCTGGAGACCAACAAAAAAAAACAAACCTCCTCCAACGATGTGTTTGTCTGCCACAGTCGATTGGTGCTCTAAACCTCCTGGAGGGAGATGGACAAGGTGTAACAAGCCAGAGTTTATAATGGGGACTCTGCAGCAGCGGTTTCCACCTTGCTCCACAGGAGGTTCTGGGAAAGTAAACCTACACTCACCGTAGAATAATTGACACTGTATACAGAGACCTAAACCAAGTAAATTGTGGAGAAAACAAATTGTGTGGAATTATTTTGTCAGCACCTTTCTTAATATACAGACGTATAGAATTCATCCATGTATACATAGGTCAGTTAGCGCTACATTAGTCCTATATATACATTTGCGTGAGCACAGCAACTTACAGACAAGAATACACTAACTAACTATCAGGCTTTATGAGGGTGTGAGAACCTGTCACAAAGCAGCACAGTGCAAGTGCGGATGTCTACATGAGCGGCAGGATGAGGCTAATATGACTGGGCAGTGTGCACCAGGTGTGCATGGCTTCTAATAACAGAAGAAAAAAAGAAAATATATAGGTCAGTTTCTGACTTGCCAGTTAGATTCCATTCACAGCTGCCCCACAAAAAAACAGAGGGAAAACCACAGCAAAAGATTTGGTTTTCTTTTATACAAAAAGTTCTAGGAACTGTTCCAAATAAATGAAGTAAATTGTAAGAAAATAAACACCCAGGACATAATACATTGTCCAACATAAGAAATCTTATGGGCAACGGAAGAATTTAGAGGGCTATACTAACAGACTCAAACTAAAAAGGTAATTTTAGAAAAAAAGAAAGACAAAAAGAGGGATTGGAGAAGATTGAGATGGTTCACTCCTGTACAAGCAATCTCTGGGTAAAGATGGGAGTAACCAAAAACCTACTAATCTTCCCTCCATTTAAAGTGAAACAATCAGCAGGTTAGAAGAATCTAACCTGCTGATATCTCCCTATAGTACATTGGGCACTGAGCATGAATGTAATTTTCTTACCTTAATCCTTGGAGTTATTTCTATCATAGTAGCAGTTTGATCCATATGCTAATTAGGTGTTTTGGCGCACTGGGGACTACCTACCCAGTGCAAAGATCACCCCCTGTCTGGCCCAGCCTGCCCCTTTTAATAAATATCAGCAGAGTGGGCCAACTGGGGGGCGGGCCGGACAGGGGCAGTAGTCAAAACACCTAATTAGAGGGTCCGATGCTGTAATTGAGGCTCCGGTCTAATAGAGGAGGTAGGCCCCGGGAATAGTGATCCGGAGCTCTGGAATGCTGCTCCAGGATCAGTGGCAGGCTCGGCATCGGCGGCAGTGATAGCCCTGGTACTACTTCCCCATTATCTGCTCATAGTATGAGCAGATGATGGGAAAGTAGTACAGAGCATATGTGTCGGCAGCGGGGGCCGGATAGGTGATGGGCATTGCCCTGGTACTACTCCCCCATCATCTGCTCATACTATGAGCAGATGATGGGGGAGTAGTACAGTGCATACAGTTTTACATTGACAGCCATTGATTCATATATATAGAAGTCAATGTTACTCATTGAACTCTATATATAGTGCGCCCCCTGCTGGACACTCCATTGGAATTACACCTGATTCGTGATGTCACGGTATTTCAGAGAATTTGAAGTCTCCATGATCTACCAAATTAAGGGAAATAGCAGTATATGTGCATTTCCCCATAATTAATGTACATTAGGAATTTGTCTAACTTTCCATAAGTAATAACATAATAAAAAATACTTTTGGTCGGAGTGGTCCTTTAAATAGTCACTGTTGTTAAAACTTTTAAAATCTAAATCAACAGTATAAAAGCAAGTTTACTATGTATATTCAAGTTTTCTGACTTTTTTCCTAAAAAAACCCAGAAAACAAAGTCCTGTGTAGCTCAGGCCACAGGAGAGAAGGCAAACATGTGACAGATAGACACATGGAGCCGTGACTCTCTGTACTGCCTGGGAATCCTGTGATTAGTCTGTTTTTTTCCACCAGCACAAGTCAGAAAATCTGCCTTCAGGAGACTGGACCTGAAATTCTGGTAAGTTCAGCTTTGTTTTACAGCATGATGATAAAAAAATGAATGTAAATTGCAAACTTGCTTTATATCACATCTACTGTTGATTTAGATTTTGAAATTTATAAAGACAGTGACACTTTAAGATAAATTTCCCATGGACAACAAAAATAATAATAATAATAATGCTTTTATTTGTATAGCGCACACAGATTCCGCAGCACTTCACCTATCTGTATGTTTTTGGGTGTGGGAGGAAACCGGAGTACCCGGAGGAAACCATGTAAACACGGAGAGGTTTATGGGTGATAAAGTTTTATTCTAGCTTTAACTAGGACATAACAGCACAAGAATAATTAACTGAGACACATTCATGGGTACAGTTATTCTGCAGAAAAGAACTAAGCTGAAGCTTCGTACATGTACTTCACCCTTTAACAAACAAGAATCACTTAGCTAAAATGTAAAATACCGATCCTAAACACGAGATCCTGTTGGAGGAGTTCTGAACGGTTTCCTTACTGATTATTATAATCCGACCACATTCCTGTGGTTCTCAGCAATCACACAGTCCGCCGTCCATTACAGCAAAATCCCTGCAAACCGATTCGACTGCTGTGATATCACCTCATAACTTCATACTACATGACTGCAAGGGCGGCCATTTAGCCAGAGACAGGAAACTGAGAGAAAACATTTATATAGGGTTGTATCAAACTTTTCTAGAAATTATTTCCCTTTAGGCATTTAGTAGTGTTGCAAAGTTTAAAATAACATGAACAGTAGGATGTAAAGAATCTTTGATATCTTACAGACTTAGGGCTCATTCACTTTTCCATATTATTGATCCATATGTATTCAGTTTTAATAACATTTCCATTTATTTTATGCACACATTTTTTATATGCATGATGTTTTTACATCTGAACATAAGCAACATTGAAGAAACGGAAAAGATCCTATAACATAATATGAAACAAAAATACATAAATAAAAAAAAATACACTTATGAATAAATGATCTGTATTTATTGCCATATTTGCACATGAGCCCAAACAGACTACACTTCCAATATACTAGCCTAAAAGGATCACAATAATTCTATAATAGTGGATGCCATACACACACACGGAACTACCAGAAGATCTCTATTAGGAATAAGGTCACCAGGTTTATGCTAACCTTTCTGGGGCAGCATATAGGGAAGATATTGAACCTTATTGCCGGTGATGGTGCTGTTTTTGCAAGAAAGTAGCTCTGCTTTTTCTAATCTTGGATAATCCCTTTAAAAGGAAAATGAAAGCATGGATATGATATATCGGTGCTGCCAGTTTCCAGTTCACGACTAAGCAGGCATCACGTAGGTAACTTCATCATGTGATCTGGCGTGTTTGGAAAAAAGGATCTTTATTTTGGGCTGACAGTGGCATAGAGGCAGGTCTGAATCACTGTCTAAGCCCACCCCGCTCTCTCTGGCAATGATTGACAGTCGGCTCATCTTTGGCTGCATGGGATTTCAACAAAACTAGCTGTCAATCAATTTCAAAGAGGCGGCGCGACACAGCAGAGGCCGGAGAGTGGGGCAGCTCCAGACAGTGTCACAGAACCACCTCTGTGACACTTTTTTTTTTTTAATCAGATCACAAAAAGAAAATGAAAGTACCCATGCCTGCTTAGTAGGTAACTGGAATCTGGCAGTACGGATATATGCATTTCTGTGCTGTCAGTTTCCCTTTAAAGGAAAAGTCTGGGCATGGCCTCTTTTTTTTCCCCCCCAAATCTGCTGGGGAGGAGGTGGGTGAACTAAACACATACATACCTCCCCCAGCTCTAGCGCTGGGGTCTGCGGTCCTCTGCTCCGGTTCCTGGTCTAGAGAGCACTTGGGACGAGACGTTCCAAATCTGCTTAGCCAGTCAGTGGCCGTAGCGGGTCCCTGCTCTGCTGCTGACTCGCTGAGGGGGCCTGGCATGTCATGTCTCAGACCCCACTCGGATCTAGAAGCGGCCATAGACCCCAGAGATTTACGGGGTAAAAAAAACAAAAAAAACAGGCGATTTTGAAAAAAGGTCAGTGCCCAGACTTCTTCTTTGAGTTATTTCAAAACCTAGGATAAAGTAAATATTTTTTTGTCTGCTGCAGTGGAAGCTGATTTATCTAGTAAACAAATTAAAAAAATTTTGCCAATTTTTCCCCAAATTCACTCTAGGCCAGACCACTCTTAGAAGATTGCTTTTAGTGAGCTTATTAATATGTTGTATCAATAGCTTTTTAGCTTTGTAGAACACATGGCATGTTGACAAATTTGGCAAAAGTACTCATGATTTATGACTGGTAAAAACAGTGTGAAAATCATTTTAAATACACAATGATAAATTCCCTTCGTTGTTCTACAAAGTGCAAGATGACTGACAGCTTTCTTACTGTACTATGCAGAATGCCGTCAATCAGCAATAGAAGAAAGGCAGCTGATGAATATTGCAGCTAACAAATAGTGAAATTGGACAGAACCACTACAAAGAAAAAAAAAGTCCCTGTCACTATTTAAAGGGATATATTCCGGTATAAGGAAATCGTATTTAAATAAAACTATAACCGCAAAACATAACTTTCTCATAGTATTAACACTTACAGTACTGGATTAAACATTGTTTGTTATGCTTCCCCCCCCCCCAACCCCCGACAGGAAATAGAAAATAGACAAATTACAAAAAGTGTATTGTCTCTAGATCCCTATCTCCCCCTTTTTCCAGAGGAAACGCATCATGCTTCAGATGACACAGGAATATTGGCTGGATCTTGTCTTTGAGCTCTAATCACACACTCCTGACCAGCCCAGCCAACCTACTTCACCATATTTCAGTCATATACACAGATACATATATATCTTTATTGGGACACTTAGGGAGAGTCATGTGTGATTACAACATGCTGCCTTGTGAAAGAATGCTGCAGCAGGTGCTGCAACCTCCCATGTCTACAGTAAAAAGAGATGCTCTGCAACAGCTTTGGGTGAGAAACTGTCAGGAGTGGTGAGGGAGGAAAGTAGGCAGGGTGAAAGGACTGTGATCAACAGCGGAAGCAATGCATTCTGGGAATTTTAGTGCTTAGCAACCAGGAAGTACAATCCCAAAAACTATTAAGAGTCTGAAAAGCACTTATGGTCACTTGAGGGAGGCTTAAGGAACCAAGTCCAGAAATAGCTAGAGAATCAGAACCAAAATCAAATATGGCAGAACCCTTAACGGGCCTCTAATAAAAGAGGGAACACAGCCTCAAGTGTTACCAAACTTTTTTTTCTGTTTGAAATGCATAAGAAACAAATATCTTCTGTGAAATAAATGATTTTTTTTCTTGCAAGAAAACATTCCCTATGATCATACTGTCTATGTGAAAAACCAAGTAATGGACTTGGTTTATCAATCGTGGTAGCAATATACTGCAGTCCATGTGCAACCAATAGATTCAAGAATAGAAGCAATGCTATGGAATCCATTTGCATGTGAAAATCGTTGAGTCCTTACATGAAAGCTGAACTACAAAAATAGTATACATACCTGAAAACATAGTTTATATATTGCTGATCGAGGTCACTGTAAAAGAAGAGTAAGCCTAAATTAAAGGTGTGTTCTATATAATACATAGTCTAATGCTTCTAGGCAGATAACTTGGCATGTATAAGGAATTGTTTTATAAGATCATTCACCTTAGTAAACTTGACTTATGCGACTTCTGGAACACTTTGTAAAATCCTGAAAAGAGGGAAAGTGGAAATGATGAAAGTGTGTACACAGCCTATTAGCTCCATATGATTGAAGTCCAATCTGTCATCTCAATGATTAGACCCTGTGTTGAACCTATTTGGATATCAAGATCTCCAGTCAGCTTTGCTTCAAGAAAGGGACACAGAAATTGGCATGGTAAGGTGCTAGCAGACAGACCTACGCATGTAGGGAGAACTTCATGGAGAGAAGGCTCACAACCTTCGTCCGTACAGCTGCAAAAACATTCACTTATAGATGCCCCAACAATACAGGGTCTGTCTGGTGAAATGGAAGCTTAATATGACTGAATATCTTTCCACTACACCTGCTGAACAAGGTTTCTGACAACTCTGTAGACTAGGTGGATCATGAAATTTAGCTCAATTACATGGTACTAGTAGTATACTCTAAAACACCATGATTATACGGACTTACCTGAGCAAACCAGGTGAACGATGGCCCAGAAATAACCATCTGCATCAAACTACAGAGAAAAGCAGATTGAAATATTACATGTAACACATCTGTATACAACCCCAATTGCAAAAAGATGGGTATTCCATGTAAAATCTAAATAAATTGTATATAATATGCAATGAGGGACAGAATGCAATGATTTGCACATCTTATATACCTGTAGATCACAAGCATCCAATATTGACCGTCGGCTTTGTCCCTTGCTCACATGGATTTCTCTAGACACTCTCAATCATTTCATAATATTATGTACTAGGGGGTGGGGGGACTAAAGTCTTCTTAATTTTACATTGAGGAACATTTTTCTGAACTAGTTCCACAATTTTTAGACACAGTTTTTCACAGTTTGGTGAACCTCAGCCAATCTATGCTTCTAGGCCTCTCTAACATGCTCTTTTTATACCCATCTTTTGAAGGCCAATTCCAACTTTTTAAAAATGTGTTGCCGCCATCAACTTCTAAATAACTTAATTTTCTCTTACTTGTATAATTCTGTGATGGTTTATTGCACTTTAATGTGAGGTGACAAATATTGGAGATGAAGCGGGTTCAAGATTCTTGCTTCCTAATTATCTATGGACATTTCAGTTATTCTTGGACTTTGCATCCTACCCTTCCTTACGTTTGCAGGTGCAACACTGGTATGTCTGTATGTACTTATTGTTTTATATAAAAAATTCTTTAAATAAAAATATTTTTAACCATAAGTATGTTAATTTTTTTCATGACATGTTTCACATTCAACATCTGATATGTTCTATAAACAGGTAGAAAAAAAAAGAAGATCAGCATAGAAGCTAAATGTATTTTAATTATCTCCCAGGAGTGGCCAAGGGGATTCTCGCCAAGATATAAAAAGCAAATGTCCATATAGGTATGAAGGAGTTCAGCAGCTCCAGATTCAGTTCACATACTACAGTGGCATCTAACCGGAAATGTCCACACTGTTGTATATGTGAGTCAGGAATAAGGCCATTGGTGGGCGAGTGCCATTTCTTTATATCTGTAAGAAATGTGTTCTCTGGTGAATAAAATCGGAGTCTGTGAAATGTGCAAATCATTGCATTGTGTTTTTTTTTTTTTTTACATTTTTATTTAAAATTTTACATAAGGATACCACCTGGGGACCGCCAGGAAAACATGGATATAGCCATAGCTGTATCCATGTTTTCCAGGCATTTTCCAGACAGTCCCTGGGCGGTATCTTCCCTCTGCACAGAGCCAGCAGTCTTTGCAAGAAGCAAAACGAATCAGATTCGCTCATCTCTTCAGATTTTCTCAGATTTTCCTTTGTTTAGCATGACATACAGTGGTTCTGCACACAACCAAAGCCCCCTAATGCAATCCGTTGGATCAATTGTTCAAAACTTCCAAAACCTTGAAGCAGCAGCATTATTGGAAACATGTAGAACATAACATTATAAGCATTGGTATTTTGAGTAGTGGAAAGAATGGACTGGCATATGCAATGTAACATGTAGCCAGCTTAGTCAACGTGCATTATTTGTCTGCAAAGAACTTCCCTAATTCAATGCATTTATTTCCTGTATTGGAACAAAGTCGTCTCTCTTACTTATAATTCTCGAGCCTCCCCTGTATCCAGACTGATATACTTTGCTTATTATTACTCCCCATGAAATTTGTGGATATTAAAGACAAATTATCTGTATTCTGCTAAATGTTCATAAACTGCCGTTTTTAAATTGTTGCTGAATTACTTGAAATCCACGTGGTGTCTTCCGCATTGATATGGAGCACACAATAATCATGGGGATTGAGCATTTGTCTGGTTTCATATGAAGAATTCCCCTGCCGTGCACCATGCAGCTCAGATAATTGCTACTTCATACAGTGTGCCAGGCAATCACTCTGCCTTTCTTTCACAACACACGCAACACAAATGTTTTTATCGCTGTGAATAAAAATACATAATGATTATTTATTCTTAAAGTACATTCAGTCCCAAGAAGGTAAACATCACTGCATGAAGGCTACATGAACACAAATATGCCCTGTGTATGTACTAAACCTCATATCATTTCAGCCTGGAGCTTCATTTTAATTTATAAGTCAGGGCTGGGAGAAGGGGTAGGCAGGGTAGACAACTTGTAGTGTAGGGCATCCTTGCAGCTGAAAGATTACCCTGTAGCACACGGACTGCATACAGGTTGTCCCCAAGTTAAAGCGTAACTGTCATATTTTTTTTTATTGCAGAAATCAGTAGTATAAGTGATTTTAAGAAACTCTGTAATAGGTTTTATCAGCCAAAAAAGCCTCCTCCTGTACTCAAGAAGCAATCTCCCAGCCTCCCCCCCTGACTTCTTATCTGTGCATTATCAGGCAAACACGTCTTCATTACAGAGAAGCCAGTGAAGACGGGTTCTGCTCTCTCCATTCTATCCTTATGGAGGGGGGAGGGGCCGAGGGAGATGAGGGAGCAGGAAGAGGTGACATGAAGGTCAGCTGTTTGTAGACTCTCTGGGCACCTAAACTGCAGGATTCTGGGGTCAGAAAGTATTTATGAACTTACTAAGAGAAGACTGCAGGGTGTTGTGCTGTGCAGGACTGCTCGAGCTCAGTGACTCCTAACAGCCCCTCCCCTCTCCATAGCCACATAATGGACACGGAAATCCTGCTGCTTCTGAAGTGAAGGGGGAGGCTGGGAGATTGCTTTTTCAGTCCAGAAGGAAACTCTAACCTATTACAGAGTTTCTTAAAATCACTTGTACTATTGATATTTAATGTTTTAAAAAAAATTACCCTGAAATGACAGTTACGCTTTAAGTTAGGTGCCCCCTTCTCCCTGGAGGTAGATCGTAGCCCCACAGTAAACGTAGGTTTCCCTTGAGGAAGTACATAGTCACCTCCCTGAGTTGGCAAGTACCCTCTAGTTTATATAGGTTCCCCCCGTTTGCCTGAAGGTAGAAAGGTGCCCCCTCAGAAGAAAAAATATTTTAAAAATGCTTTACATTTATTTCTAAGCCCCTGCTCCCTTGCTGGCAGGGCCTGCACCTAACCTGCACACTGAAGATGTATGCACCTCCTTATCATGTGTGTGCCTGTGCCGGGAGCAGAGTGCAGAGGTTCTGCACTGTTCCCGACACCCTGAAGACTGTAGGCCCAAGGCAGCCTGCATCCTACAGACAAAGCTTTTAGCAGCAAAAAAGTTCTTGCAGTTGAAAGCAGTGCTCGCTAGCTGTATTGTCTTTGCGCACCAAAATATCTTGTCCAATCCCTAAAATGAACACTTTCATCATCTAAATAGTGCATTTGTCCCCCTTAAAGGGATTAGCCACTTTATAGTAAAATTATTTAGTGTAAGGTATTAGTAAGTGTACTCACATTACTTACTGACAGCAGCTCCCTGTTTACCTCACAGAACTAAAATCAGATTCCCCTCCTACAGGCTGTGCTGCCCTGCTCTGTGGTGAGGCTGGCACAGAGGAGCATGTGACCATGCCCCACCCCCAGTGGCCACCACTGAGCCTGTATATATGTCTATGGAGGACACTGGGGGCAGGGCACGGTCACATGCTCCTCCATGTCTGCCATTTTATGGACAGCCTCCCCACAGAGCAGGGCAGCCCAACCTGGAGGAGGGGAGCCTGATTTTAGCTATGAGGTACACATGGAGCTCCTGTCAGTATATACAGTGAGTACACAAACTAATAATGTACACAAAATTATTTTACTATAAAGTGGTCAACCCCTTTAATTTTCTGTCCTCTCTCTTAGCTCCGAGTGACAACTTTAGCATCTAAACAGGAGCTGTCACTCAGAGCTGAGATAAGGGCATCCGTTCCCTAAAAAAAAAAACAAAAAAAAAAAAAACAGATGCGTTTTATTCTGTTCTTTGATCCTTTTTTAATAATGGAAGTCAAAAATGGAGCAAAACAAATGCACACAAAGTCAGATATTATATCTATATACGGGTGCATACATTTGCACATGTAATGGGCCCGTACCCCTTTTCTAATGGGTTAAAGGAGTAGTGCATGTAGCTTGGGTGGCTGCTGCTGCCAGGCCTGGCCCTGGAAAGCTTCTTTCACATTGAGCAGCACTATTTAGGAGGAGCCAATTGATAATAAAGACTGGTAGGCTACCGACCGCTTGGACTGAACAGTCACTCCATAAAACTCCACAGGAAACAGCGTGGACTGTTAAGTAAACTAATGTATATAAAAGCATGCTTTTGGCACTACATTATGATGAAGTGGTTTAGACAACATATTTCGTATAAGTACAGTAAAGCTACTGTATACACAGAAGTAAAACAGAACAGAATAACAAGCAGACCATACAATAATACATAAGCCAGAATGAAAGTGCATTAAGATGATTGAAACTATACGGATAATTTACACAAGCGGAAAAAAAAAATGCTTGTTCTATGTACACAGCGATCTGTCACCGCACATTAGATCAGATGTAATGTCAACGGTGGCTGCAGTCATTACTGAATTAAAGATTCTCCTCGGGAGAGAATAAAATACAGATGGCCGTGTCTGAAACATGATTTGTAAGATCCATTACACTTGGAAAAAGGAAACCAGTCTCTGCACTCTGGGTCCATTTATTGCTCTAGGTTTTGTTCTGTAAAACTAAATAAAATCTCCATTTCAGGGATCTCTGGTGAAAGTTAATCTGTGGAGGCATGAGGTGCATTAAACCAGCCATCTGCCAGCACTATCACAGTGATCAGACTACAGCACCGTACGGTAAATAAAACCAGGGGTGGGGTAAGCCACATAGTGGGAACAGAACTAAGCCAATTCACAGAAGCAGATTGAAAGCATTTAACCACACTTTCAGGATTTAACCCTATGCACAGCTTTTTAGTATTGAGTGAATGTTTCCACATTTCAGACTTTCCTATATTGCCCTATGTCTTTGTCAGTTTTCTTATTGGTTAAGAGCTTTGTACAAAATATATTACAAAAGACAACAATAATACTTCAGGGGAAAAGGGTAGATCCGACGGCACCAATAGTTCCAATGTTGCAGCTGTGCATCAGATGCCTGCTGGTGGGTTCACAACCCCAAGTGGACAGAGACACAGTTAGGTTGGGTTCACACTGCGTTTTTGCAATCTGTTTTTTTTTCATCAGTTTTTTGCAAAAAACAGATGAAAAACGGATGGAAAAAAGGGATGCATTAGTGTGCATTCGTTTTGATCTGTTTTTCCATTGACTTCCATTGTAAAAAAAAAAAAACGGATCAAAACGGATCCGTTTTTTTTGACGGACACAAAAGTAGTGTCAACTACGTTTTTGTGTCAGTCAAAAAAAACGGATCCGGATCAAGGAGCAAGGATACGGTACAACGTATCGTCTCACAATGAGCCTTTGACAAGAGCTCAATGTGAGCCGAAACGTTGTATTGTATCCTTGATCCTTCAATAAAGTCTTGAAGAATACTCCACTTGGATGCTAACAATAATACTTCAGTCCAATTCTGAATATCTTTACAGAAATCCTAATAAATATACAATTAAAGACCAATTATGTGTCTCCATTACTGATACCATTTGTACATTTCCAAGGGACTGGCACAATAACTGGCCAGTGGAGAAGCACAATAGTATTAATAAAATGCTTAAAAAAAAAATCATCACTGTCAAGTTGCATGATGAAAACGTTTGGTCGTTCAACTTTTCTTATTTAATAAAGGAGAACTAACAGCAGTTAGAAGAATCTAACCTTCTATTATGTTCCCATGGGGCAGAAGACACAGAGGAAGGTAGTTTTCTTACCTTCATGCTTACCACTGCTTTCCTGCAATCCTCCATTTTACTAATATGGTAATTAGGTGGTTTGGTGCACTGGGAGGGGTACTATAGCTTTTGGTGCACCGATCCGTTCCTTTTCATGAATATTCATCCAGTGCTCTTCAGTGATGAGCGGCCAGAGTGATGTCATTGCAGAGCACTGCCTGAATATTCCTGAAGAGGGGCATGTGGATTGATGCTGTAGTAGCAGAAAATTCAAAACATATGGAAAACATGAAGTAAGAACATACACTTCTTTCCGATAGATCCACTTCTGATTTTTGCTCAAAAGGACTGAATTAAAAACTTACATAAAAATGACAATAGCAATTTTTTTATTTTTTGCAGTGAAAGTGATCATTTGTTGGGAGCACATCTCGTGGGGATGCTCTGCAAATATTAATGGAAATGAATGGCCAAACAAACCTAAAGTTATGAATGCTAATTTATGTAAGCGTTCAGTTCTCAACAAAAGCCCAGCGTAAATCCTTTAAGGGACTGGCAATTTCATCATCAATCGGTGCTTGTAACGGATGATCCAGCAGCAGCATCTTCTGTCAGCTGTCACACAGCAGGCTGCAGTGACCAAGAAGATTCATCTTGGCATCAGGGCAATAGGTAATATTCACCCCCCCCCCCCCCAGCTGCTGTTCATATAGCTCCCAGGCCACACTTGTTCCTATAGTGCATTGCCCCCATACAACCTGCCCTGCCCTGCCCAGCTAACCAGAGCTGAGAATTTCCGTCGGATTCCATAGCTCGTACCCGTTCATGGCCACACGCCTCTCCGCCCGTGCCATAGACACCATTTTATGCACAGGCAGATTCCACTGAAATTGACCCATGAACGGGTACAAGCTATGGAATCCAGCGGAAATTCTCTGCTCTGGTTCCGTAGTGTGAACCCAGCCTGATGTTGTAAGATCTTCCAAAAAGGTAAAAGAGCACATGTTGACTAGTGCAAATAGAAATAAAAAATATTCCGGTTCCTAGCTCGTGCAGCAATATATGGTTTTTGTAGTGCACATTTCTGCTCTCAAACTACATAGTGAATTTATAAAACACCTGAAAAAATATATTTAATTGAAAACCTGCACAACTGGCAGAACCAAAATAAAAGACAGTACCTGTTTGTCATGTATTGGAAGACATCCAGCTGAGATAAGCAAAAACGTGACACTGGGGGGTAAAAGTACATATTAAAAGTTATTAATCAGTAAAGAGACATGTGATAATACAAAGGAAAATGGATTGAAAATATTCAAAATAAAAGCTGAATAGAACAAAGCCCATGTAAAAGCTGCCTATACTATTCCCAGTGCCAGAACATCTTATTGGGCTGGCACCAACACATGTAAAAGCTGGCTAAACTGTGACAAATGCCAGAACATCTTATTGGGCTGGCACCAACACATGTAAAAGCTGCCTATACTATTCCAAGTACCACAACCTCTTTTAGGCTGGCACCAACACATGTCAAAGCTGGCTAAACTGTGCCAAATGCCAGATCATCTTATTGGGCTGGCACCAACACATGTATCAATTGCAAATGCTATCAGATATGTCAGGAAAAGTGTACGGTTTGCCTCATTGGTACTGGTCTCATAAGGCATGTAAAGTCTCCGAATCAGGTACATTCATTTTAAGTTTTGCCCATGGATAGAATCAATGGAGCAGCATCATAGAGGGGCAGGGGTTTCCTCCCACTGGGGAAGGGCCGGCCTGCCTCCAGTGCTTCACCCCCAGCCAGTGCCCATGAATAGAACGGCACCGTACATGGGAACCAGGCCACAATTCAAAAATAGGACAGTGACACCAGCTTCCCAGCAGTGGTCCCTTTTTATCCATGGACAAGACTTAAAGCGAGTTTATTTGATGGTAAATTTGCTTTAAGGGTGACATTAGTCTCTGAATATTCTTAAAAGGGAAGAATCTAACCTGTCCCTATAGCGCAGGGTGCTGAGGATGAAGATAAGTTTCTTAACTTCATCCTCTACACTATTTTCATGTATTTTGTAGCTCAATCTATGCTAAAGAGGCAGTAAGGTGCACTGGGGGCAGGACTACCACTCTCAGTGCACCAATCCTCCCCCAGCCAGCCCACCCCTTTTAATGATGCAGTGATGAGCGCTGGAGTGACATCAGTGCGGAGTGCTGCTCCAATTTTCATTAAAAGGGGCAGGCTGGTTGGGGGGCGGAAATTACAGCTGTATTTTCACCTAAAATTGACTGGGAAAAAAAAATGGCACTGGCACTTTATATTTTAGAGCTGCAATAATTAAGGCTTTAAATTATAAGGTAGGTGCACTTATGAGTTGTTTTCCCTTTGGATTAAATAATACAGCCTTTTTTGGGACATTTTTCAGCCATAAAATACCAAATTTTTGGGCCATATAGCATGTAGCCTTAGGGTCAAAAATCCCCTTTACAATAGTAAAAACCACATTGTATATGGTCTTATATTATATCTTTATTGCACACTGTGCAGTTGGGTTCTTATGTGAACTATCCCTTTTAGATTCGCATCACATTGCCTGTTTATAAATAAGCAGTGGCAATTATGCTGGATCTACAATGCGCATTGAGACACCAAATTACCTATAATGGGCTCTCCCTGGGTTTAGTATTTGAGATACCAAGAACAGAGCTGCAGACTGCAGAGCCCTATGGTGCCAAGGCTAGTATAGAGGTTAGACTTTTTGGCTATTCCATGTAAATTCTTGGTAAAATATTTGAAAAAACCTCAACTGTCCTCATCTGCCTCAAAGGCTTGTATTATTTCCTTAGAGGGACACTCCTTCATTTACTAGCAAGAAATCTAAGTTGCGGAGGAGAAGGTTATTGACTAAAACATTCCAAATGTGAATACTAGCAATAATGAGATTTTATTTATGCAAAGGTGGATGTTATCAGCAGCTGTTATATACAAATCTACACTGTAAGATTAGCAGCTCTTTAAAGGGAAGAGTTTATTGAAAATCTATTCTTAGACTCTTATTTGTCTAACAAACCTTGCACAGATTATTGCTTCATCCTCAGCTATATTTTTTTGTTCTGTAAGCAGTTTTTATTTGTTGTTTTTCCAAGACAAATGGCTAAGATCCAAAGAACACATGCTTATTCATTACAGTGGCTTAATCTGTAACCACAAAAAGAAGCTGTAACGCTTCACATATTAAAGCGACTCTGTACCCACAATCTGACCCCCCCAAACCGCTTGTACCTTCAGATAGCTGCTTTTAATCCAAGATCTGTCCTGGGGTCCATTTGGCAGGTGATGCAGTTATTGTCATAAAAACAACTTTTAATCCTACAGTGCTGTGTCTAACAGCCAGGCTTACATTTGTATATGCATTAGGCTGGCACACCCTCTCTGTCCTTCCTCCCCACCCTCCTCATCATTAGGAATGCCCCAGGCAGATTGCTTCCTATTCCCCACCTGTGTGCATAATGAACATGGGCTGGATCGTTAAGACACCTGTGCAAAGCTCAAACAGCAGTAAATGTTCCTGGAGCATTCCTAATGATGAGGAGGGTGGGGAGGAAGGACAGAGAGGGTGTGCCAGCCTAATGCATATACAAATGTAAGCCCCGGCCGTTAGACACAGCGCTGAAGGATTAAAAGTTATTTTTATGACAATAACTGCATCACCTGCCGAACGGAACCCAGGACAGATCTTGGATTAAAAGCAGCTATCTGAAGGTACAAGTGGTTTGGGGGGGACAGATTGTGGGTACAGACTCGCTTTAAATAGAAATTAAATAAATAAAATGTAAATTTTATGTATTTTCCTGAAAAGAACAAAAGGAATAAAACTGTACAATTGAACGCTCAGTGGGCACTTTTCACAATTTGAAGATCTTATGGGCAACTAGCTTATACTTAAAGGGTAATATTTTATAAACAACTGGTGTCAGAAAGTTATATAAAAGTTTGTAAATTACTTAAAAAAATGTATTAAACAAAAATCTCAAGTCAGTACCTATCAGCTGCTGTATGTCCTGCAGGAAGTACAGACATAATACATTTTTGCTGCCACCTTTGTCCAAAGCGAGAGGTTTCCTACAGTGATTTGCCTCTGTCACAGACAGAGGTGGCAGCAAGGAGCGTGGTGTCAGACTGTAAAGAAAACTCCACAGGCTACAGGGCATACAGCAGCTGATAAGTACCAAAAGGCTTGAGTTTAGCCCTTTTCCGCAAATTTACGTAAATATGTCTTGCGCAACCCTACATACGTGTACGTGAATGAGTTAAACTGAATGATGTCATCAAATAACGACAGGTCCCAGCATCCAGCTAGGGACCCATCTTCACTAGGCCCGGCTAATGATCAATGCCTTTGCAGGCGCACCAATCACTGTAAGGATGACAGGAGGGGCCGGCCTCTAACAGCCCTTCCGGCCTTGATTAACCCCTTCTTTCCCAGATAGTCTATCCTGCCCTGTTGTTGTATCTAACACTCACTCTCTTGCCCTATGTTACTGTAGCTGATAGTCCCCCCCCATTGTTTCACCCAACAGTCATCTCAGTCCAGTTTCTGTAACTTATCTACCCTAAGTCTCCAGTTGCTGTCCTGTAACAATCTCAATTGTCCCCCATTACTGTAGCTGATATTCCTCCCTGTCCCATTGCTATTCGTGATCTTTGACCCTGTTAGTGTGCGTAATCGCCCGGTAATGTATATGCTTGTTGCTGATGTTCGCATATGAGGTTGCTGATCCTACTACTGTGAGAGAAATTTGAAAAAAAATGCTGCTAAACTTCTAAGCCCTATGAAATCCTAAAAAGTAAAAGAGACCTTTACTAAATAATGCTTACACAGACATATTGTGCATTTTTTATTTAATTCCTGTACAAGTATATGTACTACTGTAACAAGAAGTACATTTTGTCATGAAGAAAGAAACTTAGAATCCCATAGATAAGTTTAAGTGCCACAAAGTCATTACAACAAAGTGAGAGAGGTCAGAAGTGGCTGCAGAGGCAAGGAGTTAAATAGAAGTAATTTACAAATCTGTATAAAACTTTCGGACACCAGCTAATTAAAAAATATTTATTTTCATATCCCTTTATATTTCATATCACTTTATACAATGCAAATTTTGTGGTATTTGTTGGCAATCCACGAGAAAGGGATGCCGACAGATACCACAATGTTCCCCTGGCGAACCCACAATTATTTCGAAGTACTGAATGCAGTCTACAAGTGACTATATTCTCACATTCCACAAAACTTCTATAGAAACAAGTTTTCGGTTCTTCTCTCCCATCACCCTTGAAAAAAACTCCGCTTTGGTTACTCAGTTTGAATGTTATTTGTCTGCTATATTACTTGGTTATAATTTAAAGGAGAAGTTTAGCGAAAATTTCTATTAAAGTATTGTATTCCCCCCAAAAGTTATACAAATCACCAATTTACTCTTATTACGGGAAATGCTTATAAAGTGCTTTTTTCCCTGCACTTATTACTGCATCAAGGCTTCACTTCCTGGATAACATGGTTATGTCACGACCCGACTCCCAGAGCTGTGTGGGCTGTGACTGCTGGAGATGATAATATCAGGATGATGGCAGGGGGACACTGAGGCACACAGGGCACTGGAGGGACACTGAGAATCTCTCTGCCATCATCCTCTCCAGCAGCCACAGCCCACACAGCTCTGGTTGTCGGGTCGTGACATCACCATTTTATCCAGGAAGTGACATCACCATGTTATCTAGGAAGTGAAGCCTTGATGCAGTAGTAAGTGCAGGGAAAAAAAGCACTTTATGTGCATTTCCCATGATAAATGTATATTGGTCATTTGTATGACTTCTGGGGGACAATACAATACTTTAATAACATTTTTCGCAGTACTTTTCCTTTAAGGTGCATAACTACCACTGTAGCAGCCAGGGGGCCATGTTGCCCACTCCTGCAATACACTGAGCCCCCTGAGCAATCATCATTTGTAGCACAAAGTGGCCGAGCGGGTCCCCCGAGTTCTGCAAATTTCCCTGTAACTGCAAGCACTCCTGACAAGAGCTTGCATTTATGCAGTCATAACTAGACACGGCTTAGTGGTCATTCGGGATGGGGGGCCCCAATCAAAAGTTTACTATGGGGCCAAGCCATTTCTAGTTACGATCCTGTATAATTTATTATACTCAGGTATAGTCTGGTAGAAATAAGGAAAAAAGAGGGGACATGAAGAAAACCTGTAAATATGTTAAAGGACTAAATAAGGTTTAGAGAGAGGTGTTTTTAATAAAAACTGAACACAACAACAAGGAGGCACAATCTGAGGTAGATATATCTGAACATATATGTATCCTAAGATAATAAGAAAGGAAGTACTAAAAGGGCAGACTAGATGGGTCTGGCAGTCTTTCTCTCCCGACAGTCTTCTACATTTCTATGATACAGTTAATTCTTGTTGCATATATAGATTTGCCCTATAGTGTATGTTTACAATTGATACATGATATTACCATTGCCACTATGACCCTTGACCAACAAAACACAGTTATCACTGAACTCAAGGAGAACAGTGAAAAAAATTCCAATGAAGTACTCAATCAAGAGTCTCCACTGATGCCCCCCAAAATTTAAATATGCAAAACAGGAGTCCGTGGAGCCTCGGTTGCGAGTCTCAAAACACGGGATAGCCAGATATCTCTAGCCTGTTGCCACAGGGTGCCTCCATGATAGGGAGAGCACCACACCACCCTGATAAATAGCCCCTTAAGTCCCACTCGGTTGCGAGTATTGGAACATAAATAGGGAAACTATGACCCTTGCCAACAATGTACCATTGTGACTACATTTGTATTTTATGTACTGTGTCCACGATCCTGTTTCTTCTAGTACTTTGCATTATCTTTGTTTTAAAAGGATTTTTAGTGAACTAATAAGGATAAAAGTTTGTGAACCCTTCAGAATTTTCTATATTTCTGCATATTTTCAACTTAAACGACATCAGATATCAACACAAGTATAAAGAAAGCACAAATAAGTCAAAAATATTAGACATTTATTTATTGAGGAAAATTATCCCATATTGGTTAATGGCAAAAGTATATGAGGCAGGTAATGTAAAAGGGAAATTATAGCCACGTCCCTGGATAAGTGACAGCCCGCTCAGCCAGGTGGAGCTGTACAGCAGCAGACAGCAATTGGCTGAGCAGGCTGTCACTGAGTCAGGGACCTGGAGATGCAAGCAGGACACTGAAGGAGCATGGAAGAGTAAGAATGGCTTCTTTATTTTTAACACAACAGCTTTATATAGCAACTTTTACACAGCCATGGACTCCATTCTTTCAGTGAATGAAAATCCGCTGTGAGAACAGAGTGCCATAGACTTTACTAATAATCAGTTATGCAGCAGATATTAGTGCAAGAAAACCAGAATTACTTACGGTAATGATGTTTCCGTAAGCCCATGACAGCACCCCTGGAGAGGACCTCCCACCGCAGGACAGGAAACCTGTGAAGATAAAAGTCTAACACACCTCTCCACACCTCAGTTCTTATAAAAGTACTCCAGCGGAGAAGAAGCAAAACATTAATTAATTAGCAATAAACAAGGGGGGGTATACCAGAGGGGTGCTGTCATGGGCTTACGGAAACATCATTACCGTAAGTAATTCTGGTTTTACCCAGTCGCCCTATGACAGCACCCCTGGAGGATTAAACTAGAAACTAAGCTAGGGAGGGATCACTGTGGATAAAACCTTCCTGCCAAAGGAAAGATCGGACAGAGGATTCAGCTGAAGTCTATAGTGGCGTAGGAAGGTATGTGGTGAAGACCAGGTTGCTGCCCTACAAATCTGGTCCAGAGAAGCATCTGCCTTTTCTGCCCATGATGCTGCCATGGCTCTAGTGGAGTGAGCTGAGAAATAGGGTGGGGGATCCCTGTTTTGTGATGTGTAAGCAAGTGTTATGGCTTGTTTAATCCAGCGGCTAATAGTAGGTTTTGAGGCTAACTTCCCTTTGTTAACACCAGAAAACTGAATCAGTAAATTCTCTGAACGTCTAAAATCTTTTGTAACCTCAAGGTATCTAGACAGACATCTTCTAACATCTAGATTATGGAAAATTTTTTCCCTTTCGTTAGATGGATTGCTACAGAAGGTAGGGAGAATGATTTCTTGACTTCTGTGGAACTCAGATACGACCTTAGGGAGAAAATATGGCAGGGTCCTCATAACTACTCTGTCTTCTAGGATCTGTGTATGAGGAGGAAAAGCTGACATGGCCTGGATCTCCCCTACTCTTCTAGCTGTAGTGATAGCTAAGAGAAAGGTGAGTTTCAGGGAAAGAATATTTATAGGTAAGGTGTCAAGAGGCTCAAATGGTTGCCTAGTGAGTGCGTCTAAGACTAAATTGAGATCCCAGGGCGGAATCGTGATTCTGGATGGAGGGTGTAGCCTCATAGCTCCCGTAATAAACCTTTTAACTAAGAGGTTTTCTGCAATTTTGGCATTTAAAAAGGTACTGAGAGCTGAGATCTGTACTTTAAGAGTACTAGGTTTCAAACCTTTATCTAGACCTGCCTGCAGAAAATTCAGTATTAAGGGTATATTAGGATCCCCCAAAGGATCTTGTCTCCCTTGCGAAAACCTCAGAAAGACCCTCCAGGTCCTTAAGTAGATGGAGGAGGTAATATCCTTTCTAGAAGCAAGCATAGTGTTAATCACAGTATCTGACAGACCCCTACCTCTCAGGATTAGCCTCTCAGCATCCATGCCGTCAAGTGTAAGTGAGGCGAGATCGGGTGTACTATGGGACCTTGAGTCAGCAAGTTGTGAACTTCTGGAAGTATCCATGGCTGGTCTATTGAGAGTGTTCTCAGTAACGTGAACCATGGACGTCTGGGCCAAAAGGGAGCTATCAGGATCATCCTGGCTTTGTCCTGGCCTATCTTCTTTAGGACTCTGGGAATTAGACTGAGAGGGGGAAATGCATAGCCCAACTCCTTGCTCCAGTCCTGCGCCAATGCGTCCAGCGCTGTTGGAGCATCTCTTGGGTTTAGGGAGCAGAATCTTCTCAGCTTCCTGTTGTCCCTTGAGGCAAACCAGTCCATTGTAGGAGAACCGAACCGTTTTGTTATTTTGAGAAAAATGTCCTGGTTCAGTGACCACTCCGCTTGGCTGATCCTGGTCCTGCTGAGGAAATCTGCCTGAGTGTTGAGCTCCCCTTTCAGATGTACTGCTGATAGGGATAGAAGGCTGTGTTCTGCAAGCTGAAAAATTGCGTATGACAGTTGAAGCAGGGATTGAGAGCGGGTGCCCCCCTGCTTGTTGATATACGCGACTGTCGTGGTGTTGTCTGAGTATATCTGCACATTTTTTGAGGATGCTAGTTGTGAGAATCCCTCTAAGGCCTGAAGAACTGCGTAAAGTTCTTTGTAGTTTGAAGTCTGATTGATCAGATGAGGAGGCCACCTCCCCTGTAAAAAGGTCTGATTGGTATGGGCCCCCCAGCCCCAGGGACTGGCATCTGTTGTTATTCTGATTATCTGAGATGGATTCCAAGTTATCCCTTTTTTTAGATTCTCTGGATCTAGCCACCACTGCAGGCTTAGCCTTGCCACAGAGCTCAGTACGAACCTCTGGTCTAGAGTTGCTTGGGTTCCATTCCAATTTCCTAGGATGTCCATCTGTAGAGGTCTTGACCTTATCTGGGCCCAGCGAACCGACTGGATGCATGAAGTGAACAGTCCTAGGAGTGACATCGCTTCCCTTATTGTAGGCTCGTGGTTGAGAAATAAGTCCATCGTTCTCTGTCTGATTGTCTCCTGTTTTGGGGAGGGAAGCAGAGAAATTTGTAGGGAAGAGTCTAGTAGTGTTCCAAGAAACACACATTGTCTTGAAGGTGAGAAATTTGATTTTTTCCAGTTTATGTTCCACCCTAACATTTGTATTATCTGAGATACTATCTCTAGATGTTGCTGAAGCAAAGGAGTTGTATTCGCTACTATGAGAAAGTCGTCTAGATAAGGGATGAAAATTATGTTTCGTTTCCTTATATAGGAGGCCATGTCCGCTATAATCTTTGTAAACGCCCTGGGTGCTTGTGAGACCCCGAATGGCAGCGCCCTGTACTGTAGGTGAGTCCACCTGTCTTTCAGCCAGACTGCCACCCGAAGATACTTCTGGTGTGACAAATGTATGGGCACATGGTAATATGCATCTTCTAGATCTATTGATGCCATCACACAGTCTGGGGAGAGAAGATTTATCGTTGACTTTAGGGTCTCCATTCGGAATTTTTTGTATTGCAGGAACTTGTTTAGGCCTTTGAGGTTTATTATCACCCTGAAGGAGCCGTTTGGCTTTTTTACTAAAAATAGAGGTGAATAGTACCCTTTCTGCTGTTCTTGTAGAGGGACTGGTACTAGGACGTTTTTCTGAATTAGGGACATAACTTCTGTTTCTATGACTAGCTGTTTCTTTCCGTCTGATAATTTCCTGGTGGGGAGAAATCTGTCTCTGGGAAAACTTCTGAATTCCAGAAGAAGACCCGAAGAAATTGAGTTGAGAACCCAAGGACTGGGAGAGATGGCTCCCCAAGCATGGGAAAAAAGAGACAGACGACCCCCCACCGGGAGACCGTCATTGCTGGGAAGGCTTTGGCTTGTCGTCTCTGGAATTAAAGATAAAACCTCTACCCTTCCCTGGGACTCTAAATTTTTTGTTTCCCGGGGAGTCACGAAAGGGCCTCTTAAATTGTTTCCTCTGTTTAAAGGACTCCTGCTGTTTAGGTTGGGACGGGAACCCTTTCTTTTTATCCGCAGCTTTCTCTAATAGTGAGTCTAAAAAGGGCCCAAACAGGAGCTTGCCATTACAAGGAATCCCACACAACTTAGCCTTGGCGGTCATATCTCCCTTCCAGGATTTTACCCATAATGCCCTTCTCGCAGAGTTGGAGAGTGCAGCCGCTTTGGCTGCCATCCTGATGGAATCTGCTGAGGCGTCAGAAAGAAAATCTGCCGCTTTGGCTAATACTGGTATATCCGCTAGGAGTTTCTCACCGGATGGTTCACTAGATAACTGGGACTTTAGCTTAGCAATCCAAACCCTTAGTGACCTAGCTACACAAGTGGAGGCTACACTTGTCCTGATAACCCCTGTGGCTGCCTCCCATGTACGTTTGTTATAATAATCGGATTTTCTGTCCATTGGGTCGGACAAAGTAGCTATGTCCTCGAATGGGAGAGAGTTTTTCTTTGCAATTTTTGCTACTGGGGCATCTATCACCGGGGCTTTGTCCCAGGCACTAGTCTCCTCCTCTTCAAACGGATATTTCCTTTTGAAGTACCTAGGGATAAAGAATTTTCTGTCCGGGTTATCCCACTCTTTATCAATCAGAGCCTTTACATATTTGTGCAGAGAGAATGTACGGGGTTTCTTGGGGGTTAAGCCCTCATACATAGTATCTTCCACAGATAACTGGATCTTTTTATCTTCAATGTTAATTGAAGCTCTGATAGCCTTAATTAGCTGGTCAGTGTCATCTGTAGGAAATAGATTTCTACTGGATGGTCCACTGTCTTGATCCTCATCAGATGAATGTATGCATTCTATTTCGCCCTCCTCTAGACTCCTGTCCCCCACCGGAGGTTCTGATATGATTTCTTCCTCCATAATCACTGGGGTTACAGGTACGCTAAGGTCTGTAGAGGAAGTATTTGCCAGTACTCCTAGCCCCCTCAGGGAAGCCTGAACCTCGTCTCTCACAATTTGTTTAAGGGTGTCAGCTAGGGAGGATGACTCCTGAGAGACTAATCTATCAATGCATATCTGACATATGGACCTGGCATAGTCATCAGGTACCGGGGTTCTACATTCTGCACATTCCTTATGGTGTTGTTTGGCAGCAGATTTTTTAGGCGGTTTATCGGACACCTGAAAAACATTAGCATAAACTATTTCAATTCAGAAAAGATAGAAAACTCTCACCAAAATGTCCCCTCTGGTTTGCACGGTACCGGACTTTTAGGTGGTTTGTCAGGCTTCTCAGGTCTCTGATGTTTTTCAGATTTGTCGGATCTATCAGACCTCGAGGAGCGATCGTGGCGTCCCTTATCCTTCCTGCCCGATGATTCAGACATGCTGAGGCCGGAAGTATAGCTCACCAGACAGGTGTGGCTGGCTGGTAGAGTCCTCCACTCCTGGACGCGCTGGAGTTATGGACCGGAGGTGAGCGCGTCCCCAGGCCTTATAAACCCACCGGGCCACCGAGCTCCACAGCGTCGGATGCGGCGGCCCCGGCGTCTGACGTCATTTCCCCGCGACACTGCTTCCAAGCAGCGTCTGACGTCAACGCGAACGTGCGCACGCCCGTGACACGCACGTGGAACGCACGCCTTGAGCGCACACCACGTGCAGGCCCCGGACGTACGCCAGCCGGAGAGACAGGCACGGCCCGCTCTGCCCTAGCCCCCGGATCCAGCAGCAGCACGGCTCCGGTAGCTATTGGGGAGGCACTTGCTCCGTCCGGAGCTCTTTCCAGACTTGAGGCTGCTGTCCTAGGACAGGCTTCTGCCTCCAGGAAAACCCCTTCTGTTAGCCAACGCCAGCGGGGGACCTGCAGCCGGCGTGGTAGAGGTTAGATCTTCGTCCCAGGAAGGGACTCTTCAGAGGCCTCCTATCCGCCGGACAGGAAACCTGAACTGAGGTGTGGAGAGGTGTGTTAGACTTTTATCTTCACAGGTTTCCTGTCCTGCGGTGGGAGGTCCTCTCCAGGGGTGCTGTCATAGGGCGACTGGGTAAACTTGCAGTGTGAAATGCACTGCGATGCGGTACATGTGAATGTATTAATGGGGTATTCCCGTCTGGGGTAGTTATACTCTAACTACATGAAAGGGAGAGGATAAGTGTAAGATTGGAGGGGGTCCAGCCACTGGACAAAGCTGTCTGTATTGAATGTAGCAGCATGTTGGAAGGAACACACACACACCGCTGTTCTATTCATTTTCTTTGGGGCAGCTAGAGAGCTGTACTTTGCTCACTTTGGCTGCTCCATTGACAATGAACAGAAGAGTGGCACATGTGCTGACCTGTTGGTCCAATGAAAGTAAAAGGAGCCCAGGCCCTGCTCTGGATATTGAGGGGAAACCAGCAGTTGGACCCCCGCAATCTCACACAGGATATACCCTTTAAGTCCCCCACATATACCAATACAATGTCTGAATTCGCCATTTTCAGCAGGACCGGCCTACTGTTTAATGTGTATGGAGGCCTCTGAACTCTACACAACAGATGTGGTGCATCACTGGCTACAGAATAATAAAAATAAAAAAACTAGCAAACCCATGAACGTAATTTTTATTACTGACTACAGATCATCTTTAACACTATGCATAAAGATGATTTTCAGGAATGCTAAAACGTCAGAATTTTGTTTCCTGCAAATATCTGAACAATGAATTAATAAGATAATTTATTAGAGTAAACATGCATCCAGATACTTACCTGCAAAGGCGGATGTAAGAACTTTGCTACAAATTAAAAAAATATATATATTAAAATGTTTATATTGCTTGAAGCTTCTCAATGAAGGATCAATGCACTTGTCAAGTTAGATGAGAACGGTTAACCAATTTCTCAAAAAGACACAATACAGTATGCTTAGGGTAGATGCAGACATTTTCCACAGCACCAAAGCAGCAAAATCTTCATGCAAAATCTGCATTTAAACTGTTAGTGCAGGCTCTCGGGATTTTGCTTCCCCATTGGTTTCAAAAAAGAAAGTCTGGGACAAATCAGTGAAGAAACGCAAATTAAAAAATTAGTGCCACAATTTCAATGTCCAAAATTTCTGCTTTGCATGGATGTGATCCATTTTGCTGGTACTGTAATCTGCTGTGGATTTTCTGGGCAGAATTGAGTTCACCCTTAAAAAAAAAGATCTGTCATAAATCCTGATGTGTTTTACTAAGTAATTGTATTCCTCCTTGTGAAAGGTAGGTATTCCTATACAGGCTGGCAGCATTGACTGAAAATGGTTTAAAGGGGTAGTGCACCAAAAGTTTTTTTCTTTTAAATCAACTGCTGCCATGAAGTGCCAGAGATTTGTAATTTACTTCTATTAAAAAAATCTCAAGCCTTCCAGTACTTATCAGCTGCTGTGTGTCCAGCAGGAAGTGGTGTTTTCTTTCCTGACTGACACAGTGCTCTCTGTTGCTTCCTCTGTCCATGTCAGGAACTGTCCAGAGAAGGAGCAAATCCCCATAGAAAACCTCTCCTGCTCTCCAGACTGGAAAGAATACCACTTCCTGTTGGGCATACAGCAGCTGATAAGTACTGGAAGGCTTGAGATTTTTTAATAGAAGTAAATTACAAATCTCTGGCACTTCATGGCAGCAGTTGATTTGAAAGAAATTTTTTTTTGGTGCACTACCCCTTTAAGTTCCGCAGCCTCTTGGATGTTTACCAGTGCTCATACCTGTATCACTATACTATTATCAGAAGTGGTGCATTCAAATGAAGGTGCGATGCTGCAGTATCTTGCAGTGCCGCTACTTGACGGGGAACTATCAGCAGGTTACACTAATCTAACCTGCTGACAGCCCTCTATTGTGCATTGGGCGCTGAGGATGGAGGTATGTCTCTTACCTTCCTCCTCTGAACCGTTCCCGCACAGTTGTTCAAGTAATCTTGTCTTTGATAAGGCGGTTAAGAGCACTGCCCCGCCCCAGGAGCAATGATCTGCCCCCTTCTAATGATTATCAATGGAGCAGGCCATCCGGAGACGGGCAGGATCGGTGCTCTGGGTACATTAGCCCGCCCACAGTGCTCCTATCAGCCTTACCGAGACATGGTTACATTAACAACTGCACAACAACAGTTCAGAGGAAGAAGGTAAGAGATACAGCTTTATCCTAAGCGCCCTGAGCACAATAGGGAACTTTTAGCAGCTTTGATTCATCCAACCTGCTGATAGTTCCTCTTTAAAGCAAAGTGATGCAGATACTAGCAATTCAAAAAGAGGCAGTGGAACTCACATGTGCATTACAGCCGCTCCAAACCACTCAATGGTGGGGGGGCAAGGAGCCAGACATTCGCGAATCCGGAGCTGGATAAACCACTTATGGAAGGTTGGTGGCTTTACTCAATCAGGCATCATTTAAAGAAGAAAAAAAGGGATAAAACAAAAAATACCCCACCTCTCTGTAGAAAATTCTCTGAACTACGAAAGTTACTACTTCGGAAGCGCTGTGTAACGTCAAAAATACAGGAATCGGCTACAAAGACAGGGAAAAGAGAAGAATAAGATATATCAAACACATTTCACCTGTAACAATGGTAAGCGATATCTTGTTATAAGTATTATAAGGCCAATCCTTCTCAGTTATAAAGACAACTACCTATATTTAACAGCATCAAGAGACTGACAGATGACCGGCTGGGAGGTGATCTGGGTATTATACATGTGCTGCTCTGTTCACCTAAGAAAAAGATTTGTAATACTGTAACATAGAGCTGAAGGCCTAGGCCACATTTAACAGGAAATTCTAAAGTCAAAACTTCTATAAATATCTGAATTAAATGGAGGTACTGTAAGGAGACACGTGAATAGCAGGGATCATTCTTGCGTCTATTAACCTGTTTGAGCCTTACAGCTGATCATTGTGGATCATGTAAGGGTATGTTCACACTGAGTAAATCAGTGTGCAATAGCCCTTCTATGGTAGAGTGAGCGCTCCTCTGCTGCTGCCGCTCTCCGCTCAGAAAAGTGACATGTCACTTCTTTGAGCAGAGAGACATGGCAGCGGAGGAGCGCGCTCTTTCCAATAGAGAAGCAGTGTCACACTGAGGCAAGCCAGATTCCGCTGTGGAGAGTTCCGCCATGGAATTCCGCCTAATTTACTCAGTGTGAACATACCCTGACCATAATTGCTAAGCTATTTAGGGTAGGAGTTTCTGATTGGTATACCTGCTCTTTAAAAGGCCTATGGTTCTATACCTTTTAAATGATGTTTCTCCCAGTTAGCTGCATTTGCTCTTTAGGTTAGTACTGCTAAGTTTTTTGATTGCTTTTGTCTCTGGGTCCTAGAGCCCCCCGGTTATTTATGTTTGGGTCAGTTTTGCAGATTAGGGTTTTTTATGAGGGATATTTCAGGGGCAGTAAAGGCCCCTATTCCACGGGCCGAAAGGGAGGAGCAAACGAGTGCTGTGAGCCACTATTCCACTTGGCAGCAGCGAGTGGGTGAGTCCGGGGAGGGCCGTGGGGAGCTGCGGGAGTGCTGCCCGGGTGATTGCTGATCTTCTGGGCAGCCCATGGGATATAGCGGCTGCTCCTGTCCCGTAGAGCAGCAACAGCAAATCGTTGCTATATAAGTCGTTTGTCTTTCAACATTTTGAAAGACAAACAACCAACGATCAGCTGACATGAACGATATCAGCTGATCGTTGCCTCCTATTCCACGGGACGATTATCGGCCGAGTATGGCCGATAATCGTTCCGTGGAATAGGGCCTTAAGAGATATCTAACTTAGAGTCAGTGTTTAGGGATAAATCTAAGGAAGGATTCAGGGAATGCTAGTTATGGTCAGTTTTTGTAGTTTGTTTCTACTCATCATCCATGTGTGACATGTCAAAAGTTTTTTTTAAAGTGACGTTAGGGCTTGTAAAAAGTGTTAAAGAGGTTTTTATATCATAGGCATCAAGTTCCACCACTTGCAGTCCTTTGCCATCAGTCAGAGCTGCAGGCTTTCTATTCATCCGAATGGGCTCCAAAGGGTTTAATACAACTCTGGTAACATCTTTGTTTTGTCTGTATGACATAATGCTCAGAAAACGTAGGAAACATGAAACCATATGGGATCTTAAAAAAAAAAAAAAGTTCCTTTCTTTTCAAATTATTATTATTTTTTATGTTATTATTTCAAAAGTAAATATTTTGTTTCTGGGGGAGACTATTTTTTAAAAACTATTCTAGCTACAGTGTTTCATAATGAAATAATGAAAAATACACTGAATAACACATTTTCAAACACTTGCGATTTATTGTTTGCAGGTGTTGACATAAATCTGATTGACATAAAATGCACGCATGATGGAAATGGACCAAATATCCATCCATATATCATATTAAGTAACAGACCAAGAAGGTGATATGTGTATGAGATGTTATGAGAAGCAGACTGGTAACCAGTATGAAAATACAGGACATGCAGCAATGTTACATACCAGCCTTGACAGAGCTCTGGAACCTGCATAAATAATGCCCACAAAGAATGCTGACGCTGGAAGCCATGCCACAATGTCAGCCCTGCAAAACAGGTAACAAGAATCATGACAAGAGTGTTTTACATTACCCGGGATTACTCAGGGGTGCATGGACCATTCACTGCAATACTGAACTGTAGGATTACAAAACTTACATTATAGCTATAAGCCCAATCATATTTCCAAAAATGTGTGAAGCCCTAAAGGTTGTAGGATTTCTTTTAATGCACATCTATTAGCCTCAGGTCGTAAGGATAAGATTGAACACAAAGTTTCATCATAGGGATGGAAAGTAAAGCAAAAATAGTGCAATAGGGGAAAAACATAGAAACAGAAGATTGTCAGCAGAAAAAGACCACTTGGCCCATCTAGTCTGCCCTTTTAGTAATAACTTTCTTATTGGAGAAATAAATATATATAATTTGGTACCTTGGTTTAAGAGTAACTTGGTTTAAGAGCGTTTTGCAAGAAGAGCTCACAGTTTTTCAAAATTGTGACTTGGTTTAAGAGCATTGCTTTGGTTTAAGAGCTCCTGGTATTGGGTGGGAGCGTGAGTGGGGGAGGGGCATGGCCTGCATAGCGGGGTCTGCAGCACAGTACTCTGACCCAGGAAGTCTCTCTCACCTTCCAATTTATAGCAGATCCACTTCAGGCTGGGGCTTGCATCAGGGGACAGGACTGTGGGGGTAATCTCTTTATAGCTTTAACCCCTCTCTCCCCAGACAGAGTGCTGCTATACAGAGCCGGCCTTAGGGTAGATGGCGCCCTGTGCGAAACGGTCTTCTGCCCCCCCCCCCCTACATATACATATACATAGACATACAGGGCAGAGCTTCTGCTGTCCCTGCGGCTGTGCTGTTTCTGCAACAAAGTAGTTGTTCTTTTCCAATTTTAGACAACCCTATTTAAGGAGTTATCCAGGATTCAAAAAGGCATGTCTACTTTCTTTCATAAACAGCTCCATTCCAGTCCTCAGGTTGTGTGTGGTATTACAACCCAGTTCCATTGATGTGAATAGAGACAAGCTGTAATACCACATACAACTAAAAAGTAATAATACATTAACATAAGACAATACTCAACACTAAATATAAGCAGTATGCCCTATACATGCCCCTAAATAGTAGTCAGGCAGCTCAGTGCCACCATATAAGCAGGTAGCTGTAGGTAGGTAGATATAGGTAGGTGTGGTAGCTGTAGGTAGGTAGTTGCAGGTAGCTAGTTGTGGGTAGCTGTAGGTAGGTAGTTATAGGTAGCTGTAAGTAGATAGCTGCAGGTAGCTGTAGGTAGTTATAGGTAGGTGTAAGTAAATAGCTATAGGAAGGTAGTTATAGGTAGCTGTAGATAGTTGTGGGTAGCTATAGGTAGTTGTGGGTAGGAGGTTGTAGGTAGGTAGCTGTAGGTAGGTAGTTGCCACCCCCTCCCCCCGATGTAGGCACTGACAAACACACATACAAGAAAAACAGACACTTTAACTCACCTGGCTCCCCGCCGTGCGTCTCCTCTCCTCAGCTCAGTGGACGTCGCTCCAGTGACGTCACTCGGCCGTCGGGACGCTGGACACGCTGACGATCTGCCACAGAGGCGCTTGGGCAGACAGAGACAGCTTCACATCTAGCTATATAAATGTGTGCTGTCTCTGCCTGCAGGAGCGCTGGCACACTATAGGAGGAGGAAGGCGCAGGGCGATCAGCCATAGAGGCGGCCGGGCAGAGAAAGGCAGCTCTGCATACTTATCTGGTGTTGAGAGAGGAACACAGACATACACAGCATGCATTATGTGACAGTGTCGTGCTGTGTATGTCTGTCCGCCCCGATCGCTCCCCCAGCTGGCCGCCCGGCACCCTGCTCCTATAGTGGTTTCTAATGGCGCTCCTCTCTACACCAGATAAGTATGCAGAGCTGCCTTTCTCTGCCCGGCTGCCTCTATGGCTGATCGCCCTGCACCTTCCTCCTCCTATAGTGTGCCAGCGCTCCTGCAGACAGAGAACACACACATTTATATAGCTAGATGTGCTGCTGTCTCTTCTGCCTGAGCGCCCCCCTGCTGGCCGGGAGTGATGCGCCCTGTGCAACTGCACAGGTCACACACCCCAAAGGCCGGCCCTGCTGCTATACTGTGTCCACATCTGCCCTGCTCATTCCTTCATGCTCCCTGCAGTCTATCAGTCCTTGTGTTTCCCATCCTCTCCATTCCTGCTATAATGTGCTTGCACTCACACTCAGCTATACACACTGCTGCTATAATGTGCTAGCTCTCACACTCAGCTATACACACTGCTGCTATAATGATTATAAAATGATTTTTGGGGTGTGGAACCAATTGTCTACATTTCAATGATTTCTTATGGGAAAATTTGCTTTAGTATAAGAGTGGATTTGGATTACAAGCACGGTCCCGGAACGAATTATGCTCGTAATCCAAGGTACCACTGTATATATTATACACACACACACAGTGGTGCCTTGGTTTAAGAGTAACTTGGATTAAGAGCGTTTTGCAAGAAGAGCTCACAGTTTTTTCACAATTGTGACTTGGCTTAACAGCATTGCTTTGGTTTAAGAGCTCCCTGTACTGGGTGGGAGGGGGAGTGAAGGAGGGGCATGGTCTGCATAGCAGGGTCTACATGTACAGCACTGTACTCTGCGCCAGGAAGTCTCCCTCACCTTCCAAATCGTAGCAGATCCAGTTCAGGCTGGGGCTTGCATAAGGGACAGGACTGTGGATGTAATCTCCTTATAGCTGTAACGCCTCTCTCCCCGGACAGAGAGTGCTGCTATACTGTGCCCACATCTGCCCTGCTCATTCCTTCATGCTTCCTGCAGTCTCTGTCAGCCCTTGCGTTTCCCATCCTCTCCATTGCTGCTATAATGTGCCTGCACTTACACTCAGCTATACTCACTGCAGCTGCTATAATGTGGCTGCACTCACACTCAGCTATACACGCTGCTGTATATTAAGTTTCTGTCACTGTCCTCCCGCACAGCTCTGTGATTCTCACTTCCTGATTAGTTCATGCTCAACACACACCCCTTCCCCAATGCTGTCATGTGACCACACAGACGTCTGACAGCAGCCCTGCTTCTCTATTCTAGCCTGTTGTACTACAATACTGCATTATGGGGATCTGCAGTTTCATCCTGTATCTACAAACTGCTGCTGTTTTTCAGGTTTATGCACATACTATACATTATACTCCATATGCTGATTGTTATACTGTACAGTAACTTAAAATAGGACATTCATCTGTTTCTCATTGTTTGTTTTTAACTTTTTTTCTACATGTTATTCAGAATTTAAAAAAAAATATTTTTGGGGTGTGGAACCAATTACTGAATTTCAGCATTTCTTATGGGAAATTTTGCTTTGGTTTAAGAGTGGATTTGGATTACAAGCATGGTCCCGGAACGAATTATGCCATAATCCAAGGCGCATATATAAGGACTAGCCAGATATACCTCCGAGAAAGACCCAGCCAAGGGGTGGCTCCTGTAAGGAAACCACCAAAACAACCATATTAAGTGGCCCTATAAGTCAATGTAATGACAAGGGAAAAACCAAGGCCAGGTAACCATCCACATACAGCTGTTTTGGGGAGTTGACCCTCATCAGTGTGGAGCAGGATTCTGGCTAGGTGTGAGCAATGACTAGTAGAGCCACAAGAGAAACAGATATCAGAAAAACAGATCGCTAATCTCAGGGAGACCAGCCAAACGACAAAGCTGCCAGCTGCTAGTGAAAGCGCTCAAAGCAGTGAAGTCCTAGGTGCATTGCCCCCTGGGAAACATAAATATGCAAAAGAAGAGCCTGTGGAGCCTCATCGAAGAGTCTCAAAACACAGGACTAGCCAGATATCCCTCCGGGAAGGACCCAGTCAAGGGGTGGCTCCTGTAAGGAAACCACCAAAACCACCATATTATCTGGCTAGTCCTGTGTTTTGAGACTCTTTGATGAGGCTCCAAAGGCTTTTTTGCATATTCATGTTTCCCAGGGGACAATGCACCTAGGACTTCACTGCTTTGAGCACTTTCACTAGCAGCCGGCAGCTTTGTCATTTGGCTGGTCTCCCTGAGATTAGCGATCTGTTTTTCTTGTGGCTCTACTAGGCATTGCTCCCACCTAGCCAGAATCCTGCTCCACACTGATGAGGGGCAACACCCCGAAACAGCTGGATGTGGATGATTACCTGGCCTTGGTTTTTCCCCTGTCATTACATTACAAGTAGAGATGAGCAAACCAGGTTCGGGTTCGAGTCGATCCAAACCCGAACGTTCGGTATTTGATTAGCTGGGGCTGCTGAACTTCGATAAAGCTCTGAGGTTGTCTGGGAAACATGGATACAGCCAATGACTATATCCATGATTTGCACATAGCCTTAGGGCTTTATCCAAATTTAGCAGCCCCCGCTAATCAAATGCCAAAAGGTCGGGTTCGGATCGACTCGAGCATGCTCGAGGTTCGCTCATCTCTAATTACAAGTTAACAATGATTAGTAAAGTCTAGCCAGTACTTTTCAATCTGTGAGGCAGCCCCTAGTTGCTGGTGAGGCAGTTCTCACAAAAGTGACCATAAGCTGCCCAGTCCTTTTCCTGACTGCAACAATCTCTGCTTTAGGAACATTATTGACTCTAATGTTATACTGAGATTAGGAGACAAAATGGAGGGTAGACTGAGCTATAGATTTTATATTTGCATGGACTTCCACCACAGATGGTGAGTCCCCAGCTTCCCCTGGTCAGTCTGGTGAGGCCCAGGCATCATTTTAACTGTTGTGTGAGGCTCCAGTAGAAAAGAAAGGTTTGAGAAGTACTGCTCTAGACACATGAGGCATAGGAAATCATGTGAGATCACAGTCCTAACCACAAAATGCATCATCAAGGCCTAAGAAATCTTTAGCAAGCACACTGGAACCTTCACTGTCTTAGGGTAAGTGCACACTAGGGAATCTCAACGGAAAACCAGTCGCGGATTCTGCAGCTCGCACCCGCTCACGGACTCCATTTCCTCCCGTGCTATAGACTCCATTCTATGCATTGGCGGAATCCGCCATCCATCCAAAGAATGAACGTGTTTATTCTTTGGACGGACAGCGGAGTCCGCCTGCACATAGAATGGAGTCTATGACACGGGCGGATACACGCACGGGTGCCAGGGTCCGCAACAGGATTTCCATCGCAATTTCGTAGTGTGCACGTACCCTTATAGGTACAGAGGGCTGAGGACGCGACATTGTAACCTACAATATACTTTTCTGGGTCATTGTATCTAGAACACGCACTTAATTTACAATGACTGGCAGGGCTGATGTGGAAGCTCCAGCCAATCAGCATGTGCACTCAATTGGTAAAATGCAAGTGAATCAGAGCATTATACTGGGGGCAAGTAGAGCCAAAGTTAAATGTTTGCGTCAGTTTCCTATGCTACATGTAAAATACTGCTGTATACCTGTCCTGGATGACGCTGCTTCATTGTATTATGACTGTATACTGTACTGGGTATTTGAAAAGCTCTAGAAAGAATGATTTACAGCTTTAGCAGTCTACATGTGACATCTATATAAAGTGCAGCGGAATAAGTTGGCACTATACAAATAAAGGAATTATTATTATTATTAGATGTATTAGTTTTATGTGGATTAGCTCATTTCTTAATGAGTTAACATGAGGGCTTTGGAGCCCCTTAAAACCAATGACAATATAACACTGTGGGTACACTGTACTGTGGGCTAAATATAAGCAATATTCACAGCAACCTGTATTGTGTGAACAGAGTGCTAACAGCTACCATCACTGTGTACTGCTCCATCCAGAGACTATATTGAGGCACCTATATTCTGCTGACAGCACCCACAAGCAAAGATGGAAGTAGTCAAAGCCACTCCCTCCTCAGATTCACTTCTAGCAAATACCAATAGTATTAGAGGCTGTGGGCAATAGATTTTTCCCATTCCTGATTACACACCAGCTTTATTCCTGATTCAGTCTGTTCCAACCCTTAGTCAAAAACTAAAACAATAATGAAGTATCTAATTTTTTTTCTTTTAAAGCATAGGCAAACTGTATTTTTATCTAAAATGTCTACAAGTTGATGCAAAAACAAAGTAAAATGTTGGCACAATAGGTTTTAAACATAGCAACTTTACTATCAGATCCCTAGCCAGCAACAAAACAGAGCGTGAGTGAGCACAGAGCTATTACTCTACTTACTTCAAAGAAAACAAAGTTCAGTATTCACAAAACAGACGGCACAAGAGGTACTGTGTGCTGGAAAAGCCTGAGTAATGGCAGATCTGGGCTTTGTGCACTTCCATACTTAATGACTTTCTAATATTTATGACCACATACCATTGTTCTGAACTATGCACTGCAAGTCAATAGAATTCTCTGCCATATGCTGCCCCCTGGTGGCTGGAGAGCAGAACACAATCTGAAAAACGCTGTATACATATAATGCTGGATAAAGTGAATAAAATGTATAAGTCTCTATATAGTACAGCCTAATCTTATCCATGCATCAATTTATATTCATACAAAAATGCACATTAATAATAATAAAAACAACTTGCTCTTCATTCCTAGTAGATCTAGCTGCCTCAGTATAAACTGCTAAGTCACTTATCAGCACTTAGCCCTTAAAAACAAACTACGTGACAGTCCGCCATATAGCTCAGTCTTATATCTTTTTTAAATTATAACTTACTTTATTCAAACAGATAAGTGTCATTCCATTTGTTTCTAGACATGCTTTTATCACAAATCTAGGGAAGAATCGGCACTCTCTAGGGATATCAATGTTTTAAGCCCCAAAATGTCTTTTTTTAAGCAAAAACCGGTGGAAAATTACAGTTTTTTGGACAATTTTTTTTTTCCTTTTTTTAACTTTAGTTTTGCAGACTTTTTCCCCCCTGCAGCAAATGGTATGATGCACTTTGTAAGCCAGCTGTTTTTGGTGGATGAAAACACACTGAAAATAAAAAAAAAAAATAAAAATAAAAAAAAAACACACACACCACTGCAGAATGGTATGCTGATTATTTATCTTGGTATATTTATAATTTATATTGATGCTGGATCTACCGAGTTAATTGGGACAAAGTAGTTTTGCTGGACTCTGACGTTCAGGCAGCCACACCTCACACTATACCAGTATGTGCTCAGGACCGCTAGCAGAACACAGTCCCATTTGATATATTGATATATTGAACTCAATAGACTGTAGTGACAAAGCCACACGACTGTCACTACAGTGCACAGAGATTGAAACTGTTACCCTGGTCCCGGCATGATATTGATCATGCGAGGTAGTGAAACAATCCACTACAGGGTTTCCCCGTCCATACCGTCACTAAAATACGGGATGTGGGAATAAGCCCCAAGAACCAAACAGAGCATAAAGGAATACTGCTAAATGGCTAATGCTTACTAATACACTGGAGTCATGAAGTATTTTATGTTAAATATTTCTACATGTATTACCTTATCCAAACAGTGTAAGTATGGTATATGATCAACTCGAGTCACACATGCCATTTACAGGATAATTAATATTTTACATGCTTTGTGAAGTATGAACAAATACAGATCCCACAATTCCCCTGTACTACCCTTCCTGCTGCAGGCAGCGGTGAACGCCAACAGTGCCAGAAGAGTGGCAAGGAAAGGTGACTATAATAATTATATTATATATATATATATATTTATTATATATATGCAAAGCAGAGAACAGCTATGAAACTAAATTGAACTGAACTGAAAGTAAACATTGTATAACATAGTAAGTGGTTCTGCAACAGTCATGTCTCTTCCACTATGGAATTGGCACAGAGACTTGACATGTCAATTGGAAATTGCTGGCAAATATTAAGCTTATGGGATAGGCAGAACTTCAAGCAGAGACCATGTGGCGGGATTCGCTTGAGGTCTCCGTGCCTATTCCGTAACGGGAACATACCCAATGTTTTATTAATTTCTCCTTTTTTCACATAATTTTCCTATTTTGGTCTGTGCAAAGTGCATATGTAACAAAACAGAGGAGTCCGTAAAAAAAAAAAAAAAACCTGCAGGTTTGTCAGGACATTTTCCTGTGCAAATACATCAAAAGATAACCATGAGCACCCATTCATCCATGAATTGACTTTAAAGCTAAGAAACGGTACCTGTGGTTTATAGGGGTTCAGGGATCAGGGGAGGAGGGGGGGGGGGGGGTTGGGTGTTAAAAAACAAAGTTTTCTTTCCAATCTGAAACAGTGGTCTCTGCTGCCACCTCTGTCTATACCAGGAACTGTCCAAATAAGCATAGAGGGATTTTTTTTTTGCTGCACAGGACAGTTCCTGACATCGACAGATGTGGCAGCAGAGAGCATTGTGTTTAAGAGTGGAAAGAGAACTCCACTGTAACAATATAACAGGTCACAGAAAGACTCGACGAGAAAAAAAACACAACTATAGTATCTTTGTCCCATTTTCTAAAATTTATTACTAGTATCATTAGTGGTACAGTTTATTACCATGTATTCTTTTCTTTTTCCAAAAAAAAAAAAAAAAAAAAGTAAAAATAAATTGTGATTGTGTGCCACTTCCTCTTCAAACTGGATTTTTACCATTTTGGTTTATTCAGTAAGTACCTTGTTTGCATCAGGATCATGAATAAATGAAAGCGTAACATACACAGAGAAAAGGGCATTTTACCTGGAACCGCAATTAATCTCCACCCAGCCGAGCTTCCAACATATGTGAAGAAGGATGCCACCCACTAGAGTCTGCCACCTAGACAAAACAAACAATAGGTAAAACACTCATGCAAACAGGAGCAAACAGAGAATCAGGCATTTACAGACGCAAGGTCGAATGCAGTGCATGGAAACAACTACACACCTTACACCTGGATCTAGAGAGGTTTTCTATTAGATTTTAGAACATTGCACGTCTTTCCATTCAGACACAAGGGTGTTAGGACAGAAACTCACCCGGACCACTTGTCTCATAGTAAGTGTTCATGGGCCATTGACAAGCTTCTTGGTAGGGTTGAGGTCAATACTCTGTGAAGGCCACCTTATGCCAGAGACTCAAGTGGTATAAAAAAAAAAAAAAAAAAAAAAAAAAAAAAAAAAAAAATGGAGTGGTCCTTGCAGCCCTTGTCCAAACAGTATACATCACCCATCCACACTACAGGGCTCCTCCTGCGGTCTGCTTCCTCCCCAGTCTTGTGTGCTGCAGCTTCAGAGCAGCAGTCTGAGCACAGCCTATCACTGGCAGAGAACGCAGCGGCCAGTGATTGGCTGAGCAGCCGGTCAGCTCAGACAGGCCACTTTGAAGCTGCACCGCGCAAGACTGAAAAGGAAGCAGACCGCAGGAGGAGCCCTGTAGTGTGGATGGGTGATGTGTACTGTTTGTAGAATCGTCTGCTGGCCACACATTGCTATTACACGTAGCGATGCACGGTCGGCGCCCAATAATTTTAGGTTTGGAACAAAAGAAACGATCAGCCGATGATCTTTTCATCGGCTGATCGTTGTCTCTATTAGGGTCCATTTACAGAGAAAGATTATCTGACAGATTATCTGCCAAATATTTGAAGCTAAAGCCCGAAATATACTATAAACAGAGATCAGGTCATAAAGGAAAGCCTGAGATTTCTCCTCTTCTCAAATGCATTCCTGGCTTTGGCTTCAAATCGTTGGCAGATAATCTGTCAGATAATCTATGTAAATGGACCTTACATTGTGCTATAGCTGGCCAAATCGAGCTGATTCAGCTGATTATCGCTCCTTGCAATAGGGCTCCAATAGATAGCAAACTCCTACAAAACCAAAACATTAAACACTTGTTTTTTTATTTACTACTTACCAGTGCACACAACAGTATACAGCACAATATATTTGGGGGAGAGTTATCATGCATTGCACAAGCACAAAGTGCTCGACAAATTTCTGCACAAGCCCCATTTTAACAAAAATTTTTTAACTTGCTTAAAAATGTTACCACCCTTTGCTTGTGAAGGGAACTATAAATTCCCCCCATTGTCTCTAAAATAAAATGAAGCATAGTACATTACAGTACAGCTTTCCACCTTTACAAAGAGAATAAGCTGACCCAGTGATAGCGACTGACAGAGGGCAGAAGCATAACAGGCAGAGTTTGGTGATATTTAATAACTAAGTAAGCATCTCCCAATAACTATGATATATAAAAATTGTATAGTCATCTTATGAAATCCCTACAACTCAATACTACGGAGTCACATGTACTCTGTGTTATGATCAATCCAGGGCTTACTCAAATGTATCTTTCAATATATACACTACTTGAGCCCATATAACCTTCTTTCCCCAGTGGCAGTAAAATTTAAAGCGGTATTCCAGCAGAAAAAAATAAAATCTATTTCTATTCAACTGGCATCAGAAAGTTATTCAGATTTGTAATTTACTTTTATTTAAAAATCTGAAGTCTTCTGTTTGCTGTATGACCTGCAGGAAGTGGTGTATTCTTTCACGTCTGACACAATGTTCTCTGCTGTCACCTCTGTCCGTGATAGGAGCTGTCCAAAGCAGAAGTTTTCTATGGGGATTTGCTATTGCTTTGGACAGTTCCTGTCATGGACAGAGGTGTCAGCAGAAAACACTGTAAGACTGCAAAGAATACACCACTTCCTTTTATATACAAAGAAAGGTATATGAACGTAAAATGTTTATGCGGCTGCTATTCAGTTTGTATAGCTCTTTGCTTGTACACTCCCATTCACTGCCCCAGGGAGAGTTGGTGTAAAGCCAAGAAAACCTCTTAAAACTAGTGAATGTGACTGCACCCAGCACAACACATCATGGTGGTACAGACCAGACTGAGCACAGAGACTCTCAGCGCCACTCACTGTAGGTAGATTTTCAATGCAGACAAATACTTACCCTTGAAAAAGGGTAGGGTAGGTGAATTTCAGAATAGACAGAACATACTGGAAAACAAAGAACGGGTTAATTGGAAAGACATCAGTAAGTTAAAACATCCA